>NW_027524892.1:348422-696844 GCF_052094955.1 Ictidomys tridecemlineatus
TGTGTGTATGATAAAATGAGTGCCTTATTTATTTCATTGAAAAAAAAATCTGCTTTAAAATTTATGGCTTCAACCAGATGTAAACATCTAGTAGCAATCCTTGTCTTAGATACAGTGTTTTTTTGAGATACTAACTTGTTAGGCAACTGATGTTTTCAGATTTTACCGTAGTCTATAGTTTGCAGCAGCTTAAAAATAACTCTCAGCAAATAATATCATAGCAGATAACTTTCTCACCTCTTTCCTATGATATCAGGCTTTCTTTCTGCAGAACCTCCGATATACTTATTCATTTTAAAAATTGATTTTATATTTAATTTTGTTCAAATTTTATTAAGTCTACACAGAAGTACATGAAAATACTGTATCCATTTTGGTATTGCACATTGGGCTTGTATATTAAAAAACATTTTTCTCCTTTCCTCCAATACCCTGATAAAACCCATTTTTACTCCCCTCCTCTCCCTATATTTCTGTCCCCTCCCCAACACTAAAAGATTCTGCCAGTCCTAGCAAGCACACCTCAGTCATCAGTTTCCAGTCCACAGTGGACAGTGACTCAGCTGCATCTATCAGCCTGAACATGGAGCTGGACAACATGAACTTCCATATCAAGAAGCCCTCCAAGTACCCACATGTGGCCACTCACCCTGCTGACCAAAAAGGTAGGAGGTAGTCACTATCTGGAATCCAAATAGGCTGGAGAGCTGGGCTCTCATGCCAGCTTGTCCTTCTGGCTTCCTCTGTTCCAGTATGGCTGAGGGGATTTGATGTGGGTTTCGTTTCACCCTTTCTCATTTTCCCCACACCTCCTCCCTACACCATTTTGGTTGGTTCTTTTTGTTTCTTGTATTCTCCCTCAGTATCACCATGCCCAGTTTAAAGCTTGTAGTTTTTTAAAAGGACCTACATCTGACTGTTCTTCCCATAATGTGCAACTTCCAAGATGGCATTTCGTTGCATTTATAACATGGATGTTCTGCTCTATTCTTTTCTCTTTGTTTAACATTTTAAATCCTATTCACCTATGCTATTTTATAATTACATATTTATTTAAACCTGTTCAGATGATTGAATTAAATTGGGTGAGATTATTCACAAATTTAAAACATCTTTCTACTGGAGTTTAAAAGGCCTATTATACATACAGTATATTTACTAAAAAATTCTTCTCTAATAAAAAGTGAATTAATTTGTTATTTTTAGTTATGTTGATATTAGTCTACTTATATAATAATAATAATAATGGCCGTATCCAAATTGCATTTGATGTAAAAGGAAAAATTAGATAAATCATTTTTAAAATCTAAGATAGCAGTACATAAAAAATAAAAGGCCACTGGATGTATGACTACTTGGATTGAATGTTTGTATGTGAATACCAGATTTCATGCATTTTTTGAAATATCAATTCAATCCATTTTTTAAAATAGAAACCTGTTATATTTTTTATTCACCATATAGTCTATTCATGCATCATCTCTATATATGTAGACCCAGGGTACACCTATTTTAATCCCCAAACCCTAAATGATAGGGTTTCAGAACATGATCCAAAAAATGGTGAAAGAAATACGCATGTCACCTGCTCCATGTATTGCTTTCATCACATCATCTTCTGGACACAAAATGCAAAATTCACACTTAACTTATTCTTCTATCAAAGCCTAATTTTAATAAGAGCATGGACTACTAAAATCATCTATATCTGTGTTGCTTTTTGTTTTCACATTTCAATCCTATGGTGAGTATACACCTGTTTCTTTTTAGGATAGGGAAATTCAACCACCCCCCTGTTCAAAATATCCCTGATCTTGTCACTCATTTTGTACATTCCAGATCTCCTATCATCACAATTGATATCTATTTCCCCAAGTGCCTTGTTGTGACAGACTCTTCATGTGTGCTGACATTCCCATTTACACTCTAAAAGAAATTCATTCCATTGCAAAAAGGGCCTTTTGTCCAAATCCTAAACTCACACTTCTTCCTTACCCTACGCTGGAATCCTGCCTACTATCTCAATTTCACTGGAAGTTCTCTTTTACATTCAGTAGTCCCAGGTACAAGATCTTATGCCATTGTATATGGATTTAGAGGATTCAACTCTGCAGAGCATAAATCAAAACTATGTATCCAAGTCAAGGGCCCAACACCCTTGTGTGCTTCAGATCTTACCTAGTTTTCTCTTTTCATACTTACATTTCACCTTACATTCTATAAATATCCCAGTTGCCCAATACCCGTATTCATCCAGCAGAATGACTCCTAGCCCAAATTGAACCTGATATGACCCTTAACCCTACTCTGTTCCCTCCATCTATTTTCACATAACAGCAGGTACTGAGTTCATCTTGCCATGCAGGTATGTAGGGAATTTTACAGCTGCTGAGAAGCTCAAAGGTAGATGCAGAAATGATCCCTGGAGCGAATGTAGGCAGCTAAATAGGACCTGTGAGGTCTAAAGTCATCTTCCATGGCCAAAAACCCAGTCAAGATGAAGGGATGTGGCTGAATCAGCCTCCCTCTTCTCAATGCAGGGAAGATGGACATAATCAGGTTTGTGTGGGTTTCTGATCCCAGGCTCCTAGGGTATATGGACCTTTATGTCTTGGGAAAATGTCCCAGGAAGGTGGGGCAGCCTCCATCTCATGGGACCCTTGGAAACAACTGTTAGGAAAAAGTGGTTGCCAAGACAGTGACCTCATTCACTTCGCTGAAGGAAGTGACCTCACCTCACTTCCTTGGTGATGGAACTCTCTGAACTTGGGATCCAGGAGTCGAGGCACCCACAGGCAGTTCCAGTCCCAGTGGGCTCACTTGTTTTTCTGTACCAAGGCCAGAGTCATTCTTTATTGGCACCTAGTGATGTGTGGATAGCCAAATGCCTTGAATGCTCTGAACAAGGGCCTTACCTGAGAAAGAAGTATTGGCTCATTGCTGGCTCCTGACAACTACACAGAGATGGCCAAGGAGACAAGAGCTGAGACAGGACAGGCCACTGCTAAGGAAAATATCTTCACCCACCAGTCAGAGGACAGAGTGGATAGATGCAGACCAAATACAGGGGTAGTTTGTGTGTCTTAGTGGATGTGTTTTTCAATTTCTCGTTTTGTCTCATGTTCTGAGAGCATGAATGAAAAACGTATTTTTTGTTCTTGTTATTGTTGGTTTGAAATGGACTGTTAACTATTGAGTCTTTCTATGTCAGTGGATCCCATTGGGTTTGTGGTTAAAGAGAGTAGAGAGAAGAATGCAGACGTGAATGTATCCTGTCTAGTGGAAATCTTTGCAGGACTCCTCATGGCCAATTTATGAATGGACTGCTGGTTGCCTTGCAGATGGGCAACACCTACCAAGATCCTAAGTTCCTGTATTCTTCCCGAATTTTGGCCACTCTCTGAAGGGGTTCCTGGTTTTGTGTCCAAGATGTGTACCACCATCAAGCTCTGTGACATGGCCATGGACTGGATTGCTGAAGGGAATGCCAAGCATCTCAGAAAAGTCAAAAATTAGCGTGACTGGTAAGGATCTCTCTGGAGAATCCCTGCTTGGATAGATAGCCACCCAAGTTGCATGATTAGGAGCTGTCAGTGCCACAGTGTTCAATTAAAGAAAAGTATTTCTCCAGGCTTCTTTCCGCCCTATTGTTCTGTTCCCCTGAATGTCAGGGAGGTGTTTGCCTTCAGGCACTTTTTTGGGAATCCTCAAGAAAACAGTTTCAAATGGAAATGAAGAGGCCTAATCTGTGCCTCTCAGGTAAAGTGCTTTGTAAAAGCTGTGTCTGAGTCAGACTCTTGGCCCTGTGTGTGGCTGTGAATTACATTCTAGGCACCCAAGGAAACTGAAGAAAAATCCCATGTGTCCATCCAAATCTAAAAGAAAAAAAAAGAAGTGTAATATTGGATGAAGTCTCTTGCCTTACTCTGGTCAGGCTCCTGACCCTGATGAAGTAAGAACAGGGATCCTCTGGGTCAAATGAGTTTTTGCAAGCCCTCCAGGAACTAGCACTCAGGTGTTTGGGTTTTTTCATGAGTTCAGTACCCATAAAGAATCTACCCCTGTCATTCAGGAGGCCTCTAATTTGAGAAGCAGAACAGTATTAAGTAGAGGCCCATTTTATCTATCCTGTTTCTCAGTAAAAGGCTCCAGGCCACCATGACATTTGGCACGTGATGGGCATGAGAGCTTACTTTGCACACCATCTTAGACTAGTCCACCTATGCAAGCCCCCAGCCAGAATGTTATGATGAGTGTCTGTATGGAAGAAGATGAGGGCCATGTGGGAGTGTCTTTGTTAGAATAGTGGTCTTTTGTGTGGTGGTTGGAAAAGATGACTGGGTCTACCTCAGCTTGAACTCTGTTGTGATGCCATTAGAGACTGAGTCCTGGAACTGATCTCAGAGAACACTTGCCATGAATTGTGTTGGGATTTTCCAAAGCCAGGCATTAGAGGAGCCTTTGGAAACTGAGATCTAAGCCGAGGGTGGCTTTCTCCACAGCACTGGGAATCTCGGCCAGGATTTCACATGATTTTGCTGTTAAAGCCTTTTCAGCTCTAGTTGAATAACTTCTAAGAAGAACTGTACATAATCTAGACATGTTTTAGGAAATTAAGTAGCTGTCTGAGGTATGTATGTATTATTCATATTAAGAATACACTATATTTATGTATTCTTTATGAAGTGATTAGCTTTGATGAGATATGTGCAATCAAATTATATAAGTATTATTTCCTCAATATGTGTAATATTTCTCAATTTTTTTTTGTTTTTGTTTGGAAGTAGTGAGGATTGAAGCCATATCTCCAGACCTTATTATTTTTTTGTTTTTATTTGTTGAAGCTGGCCTCAAAGTTGTGATCTTCTATCCTCCCAAGTAGCTGGTATTACTAAAGGTGCAATCCACTCTACCAAGTAGAGCATTCTCGGGATAGGTAAGTATTCATTAGACATCACCTAATGAGCTATGCAGGGTGATATATCCTTTCAATTTCAGAAACACAGGAGGCTTGTGGCATAAGGATTGAAGTTTGGAAGCCAGGATTGGCAACTATCTCAGTATTAAACAACAACCAAAAAAAAACTGGGGATGCAGGTCAGAGGTAGAACACTCTTGGGTTGTTTTCAGTGCTGACAGCAAAATCAAACTATACAAAAAAGAAAATCACCAACTAAATTTCTTGCCTATGTTCCTAAAATGTATATACAATAATTATTCTGACATTTATTTAATATTTTTACTAAAACAATTAGATGGAATAAGTGTAAACAAGTTTTCTGAAGCAACACAATCTAAAGAAGTAAATTAGGCCAGGTGTGCCTGTAATCCTAGCAGCTCAAAAGGCTAAGGCAGGATGATTACAAGTTCAAACCCAGCCTCCATAATGGTGAGGCACCAAGCAAATTAGTGAGACTATTTTTGTTAGTAAAAGTCAAAATAGGGATGAAGATGTGGCCCATTAATTGATTGCCACTGAGTTTAATCCCCAGAACTCCCCCAAAAGAAAGCAAGTACAAAATAGTCAAGCAGAAAATTCATTTGCTTCTTAAAAATGTTTGAGAAGAAAATTTCAGTGAACAAATTTGTTGGAATCACACCTGAAAAATCAAAAGCAATCTGAAAGTAGATGAAAGTGCTCAGATGATAGCTGAAATCATTGGAAATTAGTAGCACTTGTGGAGGAGAATGAGATTGGATGGTTCCAGAAAATCTCCTTCTCCCACATGCCTCTTTGGTAGTCCCTCCTGCTTTTAAAAGATTAAAGGAAAGTGTGTGGGAACTTGAAGTGAGAAAAAAAAAACTCATTGATTAGTTTTGATTCTTATGTAAGGACAAAATAGTAAAGGTTGGAGAGTTGAACGACTTGTATCAGAGCACACCACGCAGCCAACAGGTCTGCAGTCAGATTCACACCCAGGACTGTGGGTCTCTGAAGGTAGCTCTGCCTTCAGGGAGGTGGGCACTGGCACTGGCTGAGTCCCCTCCCAGGACACGCTGCTTGTGGTAGGGCATGAGCTGTATTTGGCAGGCAGGCAGGTGGGATTGGTGAAGCAGGGGTGCCTTCAGGGTTGCAGCTTTGAGGTGGAGTCTGTCCCTGCATGTGGGGTTGCAACGGGGGTGCCTCTGAAGTTGGCAACAGAACCGCCTCCGGCCCTTCCTCTAAGAAGAAGGGCTGTCCCTGTCTTTCTGGGCCTGTGCTCATCCTGCACAGCTCCCCATAGCCTTGGGCTGCTCCTTCATTATCCTCCGAACACCCTGCCCTGGGCCGGGTGCACCAGGCAGGAGGAGTGGGGGCTGATAGGAGCCGCACAGACCTGCCTCCTCCTCAAGGACAAAGAGCAGCTGCTCTCCTTCCTCTGCAAGCTCCTCCCTCTGCAGGCTGAGTGCCTGAGAAGGAAATGCCAGCCCAGCGCCAGGCTCTGCACTCAGTACCTGCAATTTGCACAGGGGGAGTTTAGCTATTTCAGACAGCTGAGGTGCTCCTGATACCTGAGCAGAGGGAACATGCAGATGCCTCCTTTCCTCCTCCCACACTAGGAATCCAGGGCACAGGGCAGGGTGAACTTCTGATGAAGGTGACATTGGTTTAAAATAGAAAAATGGTGCTAGTAATTTTAAAGGCTGGACAGATAATTGGAGAATCCAAAAGACAAATGCAATACGAACATCTCAGCAGTGCCCAGCAGAGGCCTTCCTGGCCAGGGCTGCCTGGCCTCGAGGGGCACAGAGGGCTCCCGAGACCCTGTTGGAATGTGGATTCTGATTAGGTGCAGGTCTGGGGTAAGGCTGGCATTTTGAAATGAAGATTCTATTTTTTGTCCCTGGAGTCATAGCGGGTCCTAAGGGGGCCTTCTTCTCTTGGGCAAGTCCACTCTGCACAGCTGAGGGCAGCAGTCATTCAGGGTCCAGCTGTGGTCAGGGCCTGAGTCCCTGTGCCTGCCCCACTCGCCTCTAAGAGACAAGCTCCACAGACCCCGGCAGCAGGCCGGTCCTGCTCATTGAGCACTGCAGGGCTTCGGGGGAGCTCATTCTGGAGACACCCCGATGTCTCCTGGGAAAACTGTCTAGAATCATTGCTCAGTGTCCCCAGAACCAATGGTGCCTTTGGTGGAGACCTGGACTGGGACCTGGAAAATTGATCCATGGCCTGCCCAACCCCAGGGCCCTGGGGCCTGTGGCCTTGCAAGATTAGGACACTGATGACCCTGTAGCTCCAGCCCCAGATGCAAGATTTCTAATTATTTTTCCAATAATTTGTGGTTGATGCCCTGTTACCCAGCACCATGACAGCCACGTTGTAGGTGACTGAGCTCCCCAGAAAATCCCACAGGCACTGAATTTCATCACTAGAGGAAATGTTCTGCTACATTTTATTTCCTCTCTGTAATATTTCTGTTCCGGGACCCTGAAAGGGAAGATATTAAAAATATTAGTTCTCAGCAAGATGCCGCATCTTAAGAAACACAGAATGGTCCAGTCCAGTGTCTGCTGATCTTTCAGCCCTGTCCCTCCCCTAGGTCCCTGGGCAGGGACTGCACTCAGTTTGACACACAGAGGGACAGACTTGGGGCCGGTGTCTGCAGGCTGGCTCACCGCACGGCCACCCACAGCTCTGATGCTTGTGGAGGCTGCTGCCCGTAGCAGCACCTTAGAACCTTCCGGCAGCCTTGGTGGTAGGCGTGGCTACTACAGCTTTCCACTTGAACTTGATGAACTGGAGCTGGCCTTGGCCACCCTGGGAACAGGCTTCCCTGTCTTATTCACACCCCCTGGCCAGGATGGGGCACAAGCAGTCCATCTGGTTCCCATGGGGACTCTCTCCCATGCTGGCTGCACCAGCTCCCCTGGGCGGTGACAGCCCAGGCACTTCCACACCCTCCAGTGGAGAAGAAAACCCGCCTGAGCCAGGAGCAAGGAGAGACTTTTGGTTTTAGTCTCAGACTTGCTTTGAAGGAATCTCTGGTAAGGACAGACCTGTAGTGGCACCTGACTGTCCCCATGGTGGGTGTTTTTTTTTTTTTTATACTCTTTAAGTGTCCCCTGGCCTATGATCACCAGGAATGTGGGCAGCCACTCATACTTCATGGCTGGCAGAATGGGGACATGGGCAAGGGTGGGAGCAAAGCAGAGCTCTGAGTGGGGAAGCAACTGCCCAGGGCTGTGCTGCACACAGAGGTGAAACACACTGCAGTCAGTGTGGCATCAGGAAACCAGAGCCCACCGGAGGCTGTGAGCCCACTACAGAGGCTGCCCATCACGTGAAGGTCTCTGGGAGCTGTGAAAATGTTCAAGGCAGAAGTGATGGCACTATTGTCCTTGTAGGCATGAGCTTCAACTGCCAGGGGTACATAGACCCCAGAGCGGACAATGTCTCTGCACAAGAGGTACAAGAGCCTCTCACCCAATGTCCAGCTCCCACCTCCTATCTGCAGAGCCCCCCCGCTATGGAGGGTACCTGGATACCAATTTCTCAGCCTCTTTCCTAGGAGACATTGTCAATCAAACAGGAGAGCCACCTGGAGCCCCAGGACCATCTCGGCACCCTAAGAGAAAGAACCTGGGACTCCTCTGAGACGTCAACCTGACTTCCTGGAACATCTGACCAAACTTCACAATTGTACGCTCTGTCAGCAGGGTGAATACACCACACCAATCCAGAGACACACCTGTGGTGGCCCAGGTAGTGAGCTCACCTCCACAGCCACTGTGGCTCCAGAGGTGGGCATGGCAGGGTGGGCACGGCAGGGTGGGCATGGCAGCAACTGAAGTCTGAGAAGCTCGGGGCTGAGCTACTCTGGTAGCAAAGTCACCCTGGTCCCTGGTGCGTCAAGGAGCAGCAGCTGCCACAAGAAGGGAAGCCCACTGGGTGCAAGCCCTTCTTTATATGGCCAACGTGGCTCTGGAGCGATGGGACAGGCAACAGGCTGGCAAGGTGGCTGTCGCTCCAGAGGGCTCCTGAGCCATGGCCAAGGTGGAATAAATAGCTTTAACTAAAGTCTCAGAATAATAAGGACAATCAGGGACACTCCCCAGGGAGCACTGGCAATGACCAGCAGGGGAGGAGCTGGCCCTGCAAGGGAGGCCAGGCAGGTGAGCAGGGAGAGCAAAGGCCCAGCCCACAGGACAGGCAGCATGGCCCTCCCTGTGGGCACTGACGTCCAGCCTGGGTCTGCTGACCCTCTCCAAGGTAAGGGAAAGGGTGGGCATGCGCTCTTTGAAAGATGGATTGCAGGGTGACCTGCTGCAGTCTGAATTTCAGTTTTATTTATGCAGAAACCTTGGAAAAAGCAGTCGTGTCTCTGTCTTGCTTTCCTGAACCACAGCATGGGGTGAGAGCTTTTCCTGCTGCCTGTTAGGGTTAGGATTGGATGAGAGAGTGGACTGTGGGTCAGCATAAACTTCTGTGGACAGGTGAGATGCCATTCCCAAACCAATGTGTGCTTTCCTGGGTTGGCACGTCTTGTGCAGCAGGGGTGTCACATCTAAGGCTGAAGATGGCACTGCCTGGGTATCTTCAGGGGCAATTGGCACCCACCTGATCTCAGAGACTTCAGGGTCACTGGACATAACTCAGGGCAGCTGCTTCTTTTTACAGATCGGGAAATGGGGCCAGGACAGTGAAGGAGACCACGGCCCAGTGGCTCACAGGCGGGGGCTCTTCCTCCATGACACACCTGTGTCCCCCTGAAGGCTCCTTTCCCTGCTGTGCCAGGATGACCCGACAGCCAGACACATGCCCTCGTGGCAATCCCTGTCCTCCTGTGGCCCTCCTGGGCTGACCGTCTCCCTACAGAACAAGATCATGTTGTGAGTAGCAAAAACCACTCCACACAAATGCTACAGGCACTTGCTGGGGCGAGAGTCCAGGGAAGTGAGAGACCGAGGACCAGAGGGGAATTATGGTGGAGAGCACACTGCTCTCAGATAGATGCAAACCACTGGCCTGAACCCAGTGCAGCTGCACCTCCTCACCTCCCTCTGTCTGCAGGAGGCGACCTGTGGACATACCTGCCACCCGTAGCTCTTCTTCTGCCCACCTCTAGGGACCACCGAAGTGCGATGGGTCCATGTGTGCAGATCATGCTGACTTTTAAGGACCAGGGCCTGATGGGCAGACGCAGAGCAGAGAGGTCTCCGAGGAGAGAGAAGCAGGAACCAACAGAAAGCATGACCCATTTAGATTGTGGGAAGGAAGACGCTGTGTAGGAGGGACCCTGAGGGTGCTCCGAGCTGAGTAAATCAGGCCAGCAGGGCAGAGGCTGGTTCTTAGGCAGAAGTCCACCGGGCTGAGGAGGGGCTGGTGGCAGTGCCTGGCCTAATTTGGGGGACCTAGATTGGGGAAAACCCAGGACACCACAACTGTTCCACACAGAGAGAACGCCGTGGTATGAAAATGCCTCTCTGTGCTTGCCTCTCCTTCAAGTAGGGCCTCCAGGGCAGAGACCAGGCCTCTTAGAGCATCACCAATGACCACAGCAGCCATTTCCTGTATTCCTTGTGCAGTTCCAACACGCTGCCCTCACGTTGCCTCCTCAGCTCAGGTTTGGGAGGGCGGAGACAGACACGTGTGGGAGGGCGGAGGTGCCTTAGGTTCCTTTCCCACATGGAGCAGAGACCTCAGTGACTGTGGGCTCTGCCCACGGGGAGGGGCAGAAGGAGCGCCGGCTCCTTCCCTGGTTGGGTCGGCTCCTCTGCTCCCCCCACATCCTGCCTGGCATTGGGGCTGGCAGGAGCGTAGGGAGCTCTCACCATGTCCCTGGCATGACTGAGCTGCCAGGGAACCCTGAGCACAGCGTTCCTAAGTGAGTTCCTTCCCCCGGGGGGGCAGGACATTGTCCTCAATGCCCTGCCTCCCCGGGGGGACAAAGTCCTTGGGACACTGTGGAAGTGAACACAGAGCACTGCCCAGCACAGAGCCCACCTGGGGGCCAGTTCTCCCTGTGCTTCCCCATCTGTGCCAAGGGCACCGATGCTGGCCACGGCCAGTGCTCTCTGCCTTGCCCTTAGAGGCCGCAGCACTCCCAGGCCAGCCATGACAGCAGAGTGGCTCCCCCATGCCAGCCCTGAGAGTGCTGCAGAGGCTCCCTTGGCCTCTGCCCTCTGGTGACAGGCTCTCTGTGCACAGCCAGCCCACGGTGAGGTGCTGAGGCTGCAGTTTGAAGGCCATTCCCATAACTTTTGAGAGAACTGGCAGGTTGGAAATGAGCCCATAGTTCAGATAGATTGTCAGGCAATAAGGAAAGTCATTAGACAGGGAATGTCTGCAGCTGCTTTAACCTGAGCAGGACCTGCCAGGTGTCCAGGGGAGTCAGCCACTGCTGAAGCAGGTCTGTCTTCCCCATGTCCTGAAGGCCACGCGGGCCAGGAAGGCAACCAGAGGTCAGCAGCCCCAACCCCCTGGTTGCTACTGTCTCCTGCGCGGGGCGCCCAAGCCAAGCTGGGAAGGCAGCGGCCCTCCTGTTCTGAGAGCCAGCATCGACAGGGACCAGCAGCTGGCTCGGCAGCTCCAGCCACAGACCAACTGGGGAAGCGGCAAGTCAGAAAGCAGGGACAAGAGCAGGCTCCAGGCTGTTTAGAGGCCATGAGTCCACAAAGCACAGCTGCGGTCAGGTTCGTCCACAAGGGCAGCAGCTGTCCCCAGTGCCCAGGAGGGGAGGAGGAGCTGCCCCGGGAAGCTGGGATTTGGCCGCCTCCCACACCCAGACCTACCTCCAGCTCCTGGGTCCTAGGAGAGCCTCACAGGCAGGGCACGGCCACATGCTCGCATACCCCCCTCACACTGCAAGCAACAGGGTGCCCCCCCCCCCCGTGCTGTGGGAGCCATGAGAAACTGTCCAGGACTCAGAAACCACCACAAACACTGGCTGGTGACACAGACTTCTGTGCGACAGATGATGTGGCACCTGAGAGGACACACATGGCTGACAAAGGCAGACCCAGCAGCTAAGGTCTTGCTCCCACACTGGGTTCGTCCACTCCTCAAGGCTGCTCCAGAGGCCCCTTCTGCATGAAGCTTCACCGCCCACCAGGCCACCTTCATGCAATTCTTGGAGCTACAGTGAGCGTAGTGCCCTCGCCACGTTTCCTAGTGGCTGGCTGCCCAGGTAGCCTCCCGGTGATGATGAGCTGGCACGACATCTCACTCACGGCACCCTGTGCCTGGCACAGTTTGCCCATCGTCTGAGGCTGCAGGGGAGTCCTGACCTGACCTCTGCATTCCAGGGAGGCCGAGGGTGCCCAGGGGTCGCCATGTCCACTGGACTCAGCAGTGGGTGGGAGGGTGGGAGCACCAGGAGGGTCTTCACAGCTGCCACACAGCAGGAGCCGCGCAGGGTCCATGGGACAGGGTGCCTCTTCGATGGCCGCAGCAACAAAGCTGAAACTGCAGAGCAGCGTCCACACTGGGAACAGAGGATCATGGGGATGGGCCAGGCCCCCCTACACGCTCAGCAGCCTTGCAGGTGTCGAAGGAGTGGAGGGACAAACCTCTACTGTTCTTGAGGTCAGTGTGACCCACATCTTGGTCCCCAGGAAAGATGGTGAGCTGCACGGTGTCCACGCTGAGGTCCTACATCCCACGACGACCTGTCCTTGTGTGTCCCACCGCCATTTGTGTGGCTCTTGGATCCTCCCAGTCATCTGCGGCTAAGTCCTGTAGTGTCCAATTCTTGTCCTCTCCAGTTTCCTACTCAATTCGATATGCTGCGGAGGGAAGTGTCCTCCCTTCTTCTGCCCTTGCTCCTGGCCATCTGTCTGGCCAACCCACTGGCCTGCACCCAAGTCTATCCTTGTCCCTCAGCCCCACTTGGGATAATGGGAAAGACCAATGCCTCTGTCCTTGGTCCACTTGTGCCTTCAGCCTTGAGACCCATAGGTCTCCTCAGGTGTCCACCTAAAGCCCTGCTGTCCCTCTACTCCAGAACTCCCTCAGGGATGCCAGTGCCCACCCTCCACACTCTGCAGTCTGGCTTCAGGTTCTCGCCTTTCCACCTGATTGCCAGGACACCCCATCCTCAAGTCTGGTCAGTCGGCCCCGTGCACACCCTGCCTCTGAGCAGCAGCTCAAGCCACACTGGAAGGGCCTGGCCTCTGGGGTGGGCTCTGCCTATCCCTGAAGTTTCACTGGAAACCTTCACAAGGATGTCCTCCGGCCATTCCACCCACAGGCAGCTCTTCCTTACAGCTCTGAGGTCAGCACAGACCCAGGAGGGGCACGGTGAGAACAGAGGCCCTGTGGGGCCCTCCTAACTGCCACCTTCAGTGTTCTGTTAGGGCCTAGGAGAGAGATCCCAGCCTCAACTGCCCAGGCCATCTCCATGCTGCTCCAAGCAAGAGCTCTGAGGGTGTCAGAATGGCTGCGGAGTGCAACATGGGCCTCTCCCCACTCTGGGTGCAACAGCAGGTGGGACTTAACCTCCCAAAGAGACAAGTTCCCACCTGCTCCTGACAATAAAGAGAGACAGGGTCCTCCCACATGCATTCAGCCCCCACTACCACCCATAGTTCCCTGCTGTCCCTCAGTGCTCAGCCCCCACCTCCACCCATAGTTCCCTGCTGTCCCTCAGTGCTCAGCCCCAACCTCTTCCCATAGTTCCCTGCTGTCCCTCAGCAGTCAGCCTCCACCTCCTCCCAGAGTTCCCTGCTGTCCTTAAGTGCTCAGCCCCCACCTCCTCCCATAGTTCCCTGCTGTCCCTCAGTGATCAGCCCCACCTCCACCCATAGTTCCCTGCTGTCCCTCAGCGGTCAGCCCCACTTCCACACAAAGTTCCCCACAATCCCTCAGCGGCCAGCCCCCAGCTCAACCATAGTTTCCGACTGTCCATCAGTGGCCAGCACCCACGTCCACCCATAGTTCCCTGCTGTCCCTCAGCGGGGAGCCCACACCTCTACCCATAGTTCCCTGCTGTCCCTCAGCGGTAAGCCCCCACCTCCAACCATAGTTCCCTGCTGTCCCTCAGCGGCCTGGCCACACCTCCAACCATAGTTCCCTGCTGTCCCTCAGTGGTCAACCCCCATCTCCACCCATAGTTCCCTGCTGTCCCTCAGCAGCCAGCCCCCATCTCCACCCATAGTTCCCTGCTGTCCTTCAGCGGTCAGCCCCACCTCCACCCATAGTTCCCTGCTGTCCCTCAGTGTTAAGTCCCACTCCACCTATACTTCCTTGCTGTCCCTCAACGGTCAGCCCCTACCTCCTCCCATAGTTCCCGCTGTCCCGCAGCGATCCGCCCGCACATCCTCCCATACTTCACAGCTGTCCCTCAGCGCTCAGCTCCCACCTCCACCCATAGTTCCCTGCTTTCCCTCAGCGGCCAGCCCCCACCTCCACCCATATTACCCTGCTGACTCTCGGAGCTCAGCCCCCACCTCCGCACATAGTTGCCCTCTGTGCCTCAGCGGCCATCCTACACCTCCACACATACTTGCCCGCTGTCCCTCACCTCTCAGCCCCTGCCTCCTCCCATACTTCCCCGCTGTCCCTCAGTGGTCAGCCCCCACCTGCACCCATAGTTCACTGCTATCCCTCAGCTCTCAGACCCCCACCTCAACCCAGAGTTGCCTGCTGTCCCTCTGTGCTCAGCCCCACCTCCACCCATTGTTGCCTCCTGACCCTCAGCTCTCAGCCCCCACCTCCACCCATAGTTCCCTGCTGTCCTTCTGTGCTCAGCCCCAGCAAGCCCGCACCTCCACCCATAGTTCCCTGCTGTCCCTCAGCAGCCAACTCCCACCTCCAACCAGAGTTCCCTGCTGTCCCTCAGCGGTTAGCCCCCACCTCCACTGACAGTTCCCTGCTGCCCCTCAGTGGTCTACTCCACCTCCACCCATAGTTCCCCGCTGCCCCTCAGAGGTCTACCCCCACCTCCACCCAGAGTTCCCTGCTGTCCCTCAGCGGTCAGCCCTACCTCCACCCATAGTTCTATGCTGTCCCTCGATGCCCAGCCCCCACCTCCACCCATAGTTGCCTGCTGTCCCTCCTTGCTCAGCCCCCACCTCCACCCATATTTCCCTGCTGTCCCTCTCTGCTCAGCCCCCACCTCCACCCATAGTTCCCCACTGTCCTCAGGGGTCAGCCCCCAACTCCACCTACAGTTCCCCTCTGTCCCTCAGCGGTCAGCCCCCACCTCCACCCACAGTTCCCCGCTGTCCCTCAGCGGTCAACCTCACCTCCACCCATAGTTCCCCATTGTCCCTCAGCGGTCAGCCTACACCTCCTCCCATAGTTCCCTGCTGTCCCTCAGGGCTCAACCCCCACCTCCACCCATATTTCCTTGCTTTCCCTCAGTGGCCAGCCCCTACCTCCACCCATAGGTCCCTGCTGTCCTTAAGAGCTCAGCCCCCACCTCCCCCCATAGTTCCCTGCTGCACCTCAGTGGTCTACCCCCACCTCCATCCATAGTTCCCTGTTGTCTCTCACCAGCCACCCCCACCTCCACCCATATTTCCCTGCTGTCCCTCAGCGGCCAGCCCCCACCTCCACCCATCGTTCCCTGCTGTCCCTCAGTGGTCAGCCCCCACCTCCACCCATATTTCCCTGCTGTCCCTCAGCGGCCAGCCCCCACCTCCACCCATCGTTCCCTGCTGTCCCTCAGGGGTCAGCCCCACCTCCACCCATCATTCCCTGTTGTCCCTCAGGGGTCAGACCCCACCTCCACCCAGAGTTACCTGCTATACCTCAGCGGTAGGCCCCAATTCCACCCATAGTTCCATGCTGTCCCTCGGTGCTCAGCCCCCAACTCTACCCATAGTACCCTACTGTCCCTCAGGGGCCAGCCTCCCCTCTGTCCCTCAGTGGACAGCCCCCACCTCCACAAATATTTCCCTACTGTCCCTCAGAGACAAGCCCCCACCTCCACACATAGTTCCCTGCTGTCCCTTGGTGCTCAGCCCAAACCTCCACCCATAATTCCCCCTTATCGCTCAGGGTCAGCCCACAACTCCACCCAGAGTTCCCCGCTGTCCCTCAGCAGTGCGGCAACACAACCTCACATAGGTCCCCGCTGTCCCGCAGCGCTGAGGCCGCACCTCTTCTCATAGTTGGGTGCTGTCCCACAGTGGGAAGCCAACACCTCCTTGCATAGTTCCCCGTTGTACCACAGTGGTCAGCCCCACCGCCACCCAGAGTTCCCCGCTGTCCCTCAGCTGCCAGCCCCCACCTCCTCCCATAGTTCCCTGCTGTCCCTCAGCAGCCAGCCTCCACCTCCACCCAGAGTTCCCTGCTGTCCCTTGGTGCTCAGCCCCCACCTCCACACACAGTTCCCCGCTGTCCCTCAGCGGTCAACCCCACCTCCACCCATAGTTCTCCACTGTCCCTCAGTGATCAGCCCCCACCTCCTCCCATAGTTCCCTGGTGTCCCTCAGCAGTCAGCCCCCACCTGCACCCATAGTTCCCTGCTGTCAATCAGTGCTCAACCCCCACCTCCACCCATATTTCCTTGTTTTCCCTCAGTGGCCAGCCCCCACCTCCACCCATAGTTCCCTGCTGCACCTCAGTGGTCTAACCCCACCTCCATCCATAGTTCCCTGTTGTCTCTCTCTCCAGCCACCCCCACCTCCAACCATAGTTCCCTGCTGTCCCTCAGCGCCCAGCCCCCACCTCCACCCATCATTCCCTGCTGTCCCTCAGGGGTCAGCCCCAACTCCACCCATCATTCCTTGTTGTCCCTCGGGGGTCAGCCCCCACCTCCACCCAGAGTTTCCTGCTGTCCCTCAGTGGTCAGCCCCACCTCCACCCATAGTTCCCTGCTGTCCCTCAGTGTTCAGTCCCACTCCACCTATAGTTCCTTGATGTCCCTCAGCGGTCAGCCCCCACCTCCACCTCTAGTTCCCTGCTGTCCCTCAGCGGTCAGCCCCCACCTTCTCCCATAGTTCCCTGCTATACCTCAGCGACCAGCCCCCGATTCCACCCATAGTTCTCTGCTGTCACTCGTTACTTAGCCCCCACCTCTACCCATAGTACCCTGCTGTCCCTCATGGGCCAGCCCCCCTTCTGTCCCTCAGTGGACAGTGACCACCTCCACGAATATTTCCCTGCTGTCCCTCAGAGACAAGACCCCACCTCCACCCATATTTCCCTGCTGTCCCTCAGCGCTCAGCCCGCACCTCCACCCGTAGCTCCCCGCTGTCCCTCAGAGCCCAGTCCCAACGTCCACCCATAGCTCCCTGCTGTCCCTCAGTGGTCAGCCCCAACCTCCACCCATACTTACCCGCTATCCTCGGAACTCAGCCCCCACCTCCACCCAGAGTTCCCCGCTGTCCGACAGCGGCCAGCCCCAAGCTCAACGCACAGTTCCCACCTGTCCCTCAGCGGCCAGCCCCCACCTCCACCCATAATTCTCTACTGTCCCTCAGCGCTCAGCCCCCACCTCCACCCGTAGTTACCCGCTGTCCGTCAGCGGCCAGCCACCACCTTCTCCCATACTTCGCCGCTGTCCCTCAACGGTCAACCCAACCGCCACCCATATTCCCCGCTGTCCCTCAGCGGCCAGCCCCCACCTCTACCCATAGTTCCCCGCTGGCCCTCAGCGGCCAGCCCCCACCTCCACCCAGAGTTCCCTGCTGTCCCACAACGGCCATGCCGCACCTCCTCCCATAGTTCCCTGCTCTCCCTCAGCTGTCTACCACCACCTCAAACTGTCATTCCCTGCTGTCCCTCAGCGGTCAGCCCCCACCTCCACCCAGAGTTCCCTGCTATCCCTCGGTGCTCAGCCCCCACCTCCAACGATAGTTCCCCGCTGTCCCTCAGCGGTCAGCCCCACCTCCACCCATAGTTCTCCACTGTCCCTCTGCGGTCAGCCCCCACCTCATCCCATAGTTCCCTGCTGTCCCTCAGCGGTTAGTCCCCACCTGTACCCATAGTTCCCTGATGTCCCTAAGCTCTCAGCCCCCACCACCTCCCAGAGTTCCATGCTGTCCCTAGGTGCTCAGCCCCACCTCCACCCATAGTTGCCTGCTCTCCTTCCGCGGTCAGCTCCCACCTCCTCCCATAGTTACCTGTTGTCCCTCGGCGCTCAGCCCCCACCTCTACACATAGTTCCCTGCTGTCCCTAGGTGCTCACCCCGCACATCCACCCATAGTTCCCTGCTGTCCCTCAGTGGCCAGCCCCCACCTCCACCCATAGATCCCTGGTGTCCATAAGCGGCCAGCCCCCACCTCCACGCATACTTCCCCGCTGCCCCTCAGAGGTCTACCCCCACCGCCACCCATAGTTCCCTGATGTCCCCCAGCAGCCAGCCCCCACCTCCAACCATACTTCCCTGCTGTCCCTCAGAGTTCAGCCCCACCTCCACCTACAGTTCCCTGCTATCCCTCAGCGGTCAGCCCCTACCTCAACATAGAGTTCCCTAATGTCCCTCAGCGGTCAGCCCCCACTCCACACATAGTTCTTCCCTACTGTCTATCATCAGTCAGCCTCCGCCTCCACACATAGTTCCCTGCTGTCCCTAGGTGCTCAACCCTCACCTCCACCCATAGTTCCCTTCTGTCCCTAAGCGGCCAGCTCCCACCTCCACCCATAGTTCCAGGCAGTCCATCGGTGCTCAGCCCCCACCTCCACCCATAGTTCCCCGCTGTCCCTCAGAGGCCAGCCCCCACCTCCTCCCATAGATCCCCGCTGTCCCGCAGCGACCAGCCCCCACCTCCACCCATAGTGCCGCACTGTCCCTATGCGGCCAGCCCCCACCTCCACCAGCGGCCAGCACCCACTTCCTCCCATAGTTCCGTGCTGTCCATCAGCAGCCAGCCCCCACCTCTTCCCAAAGTTCCCTGCTGTCCCTCAGTGTTCGGACCCACCGCCACCCATAGTTCCCCGCTGTCCCTAAGCGGCCAGCCCCCACTTCCCCTCATAGTTCCCCGCCGTCCATAAGTGGCCAGCGCCCACCTCCCCCCATAGTTTCCCGCTGTCCCTCAGCAGCCAGCTCACACATCCACCAATAGTTCCCTGCTGTCCTTCAGCGGCCAGCCCCCACCTCCACCCATAGTTACCTGCTGTCCCTCTGCGGCCAGTCTGCACCTCCACACATAGTTTCCTGCTGTCCCTCAGTGTTCAGCACCACCTCAACATACATTTCCCCGCTGTCCCTCAGCGGTCAGCCCCACCTCCACCCATAGTTCCTTGTTGTCCCTCAGCGGCCAGCCCCACCTCGACCCATAGATCTCTGCTGTCCATAAGCGGCCAGCTCCCACCTCCACCCATAGTTCCCCGCTGCCCCTCAGAGGTCTACCCCCACCGCCACCCATAATTCCCTGATGTCCCCCAGCAGCCAGCCCCCACCTCCAACCATACTTCCCTGCTGTCCCTCAACGCTGAGGTCCCACCTCCACCCATAGTTTCCTGCTGTCCCTCAGCGCTCAACCCCCACCTCCACGCATAGTTCCCTGCTGTCCCTCAGTGTTCTGCCCCACCTCCACCTTCAGTTCCCTGCTATCCCTCAGCGGTCAGCCCCTACCTCAACCTACAGTTCCCTACTGTCCCTCAGCGGTCAGCACCCACCTCAACACATACTTCCCTACTGTCCCTCATCGGTCAGCCTCCACCTCCACACATAGTTCCCTGCTGTCCATAGGTGCTCAGCCCCCACCTCCACCCATAGTTGCCTGCTGTCCCTAGGTGCTCAGCCCCCACCTCCACCCATAGTTCCCCCCCTGTCGCTCAGGGGTCAGCCCACAACTCCACCCAGAGTTCCCTACAGTCCCTCAGCAGTCCGCCACCACATCCTCACATAGTTCTCCGCTGTCCCTCAGTGCTCAGTCCCTCCTCCCATAGTTGCGTGTTGTCCCACAGTGGTGAGCCCACACCTGTTTGCATAGTTCCCCGCTGTCCCTCAGCGGTCAGCTCCACCTCCACTCATAGATCCCCGCTGTCCGTCAACGGCCAGCCCCCACCTCCACCCATTTTCCCTGCTGTCGCTCAGGAGTCAGCCTTACCTCCACACACAGTTTCTTGCTGTCCCTCAGCGGTAAGCCCCACCTCCACCTATAGTTCCCTTCTGTCCCTCAGCGGTCAGCCCCCACTTTCTTCCATAGTTCCTTACTGTACCTCAGCGGCCAGCCCCCAATTCCACCCATAGTTCCCTGCTGTCTCTCTGTGCTCAGCCGCCACCTCTTCCCATAGTACCCTGCGGTCCCTCAGTGGCCAGCCTCCCTTCTGTCGCTCAGTGGACAGTCCCCACCTCCACCCATATTTCCCTGCTGTCCTTCAGAGGCAAGCCCCCATCTCCACCCATAGTTCCCTGCTGTCCCTCAGCGGCCAGCCCCCACCTCCACCCATAGTTCTCCGCTGTCCCTAAGGGGTGAGCCCCAACTCCACCCACAGTTATCCGCTGTCCCTCAGCGGTCCGCCCCCACATCCTCACATAGTTCCCTACTGTCGCACAGTGGTCAGCCCACACCTCCTCCCATAGTTCCACTCTGTACCTCAGCGGCCAGATCCACCTCCTCCCATAGATTCCCCGCTGTCCCTCAGCCACCAGCCACACCTCCAACTATCGATCCCTGCTGTCCCTCAGCGACCAGTCCCCACCTCCATCCATAATTCCACGCTATCCCTCAGCGCCCAGCCCCCACCTCCACAAAGAGTTCCCCGCTATCACTCAGCGGTAAGCCCCCACCTCCACCCAGAGTTCCCTGCTGTCCCTCAGCGGCCAGCACCCATAGTTCCTCCCATAGTTCCCTGCTCTCCCTCAGCCGTCTACCACCACCTCCACCTGTCATTCCCTGCTGTCCCACAGCGGTCAGCCCCCACCTCCACCCAGAGTTCCTTGCTGTCCCTCGATGCTCAGCCCCCACCTCCACCCAGTTCCCTGCTGTCCCTCAGCGGTCAGCCCCCACCTCCACCCATAGATCCCTGCTGTCCCTCGGTGCTCAGCCCCTACCATCACCCATAGTTCTCGGCTGTTCCTCAGCGGTCCGCCCCCACATCCTCACATAGTTCCCCGCTGTCCCTCAGCGGTCAGCCCCACCTCCGCCCATAGAACCCCGCTGTCCCTCAGCGACCAGCCCCCACCTCCACCCATAGTGCCGCACTGTCCCTCAGCGGCCAGCCCCCACCTCCACCAGCGGCCAGCACCCACATCCTCACATAGTTGCGCGCTGTCCCTCATTGGCCAGCCCCCACTTCCACACAGAGTTCCCCGCTGTCGCTCAGTGGTTAGCCCCCAACTTATCCCAGAGTTCCCTGCTGTTCCTCAGCAGCCAGCACCCATGTCCTCCCATAATTCCCTGCTCTCCCTCAGCCGTCTACCACCACCTCCACCCATAGTTCCCTGCTGTCCCACAGCGGTCAGCCCCCACCTCCACCCAGAGTTCCCCGCTGTTGCTCAGCCGTTAGCCCCCACCTCCTCCCAGAGTTCCCTGCTGTTCCTCAGCAGCCAGCACCCACGTCCTCCCATAGTTCCCTGCTCTCCTTCAGCTGTCTACCACCACCTCCACCTGTCATTCCCTGCTGTCCCACAGGGTTCAGCCCCCACCTCCACCCATCTTTCCCATTGTCCCTCAGGGGTCAGCCCCACCTCCACCCAGAGTTTCCTGCTGTCCCTCAGTGGTCAGCTCAACCTCCACCCATAGATTCCCGCTGTCCCTCAGCGACTAGCCCCCACCTCCACCCATAGTTCGCACTGTCCCTCAGTGTCCAGCCCCCACCTCCTGCATAGTTCCGCGCTGTCCCTCAGCGGCCAGCCCACACCTCCACCCATAGTTCCTGGCTGTCCCTTAGCGGCCAGCCCCCACCTCCACCCATAGTTCCTGGCTGTCCCTTAGCGGCCAGCCCCCACCTCCACCCATAGTTCCGCGCTGTCCCTCAGCGGCCAGCCCCCACCACCTCCCATAGTTCCTTGCTGTCCCAAAGTGGTCTAACCCCACGTCCAACTGTCATTCCCTGCTGCCCCTCAGCAGTCAGCCCCCACCTCCACCCAGAGTTCCCTGCTGTCCCTCAGCGGTCTACCCCCACCTCCACCCATAATTCCCTGCTGCCCCTGAGTGGTCTACCCCCACCTCCACCCATAGTTCCCTGCTGTCCCACAGTGGCCAGCCCCTACCTCCACCCATAGTTTCCTGCTGTCCCTCAGCGACCTGCCCCACCTCCAGCCATAGTTCCCTGATGTCCCTCAGTGCTCAATCCCCACCTCCACCCATTGTTCCCTGCTGTCCCTCAGTGGCCAGCCCCCACCTCCACCCATAGGTCCCTGCTGTCCCTCAGAGCTCAGCCCCCACCTTCACCCATAGTTTTTTGCTGCACCTCAGTGATCTACCCCCACCTCCATGCATAGTTCCCTGTTGTCTCTCACCAGCCAGCCCCCACCTCCACCCATAGTTCCCTGGTGTCCCTCAGTGCTCAGACCCCACCTCCACCCAGAGTTCCCTGCTGTCCCTTGGTGCTCAGCCCCACCTCCACCCATAGTTGCCTGCTGTCCCTCAGCGGCCAGCCCCCACCTCCACCCATCTTTCCCTGCTCTCCCTCAGGGGTCAGCCCCACCTCCACCCATCGTTCCCTGCTGTCCCTCAGTGGTCAGCCCCTACCTCCACTCATAATTCCCTGCTGTTCCTCAGTGGCCAGCCCCCACCTCCACCCATAGTTCACTGCTGTCCCTCAGTGTTCAGCCTCCACCTTCTCCCAGAGTTCCCCGCTCTACCTCAGTGGTCATCCCCCACCTCCTCCCAGAGTTCCCTGCTGTCCATCAGTGGTCAGCCTCCATCTCTCCCCTGGCTCCACGCAGCGGCCGAGGGGCATCCTGTATTCACACTGACTTCATTAGAACCCTGGACATCGGAACTCTATCTACAGGGATTTTGCCCCAACTTTTCTGACTTTAGAATCTACCCAGGTACTTGTCAGGGTGTTTAGTGGTGACATTCAGGTGAGAGGTGACATTTTCTTGGGGGGTGGAGTGCCAACATTCACTAGTCTCTGCCTGGCACTTGGCTTATTTCCTGCTCATAACCTTCGTGAATGTCTGCATCCAGATCTTGGTGGGGATATGTCTCCTTGCTAGTGGATAAGGCCCAGGAGTGAGGTCTGGGGCCCCGTGGCACGTGTATTCCAAGCCTAGAAGACATAGCTGAGCTGTCCCTCCCACCCCCACCCGCCCACCTTCCCATACACCTGCTCCCATTTGGGCCCGTGTTCCTCTATGGCCTCCAACATGTGCCTCAGAGGCCAAGGTGCAGAGGACCACCCCCACCTTCTTTCTGACACAGTGCTCCACCCCGTCCCTCCTGCAGTTGCTCTCTGCCTCTTGACAGAGGGGTCATTTGTGTCCAGAGTCCGAGACACTTCCCTCACCTGTGGCTAGCGCTTTTGTTTCTTAATGGCGTCCTTTGAAGAAAGGCCAACTCAGCCCCCTTCTCTCCTCTATGACTCGTATTTTTCATGACTTATTTAAGAAACTTTGCCTAATCCAAGACCACAAAGGTTGGTTTTCTCCTATTTTCCCCCTAATATTTGTAGTTATAAAGTTTTGACCTCTGACTCGTTTGAATCATACCTGTGTGTAGTGTGAGGAAAGGGTCAAAGTTCTTTTTATCCACACAGATACCCACATATTTTAACACCATTTATTTAAAAAGCAATTCTTTTCTCTAAAAATAACCAAGGCACATTTTTCAAAATTCAGCTGAGCTCATAAGCTGATTCATTTCTGGACTCTTAATTCTGTTCTGCTGACCTGTGTGTCCGTCCTTCTGTAATACTTGCTGTCTCGAACATGCAGTATTTAGAGAAGACTTAAATCAGACAAACTCCTCAGGCTTTGGTCATTTAAAAAACTGAGTATCCTTGGTGTCTTGAATTTCCATATACATTTTAGGATGAGCTCATGAATTTCCACAAAATTCTACATGTATTTTCAAGGATATTGATTAAGTTTATAGGTCAGCCTGGAGAAGAGTTCCATCTTCATGATAATGAGTCTTCCAGTTGGTGGATTCAGGATCTTTCTCCACATATTTTGACACTGTGAAATTTCTTTGTTTATTAGTATCCAGGGCACATGTGCTTTACATAGTTTGTTAAATTTATTTCTTAGTACCTTATTTTTATATCATTGTAAATGGGTGTTTTGAATGGTTTTAAGATTAGCATTAAAAAGTAAAATGGATTTTGTGTGTTTCCATAATGTCCTGAAACCTTGTAAAATGCACGTAGTAATTATAGCTTATTTTGTAATTTCCTCAGGATTTCTGTGTAAACATTCATATCACCTATGAAAAAAAATATTTCATTTTCAGGCCCAAATTACTTTAGATTTTTCTTGTCATATTTGTATGATGACTTCCAGTGAAACTTTAGATAAAACAGTGAAAGGAGACATTTTGCCTTGCTCCTGACTATAAGCAGAAACCTGCAGGTGTTTTTTCCACTAAATACAGACTTAGCTGTGTTCACAGACTCCTTGCATCAATATGAAGGGTCTCCTACTCCTGTGCATGAAGAGCGCCACCTCGAATCTGGGCTTCCTGTGGTCCAGTGTTTCTCTGCATCTATTGAGAGGATCTGAATCTGATTACAGTAGTGAAGCTTCCCGTCAGTCTACCCTCGGGTGGTCACTGAACCTTGCCTTCCTGGATGCGCCCACCTCCTGTGTGTCTGGCACCCTTTTTATATGCGGTCTCCTTGGTTTGCACATACTTTGATAAGAATTTTCACAGCCGTGTTTTTTGAGAATACCAGTATTTACATTTCTTGGGATTTTTTCCCCTTTGGGGGGACTGAGAGAAAACTGAAGTCCTAGATGTGGGAGTGCTTTCCTTCTCTCGCTTCTTAGAGAGCCTTCACTAGTGGAAGCATCTGGGCCTAGAGGTGCTTACACGGGCAAGCGTGGGTCTAGTTTTAACTCTTATTTAAATGTCCATAGTAGACATAGGTGGCTGGGATTTCTCTGCCTCCTCCAGTCCATTTTATAATCCCTAGTTTTTGAAGAATTTGTCGACTTCATCTAAAGTATCAAAGTTGCAAACATGAATTTTTTCATATAATTTCTTTATTACCATTTTAAAAATGTCCACCAGGTCCGTATTGATTTCGAGCAAAGTCTAATGTGATTTCCTCTTTTAACCAGTCTGAAAATGGCTGATCTTTGCCAGTCCAAGTGACAGCAGTCCAAGTGTCACTGGGGGCTGGTAGTCCCACTGTGGCCATAGGGTGGTTGACATCAGGAGCACTTCTACTCGTCCCCTGCCCTCCCTCTTCATGGTCACCAGCGTCTTCATCTTCCTCTTCCTCTTCTTCACCCAACAGAGAAAAGCTGAACTCACAGAGCAATGACAGCAAACTTCAGGCCACATTTAACCATGAGGCCCAACCGCTGACATGGAGTGGTCATTGGAACTGTCTGGTTCTACTGTAAGTCTAGACTGTGGCTCTGTGATTTAAATGGGTCTCGTCCCTTTCGTGTCTCCTATTCAGTTGCTGTTTCTTTCGTGTCGAATGTCTTACTGTGTCTTTCTAATTTCTCTGTTGACTGTTTAGCTGATTTTCTTTGATGCTGTAGGTGATGTTTCACCTCCAGTTAATACTGACATTCACCCACAACCAAGTGAGAACTTCATGTCAGAGCGTCCTCATTTGTCCACTCCTTAGTGACTTATTGCCATATATATCATATCAATATACATCATAAACCTTAAAATGTACTTTATAAACTTTGTTTTAAGTTGTCATGGGTGTTTAATAAAGTCAAGAGAATCAAAGAAATACACAACATGTATTAAGCCACTACTGTGTTTCAAAATAAGGTCAAATCAATAAAGTCTGATTTCTACTGCATATTTACCAGTCCCTGTGTTCGTCACTTCTTTTGTGGATCTGAGGGTTCATCTTGAATCCTTCACTCTGAAGACCTCTCTGGATATTTTTATACTGCAGGTCTGCTGCAAGAATTCCATCAGCATTTGTTTATCCAAGATCCTTTTCTGTCTTTGTGTGTAAGAGACAGATTTGTGGGCTATATGATTTTTCTTTCAGTACTTTGAATATTTTATCCCACCCTCCATGCTTCCTACTCTTCTGGACGAAAACACCCATAAGTCACATTGTTCCTTTCAGAGCTGTCCTGACAGCTTTCAAGGTGTGCTCTCTGAGGTTTGTGTGGCAGGAGCGTAAGGCGTCCAGATGCATTTCTTCTTCTAGGGCACTTACTTAGAGTGTTATAAATTTGCAAATCGATGGAGAATTCCAGGCACTAGTGCTCTGATTCTTCTATGATTCCCCACTTGTAGGTGTGTTGGAAAGCCTCATCCTGTTCCCAAGACCTGAGAGTCTCTTCAGCTTTACTCCGTCTTTTCCTTGCTCCTAACTTTGGATTTTTATGGATCTGTCCTTTTTAAGTGGACTCCTTCGTCCATGTCCATGTGCTGACAGACCTATTCAGCTGATTTTTATTCCATGATGTGCTTTTCAGCTCTGGAATTTGTGGCTTTTTAATATAGTTATGTAGTTTTATACAGTTTTCATGTCTTCATTGGTTTATTATATCACTCACTAATCATGTATTTTTATTGAGTTATGGATCATCTTTGATTATTTGAATGTATGTGTGAGAGCTAATCTTCAGTTACTGACCACTAGCTCCAAGTCAAGGACTACAGGAAAAACCTGGTTTTGGGTGGCCTTTCCTCTCTGCGCCCAGGGTTAATCATTCTTGGTTGCAATGGGACACTGTAGATGACACATATGGCAACTTTGGATTTTGTGTTCTTCTGAGGGCTGTCTGCCCTGTCTTGCTAGAGCACTAATATGCCTGCACCAGAGTGGAATGTGGTCATCCATGGCCTGCTGGGTTCCTGAGTACTCAGGTTGTCAGCCAGGGGTTTAGTCAGAGGCCATGCTGTGGCTTCTGAAACCGCTCGCCCTCTGCCCTCAGGCCAGCTGTCTCCAGTCCAGGGAGCCTGCAGGGCACCCAGGCTCTCCAGGGTCTTGCACACCAACGCGTGCAGCAGAGGAGGTGTGGAGAGCTCTCACTTAGTCCCTCTCCAGCGGCCAGTCCTGCCCAGTTTCTCTCCCCATGTCCTTCTGTCTTGCCACCCTAACCAAATGCACTACCCCTACTATTTAAATTTTCAAGATTTTTTAAAAGAATAACAACTATTTTCTTTCAGGTGACTTCAGATTATTCTTTCACAAACATCTTATATATAAATTGACTAATACTATGCAGTGAAAATGGGTTCCACAGGGCATCTAAGTACATTTAAGAATACTAATGCATTTTTCTCCATGTGGCACTAGTATGAGTTTCTGAAAGTGTTAGAAGAGCTTTAGACACACTGTGAGGGACGAGCAGCCAGCTTTTGGGATGGCCTTTTTATCCCTTTGTTTCCACCTTTTCTGACTTTCTCTCTGATAATGTGAAGAGATGGTCCACTCACCTCATGGGATGGTTAGTGCAGACTCCTCGGCCTGGTCACACTGACCTCTGTCCTCACATCTTCGGGTAAACTCAACAGGTTCCTGGGGATTTTCATCTGTGTTGGAATCTGCCAACGGGGGCCCCGAGTTCAAGGGATCATTAGGAACTGTGTTCCTAGGCATCTGCTTTTCTTATTCCTCAACACATTTTATTTAAGGAAATGAAGAACTGTAGCTCCTAGGGCATGCGTTGCACCCTTACCTAGGAAGCAGGCCCGGAGAAGCAGGCCCCATGGAGGACAGAGCTGGGAGGCCGGTGAGGGAGCCAGGGTGCAGCCGAGAGGGCCCTCCGCAGGAGAGGGACGTGGCTTCGCAAAGTGGCAGACCGCAGAGCCGGGGTGAGCACCCTTGTCCCACCTACGTGGACAGCGAGGCCGCAGGCCAGGAGGAGCGGCTCAGGGCTCCAGGCCAAGGCAGTGTGGACCGTGAGCAGCTCTCCTTCACCTTCAGCAGCTTGATTCATGTTTCAGAGAGAAGCTCAGGAAAACTTGTGAGTAGCAGTTGAACTAGGAAACACTGGTCCAATGACCTCTGGCTCAGATCTTCTCTCTGCAGAGCTTCCTGGGAGCATGCCTTCTCTCAGTTCCGTGGACTGACTACATGTGACATTCACCCAGATCTCCTGGAACGGAAGTCCAGGATTGCCCCCCAGGGAGAGAGGGTGCTGGAGGGTGCTAGAGGCTCCCAGAGGACGGAAGGGCCCATGCCTGGGTGGGGCCTGGGAGCCAGGTGGGAAAGCAGGCAGGGCCTCAGGGCCACCAGGTGAGTGTGTCTTCTCCAATGGGTGGATATTTGCACTGGTTGGAGGCAGAGGCACCTGGGAGGCAGAGGCTGCGGGAGGTTAAGAGGAGGCAGTGGGTATCCCTGGGCTCTGCCTGACCGTGAGGCCATCCCTTCCTACCAGGCACACATGAGCAGTGTTTCCCACAGGACGGCTGCTGGAGGGTTAGAGTGCTGCTTCCTAAATATCACTTGTGCCAAGAAGGTTGCTGCGTCTGTGCTAATTTGGACTTCCTTTCAGATTGGAAATTTCTTGGAAGAAATCAAATTTGGGAAGTGAGTTGGTTATAAATGGAGTAAGAAACCAAACATCAGCTGTGGGTCATGAAATGGTACTCCTTTATTACTGCACGGAAAGAATCTAGCATTTCTAGAATTTCCAGAATTAGACCTGGCAAGTGTCCTGAATTCATGGCTATAATTTTGAAATGTATGCCTGGATCAAACCCTTTTCAGGTTTAGCTCAGTTGTCCTGACACAGTACCTGGTTGTCTGTAGAATTAAGCCCTGAAGGTCTTGACCACACATTCCTAAAACCAAACACCCCAAACCTCAGAACTTGAAATAAATCTTTATTCCCTTTTGTGCTCAAAAGGGGAGAAAGCTGAATTCTGTGCTCAGGCCTTCTGTAAATATTTACTGAGCACTTATTCTATTTGTAAATACTTACCAAGCACTTACGACATCTACAAAGACTCACTGAGTACTTACTACATCTATAAGTACTTACTGAGCACTTACTACATTCAAGTCCTGGCTAAACCACTGTGAGAAACAAAGGTGGCCCTGTGGTTCTACAACTGAGGAGGACCTGAATTCAGTCAGCTACCTGGAAATCTGATTGCTTCTTAGACATTCAGTGTCCTATAAATCACTGCTAGGAAGGACAGCACCAATCCTACCCAGGTAGCATCCACACAGATGATGTAGTTTTTAAAAATCTACCCGTGGTCTGCACAGGATTTGCCAGGACTGAGCCAGACTTGGCACAAGTGGGAGCAACAGCGTATGGTGCGGGTCCCTCCTTCACCTCTGGATCTCCTTCCTTTTGGCCCTTCCCTTTCCTCTCTAAAGCCCAGGTCCGCTTCCCTCTGCAGGCCCCACCCCAGGGCTCCTGCTACTTGGCCGATTTGGAAGGCAAAGCTCTTGCCAACCCCTTCACTGTGCTTCTGTGCCCTACACTCTTGCTAAGCAAGGCCTGAGCTGGGTCACTTAAGCATCTAAAATTTAAGCCCCCTTCTGGGGCCAGAAAGGTGTCCTTTGTTCAGCAGGATTTCGTCTTTGTCCTGCGCAGTGCACATTCACTGAGCAAGTAGAACACAAGTGATCACAGCCCATGCCCTCGAGGCAACGCACAGGCCAGTGGCCTGCTCCCAGGTGCCCGCCACCAGCAGGAGCTTTGACAATGGCTTGTCACCTCCACAAGGAGGGTAGCATTTAAACCCACCTATTTTTTCCATTATGTGAAGTCATTTAAGGAGGCTTATTTCTTTTTAATAGCAAAAAGAGACAAATGAATATTTATCCTTTTAAGCATCTTTTGAAAATCAAAATTACTCTTTAATCCCAATTGTGGTTATTAACCAATTATTTCTTTCACATCTCACTTAAATAATTTATTGCAGAACACACTCAAGGACAATTCTCAGACCCAAGCACTGCTTCAAGTTCACATAATCACAGCAGCCTTGGAACAGCATGCATTCCCAGCCCGAGGGCTCCCGCAAGGCTGCATGGCTTCGCAGGGGCAGCTGCCTACCTGCCCATGGAGGGGACAAGAACCCAGCAGCAAGCCAGGCTGCACCGTGCCAAGTGTAAGTGCCACATGGTAGGAGCACTCGCAAAACCATCCGTGGGCCTGAGCCAGAGTGTTTGCTCCTGCGCAGGTCTGTGGGCTGGGCTGGTAGCGCTGTGCAGAGGGCGCAGGTCGCAGGGTAAAGAGGTGGACAAGCAGAAGCCGAAGGCTCTGAACTACAGTTGGGTACTGGCTCCCGACCAGGTTCTGTGGTGGGCAGGCAGCAGAGACCACTTCTGTGGTTGCCCTCCTTTTCTTGACACATGATCAGAGTAAGATATCCATAGATACTACGGCCACTGTGAACCAAGACCATGGATCTCTTGGTATGTCGGAGAGAGGAATTTGCATATTCCTGAAACCCTTAGAATCACTATTTTGTTTGTTTGTTGTTGTTGTTGTTGTTGTTTTTAAAGGAGAGAGAGATTGAGGAGGAAAGGTTTTGGAGGAAGCTGATAAGACCCAGCCTGCCCTCACTGGCCTGTGGATCTGTGGCCTGGAAGCAGGGCGCCCACCCCTGGCAGGCTCCAAAGACAGAGGACAGCCTGGGCCACCCATCCACCTCCTGCAGGCCATTCCCCTTCCCTGGATGGGGCCCTCGAGGGGCCGGCGGCAGGCGCAGGGAAAGGAAGCCTGCTCTTGTGCCAGGCAACCCAGCGGGCTCACAGCTCCTGGGGAAGTGGGAGGAGGCACATGGGATCTAGAGTGCAGGATTGCCTGGCCCCACAGGGTCCTCTTTTTCAAAGTGTGTTGCTGCCCTTCCTCTGCAGTGGACCTGCACCATGGGCCTGAGAGGACCCAGGAGAAGTCCACGGTGGGCATTTCATGCTGAAAGACACTGTTGATAGATGACTTCACATGAAAACACTTCTCAACACAAAAATGCCAAAATTTATTGAGACCTTGAAGGTAGAGTGTAAAAAAAAAGTTTTATGAATGTGTAAATTTTATATTGAAGACTTTCTGGGAGTCAGAATTAATACAGCAGAGCTGCCTGATGAATGTGAGCAAGATTATCAAGCAGGTCAAGAATTCTGAACTCCAGTAAGGCATAAAAATCACATTTACAAAATAAAGGTTTGGAAGAATCATTACGTGATCAAGGTATGTGGTTTTATATGAAGAGACATAGTTTGGAAGACTTCTTTTTGAAGAAGGGCATCCTTGAGCTATAGAATGAAGTCACAGGTGTCCAGCACACATACAGTGGACTTTCATGAGCAGAACACGCCTGCCTTTCCCGGAATTCTCTTCTAGCCCCTTGGGCCCACCGCTGCTGCCTGCTCCAGCGGCAGCCACTGCTCTGACCATGATGCCACCTTGGTTTTTCCTCTTGGAATTCTCACAGTAGAGTCTTGTAGGAGGCAGTCGCTGGGCCTGGCTCTTCATCCTAAGATCTGTCACATTGCTGCAAGAAGTCACAGCTCAGTGGTCCTTGCTGCCTTAGAGCTTCACGTGTAACACTGGCTCAACCACGAGTCCCTGCATGGTCTGCAGCTCCCAGCTGCTGAGATATTGCTGTTCAATATTCAGTCCACCAATTCTCTGTTTTCCAGAGTGTTACCATTTACAAGATGATGGGCGTCGCCATTCCACAACCCCCGGAGCTGACAGTGAATCTCTGTTGCATGTTATCTTTTCAGATGGGGAATTCAGTTTCCCTCTGAAATCTGATGTGCATGTTCGTGATGGTAAAGTCTGGTGCCTTTCACTGTGATCATTGGCCATCTTGGCCTGTGTTTTTTCCCAATGATGTTGTTATTTTTTTTTTTAATTTGGTCAGATGTGTTACATTTTCGGGTGTGAATCTTTTGTTGGATGGGCATGTGGCAAGTATTTTTTCCCTTGCTCTGGGGCTTATCCTTTGGCTCTTTCAATAGTGTCTTTTGATAATCACAAGTACTTAACCTTATTGTGTCCAAATTCTTCAATTTTTTTCTCCTTTTTAAGAAATCTCTGCTTACTCCAATCATAAAGATGGTCTATTGTTTCTTCTAAAAACTTTGGCTTTATTTTTCACATTGAGATCTGCAGTGCACCTGCACTTACCTGTGAATTGATAGGGATAATCGGCTTTCCCTGTGGACGGCACATGGCCCCAGACCCTCGCCCTGTGCTGTGCATATGGGGAGCAGACTGGCCCCACACAGATCCCACCTGGGGACACACTGGTGTTGGTAGCCTTCAGGGATGTGGATGTTTTCAGTGTCAGGTCTTGCACACTTGCGTTTGATTTATTTTTGTATGTTTTATACGTGTAGTTATAAATTTTTCCCACTATGCATTTTTTATTATATGAGAATTTGATTGATTTGTGCAGACAGTAACCTTGCTAACTTGACTTTTAATTCTAGTAGTTTGCAGAAACTTCTGAACTTTCTAAACTCATAATCATGTCATCTGCAGAGTAATTTAGTTTTAAGACAATAAATACATCAGCCGGATTCTAGGCAAAGAGTGCTGAAAAGTGTGAGATGGAAAGAGTTCACTCTTATCCCTCTACCTGTGTTTCTTTTATAAACTCTTCTTCATTCGGGAAATACAGAGAGCACACAGACACACATGCGCTAAAATCTGCAGGTGTGCCTGGAGTGGAAGAGGACACAGAGTAAAGCTGAAGAGGGGACTTGGGCATTTCTGTTGGCAACTTCTGTGAGCTGTTTGATTGGCAATGCAGTGAGATGCCACAGGGGAGATGAAGGGGCTCCTGTGCCTGAGACGGCATGTGGTCCACTTTGCATCTGAATTCCTTCCTATTGTCATGAAAAATGTGTATTCAAGAGATTGATCTGCATGAGAATATTATGGCTCTCCTTTCTCAAAGAGGAAATAAAATCATAAACTTTATAGCCATTCTTTTTTTCTGATTATCGTTACTTTTAATTAAAACATCTTTGGGTTTTTTTCCTGATAAGGTGATATGAAAAAAACCTAGGACTAAGGCCCGGGGCTGGTAGCACTTTTCTCAGATATTGACCTTAGGCTCTTGCATCTGGAGCCTGGAATTGCTTGGGGCCACAGGCACAGTGAGCTGGAGATGCAAGTGGACCAGGGAACACCATGTCCAAGTGCACGTGGACTCGGCTTCTCTCAGGAGATGGAGTGTGCCGCTCGGCCCAGCACTTCAACACAGAGTGCTCGGTGCTGAGACTCCGAGCAGTGGATCAGGGCCCAATCCTGGGCTGGCAGCTCGGCAGACAACTTGGAGGGCCACTTGCCCCACACTGTTCTCCTGGAGCCTGGTGGCTTTCTCCATGAAAAGTTGATAGAAAAGGAAAGGAGAGGAGGGTAAGGGATGCTGGAGGCACTACAGGAGGACGGCGAGGAAAGGGCAGACATTAAACTTGTTGTTAAGTAAGAAATAGGACCAGAGCAGCTCAATGAAGAGCACTTTCCTGGCACACACAGCCCGGTCCAACCCCAGCCCTGCAGGTGCACACATGCACACACGTGCACACAGAGAGATGGGCACACATGCACACATACACATGCTCAGGTGCACAGAGACATGCATACACATGCACAGGCACAGGTGTACACAGACACACACGCATTCACAGGTGCACACAGAAAGATGCGTACACATGTGTATGTGCACACATACATGTACATGTACACGTACACACACATGCACACAGACACATTCACACACACATGCACTTACACATGCACAGGTGCACATAGAAATGCACACACATGCACATGCATACACGTACACGCACATGTACACAGAGAGACATGCACACATGCACACACATATGCATGCACACATGTACATGCATGTGCACACAGAGACATTCACACACATATGCACATATACATGCACAGGTGCACATAGAGGTGCACACCCATGCACATGCACACACGTACACGCATATGCACACAGAGAGACATGCACACACATGCACACAGGCATGTGTGTACATACATACAGGCATGCATACTCATGAACACATGTGCTCACACAAGCACACATATGTACACACCTGCACAAGGAGGCAAAAAGAGCCATAATTCCTTCAAAAGACTAAAGAGCATTCATCTCTCTCCTGATTTGCCGAAGGGAACCATAATTTGGACAAACATGAACAGAAATCCTAGAAAGAAGTTGACTCTGCCCGGCACATAAGGCCCCCCAGGCTACCCCACCTGCCTGGTGAGTTCCTGTTATTGTTTTCTTCTGTTTCATCTTATTGGTTGTTTGTTTGTTTATTTGTTTTTTGGCATTTTCCAGAAGATGCCTCTGTAGGACTGTCAAACAATTAATTATAGTGTAGAAAAATGTAAAATGTCATTTCTATGTCCTTAAAAATAACTGGACATATAAGGAATAAGAGAAAAGTCTCGACTTCAAATAGAAGTGGGAAAAAGACCCTTTATTGCATGAGAGCAGTGAGTGATGGCCATTTTCTCTGCAGCAGGCTTGTGGGGCTGCTCTCTGGGGTTCATCTCATCTGGTTAGACATCAAGAGGGACCAACAAGCATGGCCTTTGAGGGTTGCAAGAAAAAGCTTAGGGCAGATCCTGGAGGGCAGTCTCAGAGTGGGGGTTCACTCAGGACAGGGAGCATGGTTAGTAGTCCTGGAGGGATGGCCAGGGTGCATAGCACAGCCTGGTGACTGGCACCTTGGGAAGGGACATGTGACACTTAGTCCTCACAGAGCTGCGGTGGGCAGTCTTAGAGGGAAGAACGTGGAGGTGCAGGGAGCAGAAATGTCATCCCAGGAATCCTATGGGCAGGGACAGCATCAGGGACCTCCACGCCAGGACACCTGGCCCCGGTGAGTCAGGGAGAGGGGAGGACGTCCCTCTCCACCCCAGAAATGCCCCAGCCACTGGGGCCACTTTCCTGCTTCTCCAGGGTTTCTTCTGGCCTGATTCATAGTCAGCTGGTTTGTCCAAGCCATCCCTGAGAAAATCGCATGCATTTCCCCATCAGAGACCAAATCGCCCTGAAGGCCTCCATGATTAAAGCTTCTGTCACTTTGGGTACATTGTCTTAAAATTTGGTGAATCCTGTCTATTTTTACTCCCCAAATTGTGAACACACACCCAGGTACCCACTCATGCCCACCCCACCCCCCGGTGCGCTGTGCTAGGTCCAGAGACCCTGGAAGACCTGTGGGGTTGAGGGTCTCGGTCACAGCCAAGGGTTTTATATGTTGCCTGTAATTCAGGGCACGGCGACTGTGGGCCCAAGCACTGCCCACTCTACTGGTGGCTGATGCCCAAGTGAAGGACCCACAATGCACTCCACCAGGTGTGACCACACATGACTTCTGGGTTGACATTCGAATTTGTTCTTCCCTGGTGTGGTCAAAATGCTTGTTTTTACTTCATAAATAAGTAAAAAAACAACAACGACAAAAACATTGCATTTCAAAAGCCTTTGCATTTTGCCCTGTGACATCACACCCTCACCCACCGTTGACTTCTCCATGCTAGGCTTTGGATCCTGTCCCTACAGCATGCCATTGGGAGGTGCCAGCCTTTGGTCCTGGGGCCTGCCTCTGAAGGGACACAGACCCCAGACCCTTCTCACTCTCTTGCTTCCTCACCAGGAGGGTGTGGCTCTCTGCCACCTGCTGCAGCCTTGGTGTGTCATGCCGCCCGGGCCTCGAGGCCAGTGGCCACCTGATAACAGACTGGACCCACCACAGTTTTCCTCATAGGCCGATGTGGCGGGTGCTTATTGTGGTTCCAGCACAGTGAAAGTGACCATGGGGCAGTGAAGAGTGCTGGACAGCCTGACCCATGCATCTGCTGAGCGGGGGCAGGTCCCCTCCCTGTGCAGAGATGCTCCTGGAGAAAGTGGCCTATGACACCCCTTGGACACGGGGTCCAGCCTTCCATGGGAGCTCAAACTGAGAAGGTGGTGCAGAGAGCCGATCACAGGGTTCAGTACATGCCAAGTCTGAGCAGGTGCAGATCAAGACTGGAGATCTTTCTTAAGAGAAGGGAGTTCAGAAAGAAAAGGCTGACCAGGAACAGCCTTCCCTGAGCATAGCAGAGCCCTGTCTGTGCTCGGGTGGTGAGGTTTCTTCGTATGCACCCGATTCCTGTCCAACAATGCAGTGCTGTGGCTCAGAACGATTGACCCTGCATGTGCAGAGCCATCGCATCACCACCTAGTGCACATCTTGTCTTCCTGTTGGGTGCAATCCTGCAGGATGTACATGCCCTACAACTTGGTGATCCAGATACATGACTGGGCATTAGGCTCATGAGGAGCTACGACGTTGACTTTGACACTGAACCTTCCTACCATGACACTGATGAGTCACTGTTAAGTGGTTAATGTCAACAAATGTTCCCATCACTTCTGAATTCTTGCCAAGCCTAGAAGTTTCCTGGGGACTAATGTTCAACAACACCAATTTCCAAGAATTTCTTCAAGTTTTAGAAGGACTCCTGGTACTTACTGAATCTGTGAAACCAAATGACTTCATTTGTGTACTTTTTCTTTGGGTTTCAGATGTGAGGAAATAACACAAAAGCAACAATTGTGACTGAGGTGGGTGTGAGGGTCCTGGACAGGAGACAGGCACAGACAGGAGCCCAGAGGGACTGCATTTACTGATATTTCATCACTCAGCAAATGCCCTGAGCCAGCTCCACCATAAGGCACCAGAGAATAGAAATTCTGGGAACTGCAGGACCCACCTAGTGTCCTTCCCTCCCCAAACCATTTCAACAAAGAGCTGGCTCTGGGGGAGGAGTCTCTGGCTTTTTCACTAAGTGAAGTTGGGCAGGGACATCCCCTGTACCTTCGCAACCTCTAGAGAGGCATTCAGACCACAATTGACATTTCACCTCCCTGAGGGACAGCCCATGTGGCCTGGGGATGTTGCTCTGGGTGGCTGACTTTGAAGAACACACAGGGACATTGTTTCAGGAGGTGGATGGGTTCTGTACCCTGTCAGGAGGTGGCTGCATGTACACACAGGAAAATCCACCACCTAGATTCGCAGGTTCATTTTCCACCACAGGTCAATGGTGTCTCAGGGAAGTGGTCGAATGGCTGCAGGTAGATGTCGCAGGTTTCCTGTGGTGTGTGCAGCCAGAGACTGTCTGTGGCCCAGTCTGGGAGACTGGTCCCATAGTCACGCTTAGCAGTGACCGCTTGGGGTTAATTACATTCATACACACGAGTTAATGGTTTACAGCAATGTTCATCTTCCCATGAATTATTTATATAGGAATTTTATTAACTTCATTTGTCCATTATTTTATTCATTATATGAAAGTTTACTGTGGCCCAGATAATGCAGCAATCACTGTGGAGGCAAAAGTGGCTCAGACCTGGGCCCTGTCCTTGAAGCACTTTGCAGTCAGTAGGCAGATAAGGACAGGCATTGTGCAGTTGCCCTCTCTGTGGTCCAGCAGGCACCAGAGGAGGGGTCAGAGAGGGTCATTCTAAGGCACCTGCAGAGGAGATGATACTTATGTGAGGTGTGGAGTAACAGAATTTTAATGACAGATGCAGAGGTCAGGCAAGTGGGTGAATAATGCGAGATGATAATGAGACAAGGTTATGTGTGTGCATGTCTCTGTGTGTGAACACAGAAGCACACACACGTGAATGTGCACATGAACACACATCCACGTCCTCAAGAGTGTGGCATGTTTGCAAGCACCAGTGAGTACACTGGCAGAGATGTCCCCACTAGGTCCTGAGGTCAGGTTCCTGGCTGGCCTGGTCAGCAGCAGGGCCTGGCTGTGCTGGGGTGGAGAGGAGAATGGGGCTGTGGGCTGAGTGGTGGTAATATCCTGAGTGGTGGGAATATTCTGAGTGGCAGGAGCTGGAGCATGGTACATGACCGCCCTGAGCCCTGGCCTTTGGGGCCAGGAGGGGTAATGGGGCCCAGGACCCTTGGTGCTGCACTCTGACCTGAGCCTCTCATCATTTCCCCAGAAGGCAGAGAGGAGAGGTCTACTTTTCCCCTAGGGTGTGTGGGGCTGCATCTGGCTCCCAGGATGCTATTCTGGGGGGCAGGTCTTCAGGCTGGATCAGAGATGTGGGTTTTCAGGTTTTGATGATAAAAGGTATTCCTTAGTAATCCAGTGCTTCTCGGCATCAAGCTCCTGCACAGGTATTGTCTCTAGTTTTCAAAAACGGCTTGTGAGATTGACTTAAAATTTTAATGATACAGTGGAAGAAATGTAGGCACAGAGATCTTTCTTTGCCCAGAGTGACCAAGTGACAAGGGCTTGCCTAGGAACACAGCCCTTGTCACACTGCTACGTTTCCAAACTCAAATCCCAGGCTTCTCAAGACCCTCTTGCGTGAGTTGGCCTGTTCCACTCCTGGTCCTTGCTGGGCACAGCACAGAAGGCCCAGTGACACAGGAGGTCAGTGACACAGGAGGCCAGTGAGGTGCACCCTGCCTGGTGGCCCTGGCCCTGTTGCTCTCCAGCCCTCCTGAGGCTCAGCCAGGAGGCAGGTTGTGCAGTCTCTATGACAAGATTTCACACTCTGTCCAGCGGCTCTCAGAGCGGCCCCTTGGATGGGAAGCTGCCCTTCCTTGCTAGGGGAAAGGGGCCGTTCACTCCCTTCCACTCCATGTTGTGGCACACTCTGGACTGTGGCCATCGTCCCTGGTCACACTCTGGACTGTGGCCCTCACCTCCCACTCACTGAGAACCGCTGAGAGCCTTCTCCTGAGTCTGCCGCTGGGGATCATGTCCACAGCCCTTCCCTGGCCTGGAGGCTGAACCCAAACCCCCACTCAGAGGGTCAGGGTTCCCTCCCCACCCTACACATGAGGCCTCAGGGCACGCACATAGTGGCCTTGACACAACCCAGGGAGAAGGAAGCATTGCCCACTTCACAGGTGCCCGGCGGTGGCGGGGGGCACGTCTCACCTTCCTGGAGGAGCTGGAGGCAGGCTTCAGACTTGGCAGGTGCAGACCACCAGTCTAGGTGGGTTCCTCTCAGAAAGAAAACAGTTTATTCCAGATCAGCTTCAGCTTTAATCTGTGTCCATTGATTAACTTTAATATGTGTATCCACTGTGGGAAAATGATCAGATCTCTCAAAAGATTGAAAATCCAATCAGAGACTAGACTACGGGTCTGGAATTGGGACCAAGGAACCTCATCTGCAGTGGACTAAATCCTGGAAAGACTAATGAGGTCTCCCTGGAATCCGATGCCATCTCGGCCTCTGGTCTGGAAAGCCACCGGCCCGCTCTGCCCCTTTAGCAGCACACAGCTGGGAGCTCGGGGGGCACGCAACCTCCTCGGTCCTCAGCATCTCGGTTTCAGCAGAAAGGTCAGGCAGCACACTGACCTCAGGGTGAAGGGCAGGGCTTCCAGGGCAGGGCTCCCAGGGCAGGGCTGGGGCAGACTTCGGAGACCAGAGGGGACTCTGGCCTTGCAGGGCCCACCAGCCCCTTACCAGGCCTGGGGTCCCCTCTTGGCCTGCACCTGCGAGTTCAGCACCCTCCTCCTCCAGTTCTGGTGCACAGTCTGTGGACCAAGAAAGGACTAAAACTGAAGGGACCTGAAGAGACCCCCTGGGCCCAGTATCTCCCCGTACTGCCGCCAGAGAGAGCACAGCCTGAGGGTCCCAGAGGAGAGCCCTGGGGTTCTTCAACCAAACCTGGCCAGACCTGAACTACCTGGCATTGGTGAGGTCAGGTTGAAAGGCAAATGCACTAACCTAAACAAAAGAGTGTCCACCTTGAGAGGGCCCCACACCTGGTGACCAGGCACTTGCTGCCAGAACGAGGTCTTTTTATTCTTCTTTCCTCTCTTTCTTACTTTCTGCATTCTTTGGGAAACCATATCTGGTTTTAATTCAAATTTCAAGGAAAATACCAAAATTTTGCTTTAATTGTCTTTGTCCAACTTCCTGGGAGTCTGCGAGTGTGTGCTACCCTACTTTCATATCCCCTGCATCGCCTGTGTGGAGTCCTTCCGTGGGGACTTCCCAATTGTCAGAGCTGAGCAGCTACAGGCCCACTGCTCAGATGACCAGCAACTTACCAAAGTGTCTGCATGTAGCTGTGGGGACAAGAGCCCCCACCCCTGTCAGGGCCACCCTCCTCTCAGCCCAACACTCTTAACTCAACAAACAGCCATGTTCCATGAAAAAATGTGAAGCTCTTATGTGACTTAAAGTGCTCATAGGGAGTTGAGTTTGCACTGGAAGCACTGGACCACGGCCACCTGGGGGGGGGCAAGGCCTCCTTCCTCTTCTCCTCTGAGCCCTGCTGAGACCCCTGGGCTCACCTGGTAGCCCAACCAGCAAGCAAGGGTCTCGGGGAGGAGCCTGCCTCTCGGGATCAGGGCCTGAGCTCACCCTTGCCCTCCTCCTGGCCACACTTGGCTTGTTTGGATGCTGTCCCCCACTGTCTGACCAGCCACCACCCAGGGCTGTAGCTGGAGAGATGCTGGTGTTGGTGCCCTGGGAAGCAGCCCACAAGTGACTATGTGTTCAGGCAGCCCTGGTGCTGCCCACATCCAGGGCTCCTGCAGAGAAAAGTGGTAGGGCCATGAGAGAGGCCATGGCTTTGCCAGGCCCAGTGGAATCAAGGGCCGAGGCTGAGACAGGGCAGAGACCTGACCTAATAACCTGGCAATGCCCCGAGGGCCTCACATCCCAAATACAGGGAATTCGAAGAAATCCCACTTCCTAGGGCCTGCATAGGCCAGGGGTGAGGTGGGACCCTGTAATTCTAACGAGGGAGACTCTTGGTAAATCGGCTGAGAGGCAGCGCTGTGTGCTCCAGGTCCTAACTGGCCTCCAGCTCAGTCTCTGCAGTGCCCCTGAGAGGAGCCCTGCTCATTGTGTTGTGCTCCGCTGAGAAGGGCCCCGCAGAGCCTCTGAGTTGTCCAGAAAGGAGGTTCTCAGTGCTGCATCACCGGGGCCTGTGCCCCAGAGCCACAGATTTCTATGCCAGCTCCATCGCCTGAGGCTGGGCTACATCTTCCAGAAGAGCAAGGCATCCAGAGATCCTCAGAAATCCACTGCTGGGTGGGCACGTGCTCGGGAAGCAGAAGGAGCGCTGAGCACTTGGAGGACCTCCAGAGAGGCCACCCCATGCTGCTGAGTGTGGGGGACATGAAAGAAGAAAGGGTTGGAGAGACACAGGAAGCAGGTGCAGATCTCCCCGGTTCCCCTCAACCTGCCTCTGGGAAGGGACTCTGCAGCATCCCTGGACCCCTCCCTGTGGCTCAGAGGTCAGACGTCACTCTGTGTCCCAGTGGGCAGCATGAGAAGCTCACTCCATCTCCTCGTGCCACGTCCAGAGGATGAGATCCCTGGGTCCCTGGGGTCTGATCTCCTGCCGGAGACCTACAGGTGCTGGCTCCCCACCTGCCCCGGCCCTGTTGGAGGAAGGTCTCCTTCATCGTCATCTGCTCTGACCTTACACAGAGGAAAAGGAGAGGGTCTCCCCAGGCCAGAGGCCAGCTGTGCATCTGCTGCAGGGCGGATCAGGCCCGGGAAGGCCTGGTGCTCTCCTGGAAGAGGCGGGAGGCCTCTGCTTTGCTGTTCCAGGAATCCACTGCAGGAAAGAGCCATCCTCTGCCAGCGCGAGCTCATTAAATGGCTTCTGCCGTATTAATCTTTTGTTTCTGCTTAATGGAGGTTACGGTGCATGGGAGAAGGTAAGTGTAAAGGGCAAGGGCTCAGTGCAGAATCTCCATGGGAATGGCAGCTGGGTCTCCAATTGGTGGCTAGCTCCCTGGCACCCACCCCCGCACCCTCTTTATGAGACTCGGGTGGGCAGCACCCCACTCAGCAGCCCGCAGGTCACAGCCCGGGAGGTCGCCAGCTGCGGAGCCCGGCCCACCAGCCTGCCCAGGGCCTGCCCTCCACATCTCCAGGAGTTTCACCAAGTCAGCAGAAAAGCACTGAGTTGAGAGATTTCCTGTGAGCAGAGAGCATGTCTGCGCAGCGACGTTTTCAAAGAGGGGAAAGAGGACTTCTGCCGGGTAGCAGCAGGCTCTGCAGGGCCCGCCAGGCCAGGGCAGGACTCCGTGAGGAGCAGGAGCATCCCTGGGAGCTCCCGGGAGGCTGACCACGGCCTGGGAATCAGGACTTCCCGCGGTGCTGCTGGGGCCCAACAACCCCCGATGAAGGGGCTCCAGGCCACTGGGTCCTGAGTGGCCTTCCCAGAGGAAGCCAGCGAGCAGGACCCAGAGCAGACTGGGAGGCCAGGGAAGGCCAGAGGCTGAGAGGAAAATCTGGAGGTTCTGGCCAGGGGGACACATCTTCCCCCCAGAATATTTCAGCTTCATAGTCTCTATAAATGTTCTCTTTTCACATTCTGGGGTGCTGGGGCTGCTGCTTAAACATATGCTCTGAGGGAGACACAACTCAGCCCAGCACTGTCAGGCTCCTTTGTGAGACCTGCTTCCCTGCCTGGTGGCACTCTGGGTCCCATCCCGGCTCTCCTCTCTGCCCACTCGTGCCCTCTCCAGACCTCTCGGCCACCTACTCAAGCATGTGGTCAGGGTTGTCGGGAGACTTCTCAAGCTCCACGCCTTCAACACCAAAGTGAACCCTGGTCGTGAAAGCTGTGCGTTGGCTCCTGAGTCTGTGTTCTGCCTCTCCGTGGATTTAGTTAAGAGTTCACCCACCCTCCATCTACCCACACCAGCAGTATTTACCAAGCTCTGGGTCTGGACTGCGTTTACACACAGAGCTCCCAACAGAAGGGGAATGTCAGGTTTGAATTAAATAATCTCATGGACCAAGGGGAAATGTCACCAGCAGCACCACCAAGAGACAGAGAACAGACCCACAGGGCACAAATCTGGGGAGCCTGGCCAGGACACTTTCCAAGGGACCGGGGATAGTGTGGGAAGGACTGGGGAGCCACAGGAGCACGAGGGAGGGTGTCTGCTGAGGACGTGGCTGGCTTTGTCTGCTGAGGACTAGGGTTCTCCACTGTGGTGAGTACCCAAGAGCCGTCCTTCAGCTTGGAAGAGTGGTGACTGGGTCAGTGGGACAGAGACCAGCCTGGAACAAACCCAGGGGAGTGGGAAGAGCTCTCCCAGGAGGCACACCTTCGTGGGGAGGGGCGGAGGGGCAGCCAGGTGGAGCTGAGGTCAGGATGGTCCTGAACTGCACTCACCTGTCCTTAACAGGTGAAGAGAGGCCGTGTCTGGGAGCTGCCCACCCCTCCACCCAGCCATCTGTTGCTGCAGCCTGAGTCCCTCCTGGGCAGTGCCCTGGTTGCAGAGAGCTCTTTCCCGCCTCACTGCCCTTCATGGGACATCCTCAGCAACAGCTGGCCACTGCAGGGCTATTAGGGCCCAGCTCCCTTGCCTCCAGAGCAATCCAGGACATCTGCTGTCCGGTCTGGAGCTTTGTTGGCCACTGACTGCACTCCTCACAGTGCTGACCCTGATACCACTGCTCCCAGGCCACCCTCCCCATGTCACTAGGCCAGGGGCTCCTCTGCAAAGGACACTCTGGTCCTCTGTTCTCTTTGGTACACAGGGCCTTCCTTGCCTTGAGGAACAACAGGAAGGCTGGACTCAGTGCTCCCTGGACCCCCTTCCACTCCTCATAGCGACTCCCTGTGCAGCTCATGGGCAGCTTGCCGAGGGACCACAGCCCTGCAGATCTCTGAACCTGCACACGGTGGCTAGAGGTGCCAACAGTGCTCGGCCTGCCTTCTGACCCTTGGGCCTGCTGTAGTCAAGTGCATCCTGCAGCCACAGCCCTCCTCCACTTCTGCCATTCCCTCTGCCTATGACAGGCAGTTTTGATGCATGAGAGCTGAAAAAAAATGATTCTCTTGAATGTGCCAAAATGAAATGAAGAAAGATTATTAACCTGCATGAGAAAATTCAAGCTTCACAAGTTGAGGTGGCTTCAAGGAAACAACCTAAGAGTGAAGGATAGGGCAATCAGTCAGCAATTAGGATTTGGAGCAAGCCTTCAATAATGAGAAGTATATCATCCACACCTCTCATCCTGGGAGAACTGAACAGCCATCACATGCCCAAGACCACCTAGGTAAGAACGTGGCTCAGAAACGTTGGTTTTATTGGGAATTCAAAACTTATTGCTGCTGGGCATGGTGGCACACGCCTGTAATCCCAGCAACTCAGGAGGCTGAGGCAGGAGGATCACAAGTTCAAATCAGCCTCAGCAACTTAATGAGATCCTGTCTAAAATTAAAAAAAAATTAAAAAGGGGTTGGGGATGTGATTCAGTGGTTAAACACTCCTGGTTTCAATCCTTGGTACACACACAAAATAGTTATTGTTATCCTGAGGGTAGATTGTCAGACCCACTCTTTGTAGGTACTTATTTCCTTGTTGAAAGATTCTATGTGTGCTTGATTGTTGTAATTGTTTTTTGACATCTGCCTATTTGATTACAAGGGGAATTGTACAGGGTCATGACTGTTCATGCCTAATATCTACCTTGGCATAGGTAGGTGCTTAATAAACATTGGGCTGGGTGAATTGGTTGGATGAGTGTATACATGGATAGAAGGGTACATGAATGAGAGGGTATACCGATGGATTAGTGGATGAATGTAAGATGGATGGAAGAATGATGGAAAAAATGGTTGGTGGGATAGATGGATGGATGGATAGATGGATGGATGGATGGATGATATGTAGATGGGTAAATGAAAACATAGCTGGGTGGATGGATAGAAGAATACATGTATGTAGATGCCCTCTTAACTTTTGAAAAGTGACTAGTGAGACAAACTGTCAGCATGCGCACACACGAATTATCCACACTCTGGGGATTAGGGGCACTAAGCTTCTATATACCGGATATGATCACTGCTATAATCTAACACCTAACTAAAGACAGTCTTACTTTTGGATGGTCTCCTATCCAAAATAAACCCATTTGCCATAACTATGGATTATTTCTTTCTCATTCCTTCAGGGGACCAACATGATATCTGTTTGATGAGTTTGACAACCTGGGCTTTGCTCTGATGACTTTGGCCATGGTTGGAAGATGGTCTTACATATCAGTCCCCCCATCACTGGATTCCTTTTCTGTTTAGACATGGTTACTCTCCTTCAGGTGCCAACTGTGAGCTCTACCAAGCTGACCTCCTGAACACTCAGGCTGGGAAGCACATTACTTTATACTAGTATTTTGTCTGTCCTTACCAAGAACTGACTTTGCCAGACACCTTACTAGATGTTTCATCCCGAAGGAGTCCTTGTCTCCAAGTCACAATGGCCTGTGCATGTCAGTTGTGAAAACTGTGGCCTGCATAGATCAAACCTTCTTGAATAGATGTAGACAGATAAATGGAGAGTTGGAATCCTCATCAGTCTGATGCCAAGCCAGTTCACTAGGCTTAATTAATCTACCACCAGCCAAGGGAAATGGATGCTAATTCACTGGGCAGTTGCTTTGTTAAGTCTAAGCACTAGAAAGAAAAGAAAGACTCGCTTTGTGAAACTAGTTTCGGGACACAGTGGTGTACGTGACCTGTGCAAGCTATACAAGACACAGCTAGTGATTCTACTCCAACACACAGAGGAGAGGTCACACTCCTATCCACCAGGGTGTGGGTCTACTGCAGGGTCTGACCAAGGGCTTGTTCCTGCCACACTTCACATTGCTCTTGGAACACACTTAGCTCTGCTGACAATGCCAGGTGCTAGCTCCCCAGGTCCCTCTCCAGTCAGACAGCCTCAGGGACAGGAGAGTGGCATGTTCACTTCATTTCTACCACCTGTGGACTCCCCAAGGGCACACCCTGGCTCTTGGGGAGACCAGGGGGAGAGAACACCCAGAACCTGTCATTTCAGTTCATCCACCATCAGCAGTTTGGGGAAACTGAGTCATCTCCTATTACATCAGTTCCACTTGAAAGAAGACGGAATACCAACCTGGAGAGGTCACTGCCACTGTGACATGAAATACCATATTAGAAATCACAGTATAAGCCAGATGTGAGGGCACCCCCTGTAAGCCCAGCAACTCAGGATGCTGAGGCCCAGGGCTGCAAGTTGAAGGCCAGCCTCAGCAACTTAGCAAGACCCTGCTTCAAAATAAAAAAATTAAAAGGGTGGTGATGTGGCTCAGTGGTCCAGCACTCCTGGATTCAATTCTCAGTACCAAAAAACATACTGCGTTATGAGTTCTGGAGTAAAAAGTGGTGCATTATTGTGAACTTGGCTTAACAGTGTGTCACATCACAACTTCTACTCTCCCTCACCAGGAGCACAACCTGTTAACTCCAGGGGTTACAGAGAGAAGAAGCAGAGACGTGCCGCCTGTCCAGAGCTCCACATATTTTCAGGCCCAGTGTCTACATACACTCCCTTTAAACCAGGTGGTCTTGGCACCGGAGAGCAGCCTGCTGCCCAGCATCAGGTTCAGTCCCTGCTCCATGGGCCTCCTCCTTTGAAACTGGTGCTGGGGGCTCTGCTGAGGTCCACAACCCAGATCCCACAGTCAGCATATAGATAAGGACTCTGGACATTGTTACTCACAATTCACGTTCAAGCACAGCACAGTGAGCAGCACTTCCACCCAGCAGGATGGCTAGACCTGAAGGGCTGGATGAACTGTCGGTTCCTGGAAGGTCAGGAACCTCATGTGCGGGAGGGAGTGCACAAGGTACAGCTGCTTTGGAACACACCTGTGCATTTCCTCACCTATGAACACGGAGTTAGCTACTGTGTGACCCAGCAGTTCTCCCAGACACGTTCCATGAGGAGTGAAAACACATGCACACACACTGCCACACGGATGTTTATAGCACCATTATTCCAAAAGGTGGAAACGACCAAAAGTTTGTTATTTGACAGGTGAATAAAGAATGTGTCAGACCAGGCAGTGGGATCTCATTTGGCCACAAAATGAAATGAAGAACTGACATCTGCCTCGATGTGGATGAGCTCTGAGAACACGTTAAGCAGGAGAAGCCGGTTATAAGAGCCTGTAGCACAGTATGCTGTGGTTCAGAGAAACCCCTGGAGCAGGTGTTATAGAGACATGAAGCACTGTGGTGGCCACCGGAGCGGGGTGCGGGCACTCTGCCCCACTGGAAGTGATGACAAAGTGGATGGGATTTCTTCCTGAGGAAATTAGATTCTAAAACTGGCAGTGCTGTGGGTTGTGCATCACCATGGAATGCCAAAGCCCACTGAACTGCACTCTATATGGGTCAACGACATGTTGTTTTGGGACTTGAATCTCGACTACGCTGCTTTTGCAAAACCCCACTCGCCCAAAGCCGCACACACCAGAGTTCTTGTCTCATGCCTCATGAGGGTTTTCAACCCCCACCCCAGCTTGTCAGAAGTAATGGTTGAGAGGAGAGCCATTAAGATGATGATAATTAAGTTAAGCTGTCTATAATTGCTGTGACTGGATGATGCTAGATTGAAACAGGCTGTGTATTCAATTGTATATAGACCCCTGCTGTCCGCCTGGGCGCCAGGTGGGTCTGGGTCTTCTGTGAGCCTGATAAAGGTCTGTAGGACAGACATGTCCTGGCCAGGTCAGTCACTGTGTGACCCTCCCCAAACTCAGGCTCTGGATTAGAGGGGAGCTGAGCCTTTAGAGTGCACTTACTGTAGAACCCTCACCCCCAAGCCAGGGTGGGCGTGTGGGGCCACCAACAGCCACCAGGACCCTCTGTCCCACATGCTGTTATCAAGAGCAGCAGCATCCAAGGGAGGATTAAGCTAGGTCCAAAGTCCTGGGGAAACCAGTCAGCACACTCCAGGCTGACCGCTTCCCTTCTGTGTGATGGATTGTGTTCACTGACGCAGGGAGCCCCCAAGGAGGGAGCAGATAAACGGAGTCCTAAGGAGCCCTGGAAAACACCACAGTACTGAAGACACGCGGCACGACCACAGGCCACCGATTCTTTTGAGGACAGGAATGGAGTCAAAGCTGAAGTCTCTGGGAACACCTGGCTGAGCAGGGCTGGCCTTGGCCGGACATCAAAGCCAGCATCCGATGAAGGGTGCTCAGGACCACCCTCAGATGAGGCCCCACGCTCCTGTAAAAGGGTGCTCTGGGTGGTCCTGCGCTCCTGTGGAAAGGTGCTCAGGACCACCCTCGGGCACCGCCCCACACTCCTGTGGAAGGGTGCTCTGGATGGTCCTGCACTCCTGTAAAAGGGTGCTTAGTACCAACCTAGGACACCACTCCACGCTCCTGTGGAAGGGTGCTCCGGGACCTCCCTTGAATGCCGCCCCACACGTGCCTTTTGCAGGAGGGCAAGGAGAAAGACTGGGAGTTGAGGACAGGGTTAGCGCTGTCAGCAGCTCGACTGCACTGGGGAGGGCGCAGGTGGCATCGGAGGCAGACGGGCATCCTGGGTGTCGCTGGAGCACCCTTTCCTTAAGGAGGAGCACACTTTCTGATAATTATTTCCTTTCTATCCACGATGCAGTGATGGCCTGTGGTGAGCTAGGGTCTGTACACCGTGAAGCTCTGGGTTCTACTCTCCTGGGAGGAGCCGGCTCCACGCAGGAGTCTCCCTGTCTGATGTGCTTCGCCCTTGCCTACCTGGGTGGGGGCTGCGGTCTTCTTGGAGGGACTCGGGACTTGTATTTCTGAACCTTCACTAGTTTCTTTCTCTTTTCCCAACTCATCTTTCCTTAAATTAGCGTTTCTCTGTTGGTTTGAACAATCACAGCAGATGTTCATTGAACGCTGATAAACGCTCAGGTCTGGTGCCGTCTTTCAGGGTTCTTGGTCAGGTTCCTCCTGAAGCCCGTCCTGTTCTCGCCCCCTCCGGCTCATGTGCTAATCACTTTTCTGTCTCCTCTGTGCCTCTTCGAAGGTAGGTAGGTTGGGAGCCTGGGAATCCTGCTGCACAGGACAGCTGTTGACCTCAGGTTTCCATCCTGTTCTGCAGGGATTACAAGCTAAGGCACCAGAGTATCTGACGGATTTAATTCTGGCATGAAAACAGTTCATGGTAGAAAACTGACATTTTAGATCTGCAAGTGATTTTGAGACTCATTTAAGACAGGTGTGTCATTTTTAAAGGGAAAGCATGACTTTGGACAGTTAGGAACAGGATGTGGCCCAGTTCCTGCTTTTGGAATAAAGGCCAGGGAGTGGGTGGGGGGCTTGAAGGGCCCCTCCCACCCCAGCCCCTCCTCCTCAGGATGTGACCCTGTTGGGAAAAGAGGCAGCGCAGCTGGAGTCATTTTGAACCGAGGCCATCCTGGAATGGGGCCTCTGGTGCACACTCCTGAGGGCCAGTCCTGGGGAACAGTGAGGACCGTGCCCTCCCCCTGAATACTGAGCCCAGTCTGTCTCCCTCCTCCTGCCCTCCAGAGCTACTAGGAAGAGCTTTCTCCCTTCCCTCACTAGGACAAGACCTTTGGCCTCTATTTTTCCGCAGAAGAACTACTTTCTCTCTGCAGTCCTCCAACACTGAATCTCCCCCTCCCCCTCCCACCACACTGCAGCTCAGGGTGTCTGTCTGACCTAAATCGCCCTCTTCCCATGTCTCCGAGGTGACAGTTGCTACAGCCCTGACACGGGATAGGTTAAGATGACTCACACGGTTTTTCATTTAACCGGAAAATATCGAGGAAATAAATCACATAAAATGGGTCCGGAGTGGCTGTCCCAAGCTGCTCCCACTCTGGACTGGCTGCGGCCACATTGGGATGCCAGCGACTGTGAACCTTTTATGATTAACACTTAATATTTGTATTTTTCTTTCTATTTTACTTCCCTTTTTATTAGTGTCTCTATTTTCCAGCTGACTCAGTTATTAGTCTTAATTACTTAGCATATAGCATATTTTGGAATGATAAACATGAGTCCTTAAAGTTTGTTTTTATTTATTTATTCATTTTTTAACAGAGGATTGAACCAGGGGTGCTTAACTACTGAGCCACATTCCCAACCATTTTTACTTTTTGAGACAGAGTCTCACTATGTTTCTTAAGGTCTTTCTGGCCTCAAAGTAGCAATCCTCCTGCCTCAGGATTATAGGCATGTGCCAATGCATCTGGCTTGTATTGTTTTTCTTTAAAAGCTGCTTTAAATATTTTGTATTCCTTGAATTTTCATGCAAATTTTAGAATCATTTTGGCAATTTCTGCAAAAAATGGGATCTGGGATATTAATAGGTATTGTGTTGACTATGCGGGTCCATTTTGGACATATTGTCATCTTAACAATGCTGAGTCTTCTGATCTATGATCAAATGACATTTTCATTCATAAAGGCTTCCTCAAATTAATTCAACAGTTATAATCTTCAGAGTATAAGTTTATAATTATTTTGTTAAGTTTATTTTTAATGATTTTGTTCTTTTCAATAGTATTGTGAATAGAATTGTTTTCTTAATTTCTTGATTTTTGTTGATGTGTGTAGAAATATAATTTATTTTGTATGTTGATTTCATCAAACATCTTTATTCTGATGAATTTTTAGCTGTTTTCTTGGGATTACATACATATAATTAAGCAAGGTAAAAATAGAGTGCTACTGTACCCCCTTCTCATCCAGATTTTCCTGTACTGTCAGGTGACCTTGGCCAGACCTCCAGTACAAGGTGATAGGAGCTGGGAAGCCCAGATGCACTGAAGTCGTTCCTGATGTAGGTAGAAAGCACACACGATTTTATATTTAAGCATGACGCTAATTGTCTACCTTTACAGATGCCCATTACAAAGTTGACCTGCACATGAGGTACATAATGAAGTACAATGCTAGTTGTGAGCTCTTACCCAGGACAGTTAACAAATGGCTTTGTTCCTGGCATAGGTAGCGAGTACTCAGTATATCATAATTATGTGTGATGTACTCAGTATATCATAATTATGTGTGATGCTAGTTGTGAGCTGTTACAGATGCCCTTTACCCAGTTGAGTTGCTCCTGATTTCCGCAGAACCTACTCAGCTTTTCATAATTAAGTATTATGTTAGTTGTGAGTTTGGACAGATACCCTTTACCAAGTTGAGTGATTCCTGATGTTAGTAGGAAGGACTCGATCCTTCATACTTAAGAAGGTGCTAGTGATAAGCTTCACAGATGTTCTTCACCAAGTCAGCTGCTCCTGAGGTTTCAAGAAAACACTCAGTCTCACGATTACGCCAGGCTCCTGAGAACCTTTACAGATGCCCTTTACCACCATGAGTTGTATCTGATGTTAGCAGAAAGTACTGTTCCGTAATTAGCTACGATGGGTGTTGTCACCTTTTAGAAATGCCCATAACCAGGCTGAACTGTTCCTGAAGTTACCAGACAGTGCTCAGTCTCTCTGACCTGTGTACAGTGCTAGTCTGAGATATCGCAGGGTTGTTTCTCCAAGGTGCGTGGCTGCTGGTGTGAGAAGGAGCACTTGTCCTGCATCATTAGGAGTCAGGCTGCCAGGGGGCTCTTGGTATTCCCTATTTCACTGGCTCCTGGTATCCGTGGAAGGAACTCAGGCTTCCATAATGACATGGGAGGCTAGTCGTAGGTCAGCAGAGGCTCAGTCTTTATAACTAAGGATCTGGCCCTTGGTGCCCTCAGAAACCCTTTCCCCTTGCCCCCTTGAAACCCTCCTGACGTTGGAAGAAAGCAGTCTGCCTTACATCACACCCTCCCTGTGACCTTGACAGCTGCCATGTAGGAACTCGAGTGACTCCTGATTTACTAAAAAGCAGTTGTTTGTAACCACGCATGATGCTAGTTGAGCACTTTCACACATGCCTTCACCAAGTTGGAGCAAGTCCCTGCCAAGCCCCTGGGTAAGTCCTCTGTCACGGAGGGGGAGCATTTTGTCATACTTCCCATCTGTTTTGTAAGCACGTCTCACGTGTCCTTTGCTCTATTGATAGGATGCATTAGAGCGTTATGTGTACGCGTGTTGAGACTGTCTTGTGTCCCAGGATCCCACATGGTGGTTGGGCACGAGCCTTTAGCGTGTTCTGCCTTGGTTGGCTGTGAAGGATTTTCACTCCATAGTGCAGACAGTGTTTGTTTTCACCTTACAAATCGGCACAAGTGGGACGAGAGGAGGTCGTCCCAGCCCGGTGTGTCACAGGTGGGAATGGTGGCCTGACTGGAGCCCATGTTCCACATGTCCACTCTCTGGAACATGCCAAGTTCAGGGGACACATTTGCTTGATGCCACTGCAGATTCTAAATCAGGATCAGCATGTTGTGTATCCCATGGTCTCCCAAGGGTTCTGTTTTCTCCTATGGCAGATCATTTTCTCAACTGATGTCTTTGGGAAAAAAATGTAAAATTGTTTACTAAAAATCTAATATGCTAGTCTAATGGAGTTTCTGCCCAGCTGCCACAGGTGATCATTTCACACAGTACGCATGTGGGAAAATTCCACGTGAACATCCTAAATGTGTCTAATTTTTGCTTGACAGTGACACCTCAGGCAAGTGGGAGACTGGGAATCATGCTGCGAAGCTACACATGAAACCAGGCGCCCCTGGCCCCCGTGCGCCAGCCAGGGTGCCTGTGGAGAGAGGCTGGAGTAGGCCCCGATGCTGCCGGTGCTTGACTCTGAGTAAAACTTTTCAATAAAACTCTTGTTTGGCTTTATTTCAAATAGGCCAATTTTGTATTTTTCTTAAATTCCCTTAGCATCTGGCACAGTGCTGTGTATAAATTAATCTGATTAAAATTTTCAAATTGATATGAAATTAATCTATAATTTCTAAAAGAGCATACAAATGTGAGCAACAAGTGATGAAGATGCTATTAACACCTAGTACACGTGTGTCAAGTTTCAGGACTGACCATTTGTTTTTCCAGCTCTTCCCATCTAAGGGTCACATTGATGAGGATGTTGGAACGCACGTTGGGTTGGGTGTGATCCTTGATGGAGGATTGTGATGAAGTGTGACAGGGACAGCTTGTCACTCATTGACCCAAAAGGCCAGGCTGCGGGTAAAGCTCCGTGCAGGACAAGTACTGAATCCCAGCTCACAGCAGTGCAAGCCTGTTCTCAGATGAGCTCCCCACACTAGGGTGAACACTTGGCTTGGGGCCCCAGTGCTTCCAGTTCAGGGAGGCTCTCCCCCACTGCTGTGTGTCTACTCACTGGCCTATCTTCATGGCTCATGATGACAGTCACTCCAGACAGTGCATCTGGGCAGGAAGGAGGGCCCAGGCGTGCTGACCCCTAAGCCAGAAGGAGGCCAGAGCCTGTGCAACCACATCCATTGGCCTCCTCTTGGATCTGCTTGCCCAGGACTGCCCAGATGCCCAGCCTGGGCCCTTCAGGAGAGGGGACTGAGAAGACCAGGGATGGCTTAAATCAGGGTGGACAGACACAGCTAGCAAAACCAGGAAGACGAGGGCAGGATGCTGGGTAGATAGCCCAGAGTGACACCTCAGAATCAAGGATGAGCCCAGCCTTGGGGGACAACCTGTGAGTGGCATGGAGCTGGCCTTGACTGAGTCCTGTGTCCAGGGGCCAAGCCAGTTACCAGTGTGGCTGCCACCTAGACTCCTCCCTTTGCCTGTTCCTGCCCTGACCTTTCTGACTGCTGGAGTTGTTCAGAAGCTGCCAGAATTGAGGCTGCCTTCTTCTGACAAGAGTGCAACAGCTCAGCTGCAGCTGTCAGGAACAGCATCCACACTACTATGGAACAGAAACAGCTAGACCTGTGGGTGGGCACCGCTGTCCTGCCCTCTCTCCCTGGCTACCACCCAGTGACTCTCTCCTGGTGGGAAATGGAACCCTGAGGCTGCCCAGGAGCAGGCTCTTCCTGAAAGCTGGCTGCTGCCACGTCTCACCCTTGGTGCACTCTCCAGCTGGGAGCTCTCTGCCTTGGGCTGCAGGCTTTTTTCCCCAAATCCTCGGGCCATTCTGAGTACCTGCTCTGCAGAGGTCCCTGATGGCCATGTGGCACTCGATGCCTCTTCTGATGCTCCCAGAAACCCCATGAGGTGGTGCCCCCACCCCAGGTGGATGAGGAAACTGAGGCCATGAACCTCGTGCAGGAGGCGATGTGGGGTGAGGACTCGGTCCCGCCTCTGCCTCCATCTTCAACCGCAACGGCCATCTCCAGGGCCTTCTCCCAGCGCCTGTTTCTGCCCTGCGCGAGCTCTCCTCTGGGTGCCTGGGAAGGTAGTGCTCGCCGTCCATTCTCAAGCTGCAGCTTAGTGTACATGTATAAACCCCAAGAGTCTTTGCACAAAGTTCAAGGAATAATGCCCGATTATTCCACCCAGGAAGCCGGCAGCACCAGGGTCAAGAAAGAATCCAAGCAGCCCCCAGCCACCCACTCGCCCTGCACGTTTCCTGTGGCTTCTTTTGGTTTGAAGGCAGCCGCCAGGCCCATTTCTGAAAGAACAGAGCCCTTAATACATGTCTGTGAACATGAAGTCCTGGGTTGGCGCCGCTGCCCCTCTCGCTGCTTCACTGTGAACATCTCATTGTGACATTCCTCCTAGTCCCTGTGTGTCCCCCTCCGCGGCAGTTAGCTGTAGAGTGACCCCAGCCAGGTCTACCTCTTCTACTTTGGAAGGAGGGTGGTGGAGTGAAGTTTTGTTCTAATAAGTTCAGTTCTCTTATGACTACTCTCCTCCTTCCTGTGGGAGCCGGTGCCTGGTTCTGAGAATTTGCCGAGTTCGTAGGTGCATAGTTCCCTGTGCATACTGCAGGCTTTCCAACGTGTGTTCTGATTGTCCCAGCAGGGTTGTAGCACTTACTCCATCTGCTGTGTAGTGTGGCATGTTATGAAGGCCCCTGCTTATCTGTCCACTGTGCTTTCTGAGTCTGGTGCCCCTGTGTGCCCACTTCTCGTGCACACATGAAAGTAATCGGCAATGCCCATGGTTTCCTGCAGCAGCCACACAACCTTCGACTCGTGAGAGCCTCCACTGACCCAGAGCCATACCACCTGCTTTGAAGGAGATGTATGTCCCATTTGTTGCACACGCTCACCAAGGACCCGGGAGGCAAGCTGCTGTGGGGTCACCAGCAAGGACACTGGCCCCGAGTGTGCAAGCTGTCACTTAGTTTTTAACACTTCTTAGTTTCTTAACATGAAGAATGCTTCATAAGTTACTAAATCAATGCATGAGTTAGCATGTCTCCACATAAATATGGTACATATACTTTGCGGATGCTCCATAAGTGCTCTTTAATATGATTAGACTGCTAATTCTTAGTTTATTAAATTGGGCATTGCAAATTTATGTTGTTCTTGATAAACAAGCGGAGGTTTTATATTGCTGTCCCCGGTCTCCCTACCAACCCAGCTACAACAATGATTCTTTAAATTAATAAATAGTGACTACATTATGTGTTGGTGTCCCAGGGCTGTTGTGACAAAGTGCCGCAGACTATGTGACATCTGTTAACTCAGTCTGCATACCGGAGGCCCAAAGTTGGGGTCTGCAGGGCCGTGCTCCCTCCAAGTGCACAGGATTTTAAGATCTTTGCCTCTCACAAGGTTCTGGTGGTCTGGTGTTTCACAACACTGGTCCCTACGTGTGTCATTACAGGTTGTTTTCTTTCTGTGTCTTTGTTTTCTCTGATTTTGTAAAGACACCACTCATACTGGATCAGGTTTTTTTTTGAACTTTTTCATCTGTCTCTTAGGAAGTCTTTAGTAAGTCCTTAGTAAACACAGATAGGGAATATATTTTTAATTTTCATTTTTATTTTCCTAGTTTTAGTGGCATTTTACAGTCATATGAATGGTCCCTGTGCAGAGCATCCTGCTCTTGTTTTATAGGTATGATATAAGTTTTAGAATTATGATTTTCTTTCCCTTTTTGCAGTATCTCCCTTTCCTCCATACTCAATTCTTTTATTTTTCTCAATTACATTTTTCTTTTCCGATGTTAAGTGACCCCTATTTATATGTGTGAACGATGTGGGAGCACACTGACTGGGAGCTCACAGTGTGTGGGTGAGCTGGGTAGACGGCTGGATGTTATTACAGATTGGTCAGGCTGAGCAGCCATTTCATCTCAGGACCTTGAATGCCCAAGGGTGAAATTGGGATGATGTAGTTTCACAGAGATTAACACTCCAGCTTCTGCTCGGTACAGGGATCCTAGGAACTGAATAGTTAATCGTCTTATGAGCTGTCATAATATCATATTAAAAGACCACCTTGTTCTCAGCCTCTCATCTCACCTCCTTGTAATATCATGACATAAACCCATGTCTATGCTCTAGATTGTGGACAGGCCTCTGGGAATGTGATTATGGCAGTTATGTGCCTTCTGCATGAGGCAATGCACCTGTTTTTCTCATTACCCAGCATTATTAATGATTCCAATGATTTCTTCAAGCTTCACCAGAGCTGTTTGGCAGACTCTCTTTCATATCACCCTATGCAGATATTTTCCTTATATTGCCTTCTCTGTTAATAAATCATGACTTCTTCATACACAGGTCCCATTTATCATTCGTTGTTATGGATTTATAGACTTTTAAATCTCCCACTATTTTAGGAAGCATAAAGTGCAAAGGTATGTTGTCAGTCCCCAGCTTCAACCAGAAGACAATCGCATTGTTATTCTGTTTCATTTTTCAGTGTGAAGTATCTGTTTCCTTTCTATTGGTTCACTGTGATAATATGTGTTGGAGGGGTTCCTTGTTATAGATTCGTACATGCCCACAAAATGACTCAGTTCATTTTATTCCCCATCACTTCCATTCCTTCCCCTCCTCCTGCTCTGCATTTGGCCTTTTCCACTTAACATAAAAAGTTCCATCTGTTTTCCTGCCTGTGACATACTTTGTTTTTCTTTAAGGCTGAATAAAACTCCATTGTGTATACAAATACTACATTCTCTTTAGCTGTTTATAGGTGCCAGGCCTGGCTTCATACTGTGACCCTTGTGCACTGTGCTGCTATAGCCAGGGGTGGACATTCGTGGCTGCAGTTTGGCAACTTTAAGTCTCTCGGGGAAATCCTGAGGTATGGTAGAGCTGGGTCATATGGTGGCTGCATTCCTGAATGTGCGAGGAACCCCCACCGTCTTTTCCACTGTGATCATATAAATGACAGCCCCACCAATCATGTATCAGTGTAACTTTCCCCCACATCCTCATCAGCAATTACTGTTATTTGTATTTTTGATGATTTCCATTCTCAATGCAGGGAGATGACATCAAAATGTAGTTTTGATTTGCATTTTTCTGACAACTAACGATGTTGGATGTTTTAAAATTTATTGGTTGGCCGTTTTTAATTCTCCTTTTCAGAAATGTCTGTTAGTTCACTTGCTCACTTGTTTTTTTTTTTTCTTTAGTGTTGTTGTGGACTTCTTTATATATACTGGATGTTAATCCTCAGTTGGAAGAGAAGCTAGCAAAGCTCTCTTCCATTCTGATCTTAAATTTTTTATCTTTTGTATAAAAATTAAACTTTTTCATCTGTCTCTAAGGAAGTCTTTAGTAAGTCCTTTGAAGACACAGATAGGGAATAGATTGTACTTTTCTTGGCTGGGCTGAAGTTTTTAAATTTGATGATATCTCTTTTATTAGTTCATAATAAATTAACCCCAACAATTTATTAATCCCAATAATTTATTGATTATTTCCTGAGTTCTAGGAGTGTTATCCAGGAGGTCATTGCCTACCCCTATGTGTTGGAGGGTCGACCTCTGGTTTCATGCAAAGCTTCTGTTGTGGTTCTGAGATCACTGACCCACTTGAGTTGATCTGTGTGGAGGCTGAGAGAGAGTGTTCTAGTTATTCTTCAGTGTGGATATACAGTTTTCTGGTGTGGGCATTTGAGCTCAGGCTTTATCACTGAGCTATGCCCTCAGTCAGGGATTTTAAACTGTTTTTCTTTAGGTGTTTTGTTTGTTTTGTGGCCTCAACATGTGGTGAGAGGGAGGAGCTGCATCTTATTCATTTGTTTTATTTCAAATAATTCCAATTTCAACAGGAGAAATTATTGAACAATGAATTTTTACCCAATGATACGTGAAACGATTTTTTAAAAAAATATGTTGCATTCTGTTTCAGATTTCTGTCCTTTAAAAATGTCATTGTTATCATTTTGATATTAAACTTACACATATTTTCACAAATTTGCAAAATATAACAAAGTACCTAAGAGAACCAGAAACTGGCATCTGTTCATGGTGCCTGGCGTCTGTAATGCGTGTGTGCTCCACTTCAGCTGGACACTGGCATTGCTGTGAGTGCTGAGGAGCCCCACTTAGCCACTTCAGGTCACATGGTGAACCTTGCTCTTGGGCTAGATTTTCTTTTACAGTGTGCCTGGTCACTGCTTATGAGGATTTAATCTTACAAATATGCCAGAATTCATTTCTGCAGGTGATTTCCAACACTGGGCATCACGTCAATTTTAAGTTGTCTATTTACAGTTTCTGACTTGCTCCTGCGTTCACTCTGGGATCCTCGGTGTCTGTGGATTAGCCCTTCTCTTCTGTCACTGAGCATCCTCTGTCATCGCTGCTTCCTTCCACGCTCTGGAATCTGGCCAGTTCCTGGCCAGTGGGCTCCGTGTTCCACCCGTCCCAAGGCAGCTCTGGATGATGCCCCACAGCCCCAGGCTGGCCCTGCACTCTTCAGGCCCCTGACCAGGGTCTCCGCCCTCAGCCTTTGGAGTGGACATGGCCTCCTCCAGGCGTCTCTGCCAGGTAGCTCCTCCTCCTGTACCACATCGTCCCTCGGGCTCCCAGATCCTCAGATGCCACCTTCTAGACGAGGGTTGCCCTTACCACTCAGACGCTCGAATCCTTTCTCAATGTTCCTCATCCACTTTTGCCCAACTTTTTTTTTTCCGGTAGCAGTTTCAGCGTCAAACAGACCATGTAACTCATTACTGTCTCCACCTGCCTTTTCCCTGTCCTCTATCCCCTCAGAAGGGGACCTCCAGGAGGACAGAGTCACCCTGTGCCTGGGCCTACTTTCACAGTGTGTGACACACAACAGGCCTCAACACCCTTGTGAATGAGTGAGGCCCATTCATTGTTTTTCTAAAACGCCCTGTTTTATCCTTGTGTTCCTTTGTCCCTTGCTGACGACCTTTCATGGGTCCTTGGCAGGGGATGAGTGCAGGCTCCTGGACCCTGCAGGGGGCAGGGAAGGATCTGGCTCAGGAAGCCCAGGTGGCAGGAGGGGCTGGTCACTGAGACAGCGGCAGGAGCAGGGCAGGGGTCATGCCGGGGACTGTCCTGGAGCCTCCATGCGCAGTCCTCGCTCTCCTGGAAGGTGTAGAGGAAGGTGCAGGATGGAGCTCTGTGGTCAGGTGGGAGCGTCCTGAGTTTCCTTCGCTGCTCTGCGGAGGGCCACTGGGGGGGAGAGGGAGCAGGGGTGGGGACCCCTCTAAGGAGCCCCTGTGCAGGGGGGTGCTCAGGTCCAGGAAGGGGCCTCAGCAGCAAGACCCCAAGGCAAAGAAGTGTGCCCCTTGGCAGCGTGGCCCCCAGGACTGAAGGATCAAGGCTCTGTGCATCGTTGCACAGGAGGAAGGCAGAGGCCGAGGCCTGGCTCCTGGTCTCTGATCTGAGGGTGCATTCAGCAGCGTGTTCCTGTGTGCATGCAGGAGGTCAGAGTCAGGAGTGCAGTGACTTCCAACCCACGTGTCTGAAGGCTTGGGCTGCTCAGGTGGAGCTCCTTGAGGATGCTCAGAGGGTCTGGAACTGTGGCAGCCTCTGGAACAGAGATGGACGCTGAGGTGTGCAGCCTGTGAGTGGGGCCTGAAGTGCTGGGCAAACCTGAGAACCTAGGGAAGGGAGAGGGGATGGGGAGAAGACCCCCCAGAGGAGGGTCTGGAATGGAATGGAGACAGCCAGCAAAGAGGGAGCCAGCAGAGGCAGCCCTGGGAGAAGGGGCAGCCCACCGGCTCCTCCCAGGATGTGAGGCCCGTGGCCTGGAGGGTAGCTCTGGAAGTGATGGCCAGGAGCCATGACTTGACATTACTTAAGGACAAGGTCGGCAAGCGGGATGGAGAGTTGGAAGAGGTCTGCGGTCCTGCTCTGGGCTCTGAAGAGGAGCGTGCATCCCAGCAGTGGAGCTCCATGAGGGTCCGGCAGCTCCTCTGGACAGACCCTGGAGAGATGCCCAGGAAGCCACAGGGGGCTGTCCCTGCTCTCTGAAGCTCCTTCCACACTCATGCCCTTAGACTGTGGCCCTTCACAGACCTCATCAAGGTGGACGAGTCACCTATCATGTGAGAGGTTCTCTTGGTACAGATGCCCTCCAGAGGGTCAGCCTAGGCCGTGGTGCCTCAGCTTGCTGCAGGTGGCACTGGTACAGGGACACTCTCTGTGCAGTCTTGGTCTGGAGGGGCTATTGAAGACAGCACACGGGGGCCATGGGAGTGCAGCTGTTTCACCAACGGGACAAGAGTCCGAGGAGCTGCTCTCTGACATTCTTGATAAGCTCGAGGAGCACGGAGCACTCTCTCCTGGCAGGTCAGCCAGGGTGGTGTGGCTTGGAGGTGGTGGCGGCTGCCCTGTCACCCCCTGCTGCCTGAATCCCATCATAGCCAGGGGGTGACGAGGAGGTGCTGCGCTCCCTGTTCTGCTGTTCCCCGTGCTGCTGTCACTGCACTCAGTGCTGGCTCCCTACTCTGTCACTGCACTCAATGCTGGCTCCCTACACTGCCACTGCACTCAGTGCTGGCTCCCTACTCTGTCACTGCGCTCTGTGATGGCTCCCTCCACTGCCACTGTGCTTGGTGCTGGCTCTCTACTCTGTCACTGTGCTCGGTGCTGGCTCCCTACTCTGCCACTGCACTCAGTGCTGGCTCCCTACACTGCCACTGCACTCAGTGCTGGCTCCCTACTCTATCACTGCGCTCTGTGCTGGCTCCCTCCACTTCCACTGTGCTTGGTGCTGGCTCTCTACTCTGTCACTGCGCTCGGTGCTGGCTCCCTACTCTGTCACTGCACTTGGTGCTGGCTCCCTATCTGTCACTGCACTCAGTGCTGGCTCTGTGCGCTGTCACTGTGCTTGGTGCTGGCTCTCTTCTCTGTGGACCTGGAATGCAATGGTGTCACCCATGGCAGAGTTGGGCCAACAGAGCCCTGAAGGGAGAGCCTGGGCCTCCTGAGCTGGGAGAGTGCAGCTGGACAAGGGACTAATGGGCACTGAACACACCCAGGCACCCTTTGCGCTACCTGGAGAGAGCCCATCACACACAAGTGGATGACCCTGTGCGAGAGGACAGCACGGCAGGGAGAGGTGGCCGAGTCCCCAGATTCCTGCTGGTGGTGAGACTGGCACTCGAGTGGGGCAGTCTGGCCAGGTCTACCCGGTTTGCCCCTTTGTGTTGAAGAGCGTGCCAGTGTGCACACTGTAACCCACTTTGCCTGCACACCTGTCACAGCCACCTGCCTCTAGCAGACCCGCACTCCTACTCATTGTGGAAACTGTCGCTCTTTGCAACATTACTGGTCAGCTCCCGTCCAGACTCTCCAGCTGATTTTAGCAAGACGGTCTCCCCTCAGCATGTCCGCCTGATGAGTGGCGCTCATGGCCACCTGTCATTAGCAGGAGCTTCCTGAATCTGGTGTCCCTGGCACGATGCAGAGGGAGTGGGCACTTCAGATCCACATGACAGACGACCTGCTCGCTCAGGTGCGCCTGTGTTTCCTCCGCTGACAGCAATGTCACAATTCCTGCTTCTTGTCTGAATATTAATTAGTATTTAAGACTCATTAAGCTGGTTTTAGTGATTTATTTCATCCTGTAATTAGATATTATAATTAGATTATATCTATCAGATTTTCAACTTTCCTTTAATAAGAAATTGTTCAATATGTACAGATAAAAATTTATCAAATTATAACACATCATTTGAGCTAGATATAAATCCGGTTTTGCAATAGTTGAATAATAGCATAATGACAGTGTGGAGTTTTGTTTTTATGGGAATGTGTATTTTCTAGGTGGTGAGTTGTCCCAGGCATTGTGGAACCTTTCCAAGTGACAACTGTCCCTGGAACTAAGCCTGACCTTCAGAAGCGGGAGGACTCTGGTGCCATACCCAGCAGCACCTCTTAACTCTCCTGTCCTGAGACTCCCCGTGGGAACTGGCCTAAAGGGTATGTGTGGCAAGTGGGAATGAGGACCAATGGCAGTCCCAGGTCCTGTGTTGCAGTGCAGCGGTCTCCACACACTGGTCAACCAGTTCCAAAGGCAGATGCAAAGAGCAGTTACTCTCTCTTACTAGGTACTTTAAAGTTTTAAATAATTTTTACAAGGAAACCACCCATGTGTAATCAACAAAACTGTAATCCTTGGCATAAATATGGAATATCATTAGTTTTAATTCAAGCATGGCAGATTTGAAAAACAAATAGAAGTGTAAAATGAAAGGATAAGCCAAGAGAAAATACTTAAAATGGGAAAAATTTTAATAACTCCACAAAAGATTATCCAAATGGCCAGTGAACATATATTCAAGCTCATTATTACTACTCAAGGAAATACAAATTAAAACCACAAGATACCATTACATACACACATATGACAGAACTTAATAATTGAAAATATGTATAAAGAGCAACATGATCTTTTATGTATTCTAGTAGCAGTGAAATCTGTACTAGTTTGGAAAACTGCTTAGTATTATTTCTTAAACTTGAAGATATACATACTTGATGACAAAACATTTTTATCCCTGAATATGTACTACAGAGTAATTAACTGCATAAGTATACCAAGAGACATGCACAAGAATAAAATTATGTCATTTGCAAGTGTAATGGTGGAACTAGAAAATATCATGCTAAATGATATAAACCAATTCCAAGAAACCAAAGGCTGAATGTATTCTCTGATAAATAGATGCTGATCCACAGTGGGAGTGGGGGTAGGGAAGAATGAAGGGCCTTTGGATAGTGCAAAGGAGAGTGAGGGGAGGGTGAGGCATTGAGGATGGGAAGGACATTACAATTAAACAGATACTATTAGCTTATATACATGTATAATTACAGTACTGGTGTGACTCAGCACCATGTACAACCAGAGGAATGAGAATGTATGCTCCATTTGTGTACATTGTGTCAAAATGAATTCTGCTTTACTGTCATGTAAAACCAGTTAGGACAAAAAAAATCACAGTACCTGGCACATAGTAGGTGTTCAATAAATATTGTTAAAATAATTTACACAAAAGAATGTTCATAATAGCAAGTTTTATCAGTAATAGAAAAACATTGTTGGGCTGGGGTTGTGGCTCACTTGTAGAGTTCTCACCTAGCAAGTATGAGGCTCTGGGTTTGATCCTCAGCACCACATAAAAATAAAATATAATAAAAGCAAAAAAAATTTCAACCATAAAAAAATAAATTACATCTTATGCAGAAAACTGGAAGAAAATTTAGTACAACAAACACCATTATCAGTGATGCTTACATACATAACTTTGAGAGATGACAATATTCTTTTTTATATATGTACCACATTTTGTTTATCTGCTCATCTATTGACGAATTCTTGGGATTCCTTCCACCTTTTGGCTACCTTGTACATATCATTCCCTAAGGATTAGTGGTGTTGAATACCTTTTTGGCCCTTTTTTTGAAAAAATATCTTTGTAAGTCCTGTGCCCATTCTCTAACCAGAATTTTTAAATAATTTATAAATAGAAATTCTTTATACATTCAGGACATGGATTGGAGACATGATTTCCATGATACTATTTAGTATTTTAATACTAATTAGTACTCATTCAAAATAAGTTCAGTTTCCTGATACTTTGGAATGAGAATCATAAGAAATAAGGCTGGACTAGTGTGACTTAAGGTTATCACTTTCTTTAGGAATATAAAACACAATATCAGAGTAGATTTTAGCCACTGTTTTAATTTAAAGTGGCTATCTACTTCAGTGACAAGAAAAATCTATTTGTGAACTTAGTATTTAAATAGTTTTTGAATTTTGTTTCCCCAAAGCACATACATTATATGGTCAGATGGAAAAACATTTATATAATGAGAAATTGTTAGATATCATACATACACAGTTGCCTAAAATTTATTTTCAAATATATTGCTGAATTGCTGTTAGTGATAGCAGTATTTTAAAGTTCTTTTTGTAGAAAACATTTTTCTTTTTTGCTCTTTACAAATCGGTCCCCTCGGACATGGTTAATTATAAATCTTGTTTTTCATTTTTTCCTCATATTAATTCATATGAACTACTCTTTATAAAGATGAATTTTAGTTTTAAAAACATTCTTCAATCATTAATAGGAAGAAGAAAATAATCTCATTTCCCAATTCACAAATTCTTTATGATATAATTTTACATTCACATGAAAATATCATTCTGTCCTTCATTGCTAAAGACATATGTACTCTCTGACTTCAGCAAATTTAGAGAAAGTATTGTTTCCTTTTTTTAGGAGGTATCTAGTTTAAAGCTTCAAGGGAAGGTGTATTGTTACACCTCCTAAACCTTTTAGGCACATTCTTCACTTCTCTGTGCTTTACTTCCTTTATTTGTGCCATGTTTATGATAAAAAGGCTTATCTTACAGGGATGTAATAAAGATTAATAAGATAATGCATGAGAGAACATGGACAGAGAAATACAAAATAGTAATCTTTATTGGTTTAATATCTAATTTTTAAGTGTTTATAAAATATGTCATTTATTTTAGTAAATTCTGCCAGGTTTTTTTGGGGGGGTACTTCCCATGTGTAGGAACTCTAGTAAAAATCAATAGAAAAACTATATTTTAAGGTGTTTACATTTTAATGAAGAACACTGAATTACAATATAAGTGGTTAATACAAGTAATATTATGAGACCACCATGGTAGATCTCACTAAATCTGCATAGAGCAATCAGATAAAAATTCATGTGAATTTGTTGGATGAATAATGATTTACCTAGTTAAGTGTGTTTGACCTTAGTTATTTGAATAAGTCATGAAAGATAAATACTGAAGAAGTATTTATATTGCAAATTGAAATGGGAGAATGTAGTAAAATTCTGACTAGATCTTATAATGGGGAAAAATATCCTAAAAATGTTACTGGGAATACTGACAGAACTGGAATATGAAATGTAGATTAGGTAATAGATCTTTATCAATATCTAATTCCCTGAAATGTATCACTGTACTGAGCTTCTGCAAAAAAAAAAGATAAAAGAAAGTAAGGAAGGAAGAAAAGAAAGAAAGAAAATACTTATTCTAAAATATACCACTGAAATATTAAAGGAGTCAATATCAAATATCAAATATTTGATAATTTGTGATACATTTGATTTTTTCATGTATTCCAAAAATGATCTCAAAAGCAATCAGAAATATTTCCTGTTCTTCTCCAAGGAACTGGAAAGTGTCAAAAACTACTCTTAAAAGGAGTAAAATGGTGCACAAGAATGATGAAGTTTGTGGCAAAATGTTAAAAACAAATTACTGACCAAATATATAGGAGTTTATGTGTTATTTATGCAACTTTTCTGTGAATGTGCTGTCGCTTCAAAAGAAAAAAAATAGAGAAAAGGCTTACTTGGAATACAAGTTCATTAAGAGCCACTGTAAATATCCTAAAGGCTAAGTTCATTGGGTATTTAGCAAAGCCAACACTTAGAAAGCATTTGGAGCCCATGAAAGAGTATGATTAATTTGTAAGTGGAGGCTCGGCCTCGCTCAGTGGCGCCATGTGAGGAAAAGTTTGCAGGAGCGCTGCGGGGCCTCGCGCGACCTGACGCCCGCTCCCTCTGCGGCGCCTGGTCACGCCCAGGCCCGAGCGCCAGGCGGCGTCCTGGCCCAGAGCCTCCTCCTCCGACCCCAAGGGTCGCCTGGGGGAATCGCCTTGGGGCTCCTCAGGCGGGTGGAGGAGCAAGTGTCCCAGAAAGACCCACGGTTAGTGCGGGGGGGGGGGGGGGGGGTCGGGGGCGTGTGGCAGGGCGCTCCGGAGGGCAGGCCCCGCGCGGCCCTGGCCCCCCGCCCCCCGCGCGGCCCTGGCCCCCCGCCCCCCGCGCGGCCCTCGCCACCCCCCCCCGCCCCCCGCGCGGCCCTCGCCCCCCGCCCCCCGCGCGGACCCCGGCCCCCCCCCCTGCGGGGCGCCCCGCTACCCCCATTGCGCAGGCCCGGCTGCCCCAGCGTGCATGCCCTGGGCTCAGGAGCGCTGCTGGCCCCCAGCCGCCCCTGTGATCCTGTTGGCTGCTGTCCGGTTCCAGCTGCCACTGGTTGCACCGCTTGGACCTCTTGCAGCCGGGCGGTGAGTTTCCTGCGTGAGCAGCGGCGGGGGCGGGGGCAGGGGCGTTCTCCCTCGCAGGGGCGGGCGAAGTTCCGCGCCCCCACTTTGCTGCGACCTTTGCGGGCTCGCCCGGCGGGTGCGGGCGGTAAGCGTCTGCGCGGGGCGGAGGGACGCCCTGCGGCGGGAGGGAGAGCTCCGTGTCAATTTTTTTCTGGGACCAACCGCTGCTGGAGTCTGTGGCGCTTGGGCGGTGAGCACGGGGACCCCGGCGTGGCAGAGCCATGGATGGACCGGATCGGGGCCTTGGACTCTGCAAAAAGCTGCGGTCAGGGTCGCAGCGAGACCGGGAGATGCGCTCCCGGTCCGTCTGGGAGTTGGCTCGTCGGGCGGTGGGGCCGGCTGGACTCAGGCGCCCTGGCTCGCTTTGTCGTCGGGCTCCTAGGAGGAAGACAATGGGAAGCCCCTGTCCTCCGTCTGGTCCTGCCCAGACCCCCGCGGAGGAAGCGGAGCGCGTCCACCTTGGCCAAAGAGGACATCATCGATGGGTTTGCCAGGACCAGCTTTGTCCCTTTTGAAGGGCTGGAGGTAAGCGCCCCCTCCCCCACGTCTGCCTTTACGCACAAAAATTGGAAAAAAATGGTTTCTGTGTTCCTTCCAGAAACAGCACTGTTACTTGTACTTGGCTTCTGCTCCTAACTTTGCTACTCTGTATGTATTTAACCCTAAGCAAACTTCACAATCTTTTGTACCTCATTTTAAAGGTGTTGAATGTATAGATTACTACTACACCTTCCAGCAGTGGAAGTATGTGATTTTACAGATGACTGAATGCTCTGAATAAGATTAAGAAAGCTTTTTTTTTTTTTTTTTTTTTTTTTTTTTTTTTTTTTTACAGTGTCTACAGGTCATTCCAAAGTGCTGTAAGTGTCCTCAGCTCTTAGGTTGTTTGGTAACATTGAAAACTATAGTATGGAGTTGTTTTTTAAAATAGGCTCAAATTTTCACTTGTCTTAGTGTTTCACTTTGACTTGTAGTGATACCTACTTAGAACTTTAGGGAAGATGGGTTAACTAGTGCAGAGGATGACAAGATGTCTGGAAAAATCATTATTTGAAATACTCTCCAGATAAATAAATAAATATTCTCCCAGTATTAGGGATTGAACTTAAGGGTGCTCTTCACTGAGCTACATCCCCAGCCCTTGTAAGAATTGCTTTATTTTGAGGCATGGTCTTGCTACATTGCCCAAGTTGGCCTTGAACTTGTGATCCTCCTGCCTCAGCCTCCTCCATAGCTAGGATTGCAGGCATGTGCCACCATGCTTGGCACTCTGGTTATATTATTTATTGTGCTGCCATATGAATTTTTCACCTGTTCTTCTAACTAAACTTAATTGTGTGTATGTTTATATATTTATCTATTAGGGGATTCTATCTTAAAATGAAATAGCGGCATAAAAAGGAAAAACCACAAGTATTACAGAAAGTCTTTAAATAGATATTGGTTTTAGTTTTACCATGTATAACCTGTGTATCTTTGTGCAATTTATTCAAATCTCTGATCACCTGGCTCCTTGGATGTGAATTCGAGTGATAACATTGCTTATATTTCTTTATATCTATAGAGTAAATGCTGGCATTACTCAAATAAGAAGGGCTTAGAATTATAACTGTTGATAACTCCTTCAAAAAGATGTTCCAAGAAGTAAAATGGGCCTATGAAAAATTCTTTAAACATAAAGTCCTATCCACCTGTTCATCATTATTAATTGTTACTATTGTTAGGCTTTTCATGCAGAATGCATGCTACTTAATTAATATTTGGATTATCAGATATGAGTTTTAATTTGTGGAATATAGTTTTTCTTTAATGCTATCAAGACATATTGCATTAATATTTATTGGTACTATCTTTGCCTTCCTAGAGAAGTCCCTACATTATCATGATTTATTTAATTTATTGAACGTTTATTTTAAATAAACATTTAAGAATGTATATTTTCTATACTCTGCTTTAGCTATATCAAATTTTGACACACAGTGCTTTGTTTTCAATGTCATTGAAATTACATTGTGATTTGCTATAAAACCCTTGTTTTTTGTAAAAGAATGCTTTTGAAATTTATTCCTGTCCTAATTTTTTTTTATTTGCAATTGGTTTGTTGACAAAACCAGGTCATTTGTTTTATAGTTTGTCTTACTCAAAATTTTGGTAATGTATCCTTGTCACATGTTTCTTTGTCCCCTCTATTTCCTGAAATTTGACTATTAAATCTAGAGCCTTAATCGGGTTTTAGTGACACATCTCTGGCAAGAATATAGTAGCCAGGCATGGTGTAACTCGCCTGTAGTTTCAGCTATGCTGGACGCTGAGGTAGGAGGATTGGTTGAGCCCAGGAGTCAGCCTATACAACACAGGGAGACTCTGCCTCCAAAAAAATAGAGAAAAAAGAAAGAAAACTTCATAGGTATTATTTTTGTGTTACCATTAACTGACAGTAACATGTTATCATCTTTTCTAATGTTAGCCATCAACAATTATTGTCTGCATCTTAAACAGTAATTGATAAAGGACAAGAGTGTATGTAAACATTACTTTTAACTGTTTGTTGAGATATTTCTATAAAACAAACACACTCATATCAGCAATTTGACTCCCCAGATCAAATTCAGTCAGAAAAGGTCATATGAAAATGGGATAATTTCTTTCTCTTTACTGGATGTTTTTTTTTTTTTTTTAAATAATGGACTTGTTCTCTAGCATGAACATGATGAAGCGTTCTTTTCTTAGTATCATTATGAAAGCACAGAATGAAACTTATGTGATTGTTTCAATTATGGAGTCATGACACCAAATTTGTTCAGATTTTTGCATTAGAAACCATCCTGAGTCCTTCTAACATAAACTCCAATATATTTTCATAGTTTTCTTAATTGTTTCAAGATCATCTTGTGCATTTTTATTACTATTATTATTATCAATATATATTATACAAAGTATTGGGTTATACTCTGACATTTCCATATATACATGTATCATATTTTGATCATGTCTACCCTCCATTCTACTTTCTCTTGCTCTTTGCCCACCCCCCAGTATCCTTCCCCCTTCCCAATAATTTCTTTTCTACTTCAATTCATCTCCTTCCCACTTTTTACCCTTTGAAAAAACACTAAGGAATGGTCTATTTGGATTTTTTTTTCTTTTGGTGGTGGTGATGGGGAGGGGGGAACTAGGGATTGAAGCCAGGGGTACTTAGCCATTGACATCCCCTATTTATTTTTACTTTGAGACAGGGTCTCACTCAGTTGCTAGGGCCTTGCTTAGTTGCTGAGGCTGGCCTTGAACTTTTGGTGCTCCTACTTCAGCCTCCCAAACTGCTGGGATTACAGGTATGCACCACTATGCCCAGCTCTAGTTGGATTTTATGGTAAATCTATTTTTAGTTTTTTGAAGAATCTGTAAACGGTTTTCCATACCAGCTATACTAATTTTCATTTTCATCAACAGTTTATACAGATTCATATTTTTTCCACATTTCAACTAGCATTTGTTATTTTATTTTTTGCTTTTGCTTTGGTTTGTTTATTTATATGACAAGAGCCATTCTGAATAGGGTGACAGGAATCTCCATGTAGTTTTTTGTGATTTATTAAGGCTAAAGATATTATTTTTACATATATTTGTTGTCTTGTATTTGTATTCTTTTGAGAAATGTCTGTTCAGATCATTGGTCCAGTTACTGATTGGAATATTTGTTCTTTCTGAAGATTAATTCTCTGTCAGATGAATAGCTGGCAAAGATTTTTCCCCATTCTATAGATTTTCTCTTCACTCTCTTGGTGGTTTCCTTTGCTGTGCAGCAGAGTTTTGATTTATTGTAATCCTATTTGTCAATTGTTGCTTTTGTTTCCTGAGATATCAAAGTACTATTCAGGAAATCATTGCATGTTCCAGTATTTTGAAGTATTTCCTATATGTTTTCTTCCAGTAGTTTCAAAGTCTTAAATTAAGATTTTGATCCATTTTGAGTTGATTTTTCTTCAGGGTGATTGAAATCTAGTTTCAGTCATCTGCATGTGGATATCCAGTTGTCTTAGTACCATTTGTTGAAAAGGCTTTTCTCCAGTATATGACTTTTGGAACTTTATTGAGATCAGCTGTCTGAAGATACATGGGTTTATTTCTGGGTCCTCAATTCATTTATATATATATATATATTTAGAGAGAGAGAGAGAGAGAGAAATTGTAATGAAAATTGTATTATCTGTAAATAGGGAGATATATCTTATTTATGTTTATATTCTTTTTTTAATATTTATTTTTTTAGTTGTAGTTTTACATAATACCTTTATTTTAATGTGGTAGTGAGGATCAAACCCAGGGCCTCACATTTGTGCTAGGCAAGTAAATGCTAAGCCATAACTCCAGCCTCTTTATATTCTTTTTTTTGTATCCATGGATATCTGTTTTTATGTCTATACCAGGTTTTTTTAATTAAATAGCTCTGTAGTATACTTTATTTATTTGCTTGTTTAGTCATTTGTTTATTTAATTTTAGCATTACAATTCTTAATACACCTTTATACCATAATTTATCATATTTTTGATTGTATATAAGGTATGTTGACACCAAATTCACATCTTCATATTTTGTATACTGATGAGGGTCTCTATAGTATATTTTAAAGTAAAGGATTACAATGCCTACATCCTTAGTCCTTTTGCTCAGAATGATTTTGATTATTTGTGGTCTTTGTTCATTCCAGGTGAATTTTAGGATGTTTTTTTTCTATTTCTGTGAAGAACTGTGAAAGATGTCATTGGTATTTTGATTGTGATTGCATTGAATCCATAGATCACTTTCAGTACTATGGCTGTCTTAACAATATTAATTCTTCCAATCCATGAACATGGAGGATCTTTACATCTTCTACTCTCTAATCTCTTTCTTCACTACTTTCCAATTTTCACTGTAGTAATCTTTCGACTCCTTGTTCAAGAAACACTGATTTCTTTCTCAGTCCATTCATTACTGATATATAGAAAAGCTATTGATTTTTGTATATTGATATTGTATCCCTACTACTTTGCTGAATTTATTTATCAGTTTTGAGTCCTTTGGTGGAATCTTCAGGATTTTCTCAGAATATAATTGTATTATCTGCAAATAGGGATAATTCAACTTCCTCCTCTCATATTTATATCACTTTATATATTTTTCTTACCTAATTGCTCTGGCTAAAATTTCAAGCAATGTACTGAATGAAAAGGTTGAGAATAGATACTCTATTTCCTGATTTTAGAGGAAATGCTTTCAGTTTTTCCCCATTCAGAATGATGATGGATATAGTTTTATCATATATAGCTTTTATCATAATAAGGTATCTTCTTTCTATATCTAATTATTCAGAACTTAATCATGAAGGACTGTTGAATTTTACCAAGGACTTTTTCTGCATCTATTGAGATGATCATGTGATGTTTATTCTTGATTCTATTTATGTGCTGTATACTGTATTACATTTATTGATTCATATATATTGAGCCATCATTGCATCCTAGGAATGAAACCAACTTGATCATGATATATGCTCTTTTTAATGTGCTGTTGAATTCCATTTGAAAGTATTTTATTGAGGATATATATTATCTATGTTCATCAGGGACATTGGTCTATAGTTTTTTGTTGTTGTTGTTGTATCCTCATCAAGTTTTGGTAACTGGGTGATATATTGCAGAATGAGTTTGAAAGGGTTTCTTTCCATTTTAATTCATGGAATAGTTTGAGGAGCATTGGTGGTCGTTCTTTAAAAATCTGGTAAAAATTCATCAATGAATCTGTCTGGTTCTTATACTTTTTTGTTGGGAAACTATTTATTACTGCTTCAATCTCATTGCTTATTATAGATCTATTTAGATTTTTTTATGTCCTATTGGTTCGATTATGGTAGGTCATCTGGGCCCAGAAATTTGTTAATTTCTTCTAGAATTTCCAGTGTATTGGTATATAGTTTTACTCAATATTGCTAATGATCCTATGAATTTCAGTGATATGTGTCATATTATCTTTTTTTCATCTCTTTATTTGTTTGGTTTTTCTTTTTTTTTTTTTGGTTTATTAGTAGCTAAGTATTTGTCAATTTTGTTTATCTTTTCAAAGAACCACCTTTTAGTTTAATTGATCCTTTCTATTCTTGTATAAAATAAGTGGTTTTTATCTTGAAATTGCATGTAGACACTGTCTTTTTCTTATAAGACTGCAAGTGCTCCTGCAACCCCTCTAATAAATAAGCACCACCCAACTTTTTTGAGGTCCAATACTATTTCCAAACCACATGTTTCAAACATCCTGCCATCGGATGCACCCAAGAGGAGGCGTGCTCCATTGCCTCCAATGGCAGCATCTCAGAGTGCCCCTCAGGACCTTACAAACATACAGGAGAGGCCAGCTTCTTGTGTGGGGAAATCCACAAGTGTGGAGGAGACTGATAAGGTGGGTAGATTTGTTTTGTTTTACAGGATGAGACAAGGTTACGTAACTTAGACCCCCAAGAAAGTTAGTAACAGTTATTAATATGTAATAACATGAATAAGTACTTAACTAAAATTGGTACTGGGAAAAGATTATATGTAGTTTTATGCAATGAAGAATAAGTTGCTATTTTAAGGAGCTTTTTTTTTTCAAGCAAATAGCTGGTCTATAAACATTAAGTCTTACTTAATGCATATATTACAGATGAAAATGCTTATTTTCAAATGAAAATGTTTTTAAACAACAGTCTTTGTGCTAATTCATGGGCTTCTAATTTGTATGTCTTCTTTACCTAATTTTGAGATTCTGCAGAGGAAATACTGGTGTGTACCTAAAATCAATACTCTATTTTTTAAAATGAGCCTTTTAATAGAACATATTGTGATTACCTTTATGTGTTCTTATGTTCAAAGCATTGTTCTATGTGTACCTTTTCCTTTAAGTTTTATTTTTACTCTTTTTCTTTATTGTCTTATTTTTACTCCCCCAATTATTATTGGTTCCCTTTAATCCTAAATTTTGGAATCTATTAGCAAACAGCTTTTTATGACTAAGCAATCTGAACATTCTTGCTTTATTCATGTGGAAGGTAGATGATTTTTCAAGTAAATGTGATTAAACATAAGATGATGTATTATGTTGCTTGTAATCACACAATGATTTAAATGACTTTGAGAGCAATTTTTATTTTGAAGTATACAATACAACAGGTGGTCTTCTCATATATGGTTGAAGGATTTTATTTCCTCCTCAGAAATTTAGTAAATTCTAGCCTCAAGAAATGAACTCTACCCATCACCTAATATGCATTTGGGTACTTTCTTAATTTAAAAAAATTGATTATAGTTTTTTTGTAAACTATCATGTGTGTCTTTAGAACATAGCAATTTGAATAGAAACACCTCTTTAAAGAAATGCTTAATGAAGTTGTTACTTAGAAAATCAACTCTCTTATTTCTATTAAGACGTCTAATTTAATGTTTGTGGTGTAAAATCTCATAAATCAGGAATTTTTTTCTGTGATGGAGTCATTTTTCTGACAAACTTTTCCAGAGTTACTGCTTGGTAGTTGAGTGAAGCTTTGCAAAAAAGGTGATCATTGAGTTCAGTCTTAAAATGAGTGTGGGAGTCCATCGGTCAGGTGGAGGACCCTGTCCAGAGATTCAGTTCCTGAATACAATAGCTTGCCTGGGTGTGTGCAAGGATCAGATTGAACCAGCAAGGAAATCTAGAACCAAGTTAGGGTCAGAGACTTCATTTTGTGCTTGTAGCTTCTTTGCATTTCTTCATAGCAAAAGCATTTTCAGGGTTTTTTTATACTTGTATTTACCCTAAAATTACATCCTAAGTGTGTAAGTTATTATACTCTCAAGTAGTTACCAAAGCATCTTTTTCTGTATATAGAAATCATCATAGCCCCTGCTTATAAATCTTTCTTCTGGATTTCCTCATTTAATCCATTCCAGTGAAGTTCCTTTGTACTTGGATCCCCAGGAGGTCTAGGTTGTCTCTTAAAATTCTGGACTGTGCTACCAGTGACCTTACTGAAAGCTATTTCTTTTGATTCTCGCCCTCTGCTCTGTGACCACTTGGTGCCCTCTGTTAAGTAATCTTTTTTTAGTATGTTGCCTTTGGCAAACTACACATCTTTATACAATTTTTGATTATTTTTTCTTTTGATCTGGACATCTGGATAGTTCTTTGGTGTATTGTTCAGCAGAACCCAGAATTTTATTTGTTTTTCCCTAGAGAAGCTGAAGAACCATTTTTTATTTATTCATTACAAAAGTGCATGTATGCACACACGTGAATTCTTGGTTTGCCTAGGCATCTTAGTGCCTTTTCCTTACATTCCTGGCCATATTTGATGTGAATAGTCACCCTTTGGTCCTGATTTTTTATCTTCTGCTGCATCTCACTGTGTACCTCCGTACCTTGCACAGATCCAGGAGGAGTCAGTTTTTGTTGTTGTTTTTTTTAGATGGGGATTGAACCAGTGATGCTTTATCACTGAGCAACATCAAAAGGTCTTTTATTTTTAATTTTGAGACAGAGTCTCACTAAGTTGTTGAGGCTGGCTTTGGACTTGCAGTCTTCCTGCCTGAGTCCCTGGGATTACAGGTGTATACCATGGTACCCTGCTAGGAACCAACTTCTTATACTTTAACCACATCCTATTTTTATTTTCCTTGTTGTCACTCTTTTACCCATTGTCTGAATTGGAGATACCTGAATTCATGATTCACTATGTTCACTCTACTCTTTAAGAGGCAGCACATCTGTTCTTTTGTTAAATCCATGGGCTGATAATTTTCACTATGTGATTTTAATAGTGTCCCCCTAGGTCCAGGTCTTAAATAAATGAAGTCATATTTAAAACTAGTGTTTTGTGTATGTACTTATGGGTGTAGAGATGAGAGCATCTTAATTTTAAGTTAGACCCAAATCCACTGGTGAGTATGCCAATGATGAGTCCACAGAGAGGGCACATAAGGTGAAGACAAAGCAAAGGTGATGTCATGCTGCTGCATGCAGCTAAGGAGCACCAGCAGCCAGCAGAAGCCATGGGATCATGGCCTTTCCAACACCTTGATTTCCTTGATTTCAGATTTCTGGCCTTAGAAACCATGAAAGAAGAACTTTGGGTTGATCTAAGCTACTCAGTCATGGTAATTTGTTATAGCAGTTATAGGAAACCAATATATCAGTAATTCCAATTGTAACTCCAATCCTGGTATTCTTCTGGTTGTACCTTGACCTCACTGTTACTTAGTGACTCATTACACCTATAAATCAACATATTTAAAACCAAAATCATTTTTTCCCTCCTAGACTGAAAAGCTAAAGATCATTTTTTAGTTTTTTCCTTATTCTTTCACATCTACTTAGAAACCAATTCTTCACATAGTCACCCTTCATAATGTCTTCCATTTCCTTTGCTGAAGTCATTCTTAGGAAAATACAGGCAGAGTAAAGTGAGAAATAGTATTGAACTTATCCTCAGGATGCTCTAAATGGAGCAAGCTGCCACATTTCTATTTGTTAATTATCACTTCCTAGTTCAGAAACCTCAGTTTGCTGTGATTGATTTTCTGGGTCTCAAGTTTCTTTACAGACTGATCATAACTTTTAAACTTTTAATCCTCATCATTTTCAGGATGATTTTAACTATGACCACAAGATTTGACTTACTGTCTCTCATGTGAAATCCTGCTTCCTTTCCTTTCATAATTGAATGGCCCGATTGCAGGTACAAAAGTGCATGTATGCACACACATGAATTCTTGGTTGCCTAGGCATCTCAGTGCCTTTTCCTTACATTCATTCCTACTATCCCATTCAGTGGATCCTGGTTTTTTTTTTTAACTTAATGAAGAATTTTTTTTTCAGATTTTATCATAGAATACTTTTTACTTTCTCTTAACATGTCTCCCTGTGCCTTTTTATTTTTTTATGTATATGTTTAGGTAGCATGTTCATATATTACATAATGCTAAAGATAAAAAGGGGAATACAGTGAGAATCATCATTTTCTGCTTTGTTCTCAACTAAATTCTTCTGCCCAAGGCAACCAATATTGACAGTTCAAGTCCCTTTCAAGAGCTAATGAATGTATGCAAATTCAAGTCAATACTCATACTACCTATTGTTCTTTTCCCATGGTCATGTGCTACCTATACCATGTTATTCCTCACTTTTGGTACTTAATGATTCATTTTGGATATCCTTATTAGAACATAGAGGACTTCCCTTGTTTAAAGATTGAATAATATTACATTGATGGATATAACAGGATTTACTTACCCTGTCATCTAAAGATAAATATTAGGGTTAAATTGTTATTGTTTAAAGCATAAAGCTCTGTTAAATTTTCCTTTTGTCCTCTTCCAGCTATAGGGCAGGAATTGTATTCTCCAGCAAAATCCTATAACACTGTAGGTATTCAAGAGAATTGGTGGTATAGTACAGAGAATTGACAAACATTAATAAGTAGAGCTTCCACATATCCAAGTATATTATATACAATGAGAATTTGTCATATCACAAAATTTTAGTATTTATTTCAGTTTTGTATTTGTTGAATTTTCTGAAACACTTGGATAACATAGGTTGCTTATATTTAGTTTTATGGTAACTGGACCACGTGGCTTTTAGAAATGTTTTCTTAGGCTTTTATAGAAAATCCAGAATTTTGACAACCTTATATTTAAAAATCAAGGATGAACACCTAAAACATTATATTATATATTACACTGTGCATATAAATATAATTAACCATTGGATTGACATTACTTATATACAGACATTCAGAAAATTCAGCAAAGCATATCAATTACTTAGTTTACTGATTACTTGCTGAGGCTGGTCTTGAACTTGCAATTCTCCTGCCTCAGCCCCCTGAGTTACTAGGATTACAGATGCCACCACTCCTGGCTGAACTTTGAATTTTAACAAGTCACTATTTTATGTGATTGAAAGTATAGGCATGTTGGGGAAAATGTAACTGGAAGAAAAAATATTTGTACAAATCTGTTCTTAAGTATGCAAAGAATTTTAGATACACTTATGTCCTATGATTTTCATTGTCTGTGATGCAAAATAAACTACAAGGGTGCACTGTTTAACAGAAGTACAGTGTTGCAATCTTTTCCATTTTTTTCTTCCTAAAGCAGAAAGCAAATATTGGAAATATTTATGTGATATTAGAAATACAAATGCTTACTTTGTATGAGTAAAGTGACAGAAAATAAGTAAGAGAGATAAATACCAGTAATGTCTGACAGTGATTTATAATTAGCAGTTTTATCCATTTTGAGCTTTGAGTTCATTTTAGTGTTCTTTTAAAGTCACTAATACTATGTTTCCCACAATCAAGGCTTACCAATAAGTTAGTTCAACTGTATCTTGAAAAAAATTGTCAAACATATCTCTTTTATATATTTTTTTGGCTGCCCGTATTTAATAATTTGCCTAATTCCTCTAAGACATTTCTCAATATCGACAAATTAAGATATTTGGATTGTGTTTTTAGAAATTATACTGAAATTATTCACATTACAGGCTGTCGATTTTCTGAGCTGATTTTGACAACTGATTGTGCAGTTTCCAAAAAGAATTCATAAAAGTTTAAAATTAGTAAAATAGTCTAAATTTTTCTTGGAATAGATCTGTACCTAAAATTTTCCCCATTTAAGACTGTATTTTATAGAATATATATTTCACTGTCAATTTCATGTCCTTAAATTTTTCTGTACTTTTTTCCCATTATTTCAGGCTTCATGTCATTTTCCCTATAAAGGTGGATATATTCCTATCTACAAAAATGTTCATTTGAAAAGAAAAACTTTCCAATTAGAATTTTTCTGGCAGTTTTTAATGGAACTTTTGGAGCATTTTGTGGTTCTAATGATTCAAAATGTCAATTCTGTGACAAAATATAAAATATTTGACTCATTCTCTTATTTATGCAAACCATATCCCATGCATTAGTATAGAATATATATACAGTTGTATATAGTAAGACCAACATGTGTGAAAGAGGAAGTCAGAAATGCAGTGACTTGACTTAAATTGAAAGTGACTTATAATTCTGGAACTAAAACTAAGTTCAGAAATCTAGTTTCTGCACTGTATGTGCAGAAACTAGATTTATTACATTAGAAGAAGAGGTAAAAAAGTTGAATTTGTGGATAATCTTGACTCAGAATTCATAGAACCTTTGGGAGAATTTTTCATTTGACATATTTGGTGTGTCTTTGTGGCTTACAGCTATGTGTATACAACACCCACCAGCTTTTCCACTGACCACTAACATGATATGCCATTTTCTTGGGATATTGAGTTGTGACTGAAAACACAGTCGGAATAATCTCTAGTGGATATTTCATTTTGTCTCCTTTTGAATTCTGCTACAAACACTCAAAGATTGAGCAATTGAGACTTTTGACGTCTAGTATTATGCAAGTGAAATTTAATACCTAGAGTATTCATTTTTAATAAGTAACTTAATTTTTTCAAAATATGTGCTGTCTTCATCTTTTACTCACTTTTATATCAATGGCTTACAAGCAGATGATGTATCTGCTTGTATGAGTAGGTATATATTTGTTTTCATTTTACTTAATTGATTTTAATCCTACTTTTCAACAGAGTAATTAAGGTTGTACTCTTCTATATATAAAGTTTGTATTTGTAGTCTTTAAGAAATATACTGTTTTTTAATCCAGATCATCGGGTAACATTTTATTTTCCCCTCCACTCTCCTCTTATCATATGGAAAGTGGACCACACACATCATTCTACAATTGCCTAGGAACAGTGGTTACCATGGCATTTGCAATTTGATACATCAAATACAGCTGTCTGTACTTCCAAAAATATGACTGGTTTCAGTAGAGAAATGCACTGGCACAATATATTTAATCTTTCCCAGATATAAAGCATATTTTGTTATTGTGGTTTTCATAAGGTTCATTTCAAGGGTCAGAATAACAAAAGCAATGGTGAATGCTTATATTATTGACTATTAATATTACATATCAAGTTTAAAGAATATTACCCAGTTAATGTCCACAATAACCCTCTGTATCACTACTTTTTAGTTTTCTGCCCAGTTTACTTCTGACCGAAATGTAAAAAAAAAACTATGCTCATTATAAATTTAAATTTTAAATAAAAATATTATTCAAAGAACTATGGGTTGTGGGATTAATGTGGATTTCTCTTCCTTATCTATTAATATGCAAAAAAGTTGTTTCTCTCTAAAATTGCACAAGATATTCATAAAACCATATTGAAAACCATCAGTGTTAGGAGGCTTTCTTGACCAATCCTTGTGGTTCAAAGTTCACTTAGCCTGTCTGCCATGGGAGAGATTCACCTTTCAGTGGTAATTGGTTTGTGATAACAGAGGCCAGGGCAGAGAGAAGTGGGCATCTTTCCTAGAATGATGGTGATAAGCTTATAGAGGTGGGGCACTGTCTGGAATGAAGCCAGCTATACATCTTTGGTGCATTTTTTGGAATCAACTGAATTGGCCCCAGTTTGTTTACCTGTTGGTGTTGCATATTCCCCTACCCTGTCCCTAGAAAGACTTCTGCTAAAATGATAACAGAAGACTAGAGTTACCACCATTCCCTATCTTTAAGCTTGATCATGGGTTCTGCGCTCTTCTGGTTCATCCTGTCTTTTCCCCACAAGATATACTATTGAGAGAGGCCCTCATCTTTGGTCTTTAACAAAATGTAATAAGCAAAGGTTTCTCAATAACAAGAATTGGTTGTATGCTATCACACAAAATTGTAGGGCTTATGAAATGAAAGTGCATGTTGCTTCAAGAGAAGTGTAAAAACATTTTCAGGTCATAACACAAGTTGAAAAATTTGTAATTTATTTCTTCTTTGCATAGAGAAGGGCTGGAAAAAAGAAGTATATTGTGGCAGAACAGGAATTGTTGTGGTTTGGAGTATGGTTACATTCTATTCTTGGGCCTATGATTTTTTTTTTGTCCTTGTCATTTTCTTTTCCATCATCATCTTCATTGAATTTCTCTGTGGCTTGGTTTTCTTCTCTGTAGAATAAGGTTTTGTAACTGTGTTCATCAAAGTGTCTTCCAGCTCTAGTATTGTAAAATTATTTTGATCCTTTTATTGTCTTTTAAAATTGGATGAAAGGGCTTTGTTGTGGGAAGCTTTGATCAGTGGTAATGAGATGGTGATGCCTACTTCAACTCTGTGAGGATTTATGAAACCTAAACTACAGAAACAACTTAAGACATTGAATAATGGACATCTTTCTCCCTGGACTCCTGAAGGACCACGTGGGTATCACTAAAAAGTGCTCAAAGACTTAGTTTCATGAAGATGTGTTCAAGTTAATGAAGTTGCTTAGATATTCAAGTTAATGAACTTGAATATTTCATACTATCTCATAGTATTTACAAGGAATATATAGCTGGCAAAGAATAATGTTGATCTGTACCTTAAAAATATATATATATGTGTAAATATATATATATATATATACATATATATATGTAAATATATATATATAAATAATTTATAATAATTTTACAGGATTTCTTAGGTTCTCTATATTTACCCCGATCCTCCCCACATGTGAAAATAATATTGTAAACAGATAATAAAAAAACTCCTAATAGATACATTAAATAACATTATTAAAATTAGGCTACTGTTTATATGCCTTATTTGATTTTTTTCTTTTTGTGTTCTTTTCTAGAATGCATTGATTCCAGTGACCCACATCTTATGATTCACCTAATGATTAATAAGTGACCTAGTAACTAGTGCAAAGCTAGTCCTCAGCTAGTCATCAGTCTTTTGAACATTATTTAATTCTGTTTTCAACTTTTATTTAGTTTCATTTAAACCAGTGAATTTTGATTTGGATGAGAATTGTGGGACATTAATGATCTGGCCTGGTTTTCAACCTGACGTTGCCCTTTTTGCTAGAGGATTCTGTTTTTTCCTTGTAGTGTTTCCCTTTTCACAGAGCACACGGTTTGGTGATGTGTGTTTCTATTACAGGTGCAGTGGTCACTAATGGCAGACAGACTTATCAGTAGCTTTAACTAAATTAAATAATTGAATATCTCTAATGATTAACCATAACAGTTTCTCCTGGTAAATAGAAACCTATTTTCTCATATTGTAAACCCTTTAGACTTAAAATAATTAAATTTTAACCACTGTTGAATATATATGTATGTATGTATGTGTGTATATATATATATATATATATATATATATATATATATATATATATATATATATATATATATAAAAATTTGACCAAAGGAAATGTATCCTGGTTATAAAAGGTAAACATTTATAAATTATTCTTTATTTAATTCTTCATGTAAACTTCACCTGTTAGATTGTTCAGGTTTATATACTCTAATGCATATTCACGTACTCATCACCAGCATTTAACAAACTAGTGTTAATTATTTAACTTTTATTAAAGTCCTTCATGGTATGATGAAATAAGTTGAGGTGATTAAAGGTGGAGAATTTTAGAACAGCGAATTCGGCTTATGCAGCAGACTAAGCACAGGTTCCTGAATATTGAACACTGTTGTGTTTTAAAGTTGATCATAACTGAGATTGATTCCAATAGGACCCCCAATTCCACTTTTACCAAAGAGAAAGGCAGTCATAAATATTTCCTTTTTTAAACATTTATACTTTTCACTTTAACCTTAATAACTATCATGTTTTTATTTTGTTTACGGAATACATTCACATGTCATGTAATAATAGCTGATAAATATGGAACATGTACTGTGTACTAGGCACCATTTTATATATGCTGAGATCATTTAAGGATCACAGCACCTTTTAACATAGATATGGTTACTTTTTATAGATGAGGAGACTGAAGGTCACAGAGACAGTAAATGACACATTTCTTGGTTCTCCCCCTAGTGTTGACCCCATAGTCCATTTTGGGGATCACCATTATGGTGAGCTATCTTCCAACATAAAAAAAAAAAACTTCTATGAACCTCCCTCTGGTTCACACTAGGTGATTGAATTCTGATCAGTGCAAAAGTACAGTTACTTGGAGACTATTGGGAGCACATCCTGAAGGACACAGGAGAATATATTCTAAATGGAAACTTGTGTATTACTTAAAGAACTGTGGTAATTTAGGAAGTCTACTTTCTTGGCTACAATCTAACCAAGAAGTACTAAAGGGTTTTAATGTAAATACTCCATTTTTCCTGCAGACTTTCACCCAAGAGGAGGATATGTTCAGTAGATACAGACCATCTTTTCCTCAAGACCAAGTACTCCTCCAGGTTTTCTTAGTAGTGATATTTTAGTCAGCCTCAAAAAACTTCAAATTTGACTTTTAGTAACTTTGTTTGGCTGTTACCTTAGCTGACTGAAGCTCTTTTCTGAGAGTGTCTTTTTATAAAAACAACTAACCTCTTCTGTATTCCATAGGATGACTGAAAATATAAAGCTATTTTTTAAATGCTATTACTGGTGTTACATCTCAAAATTTACATTTCTATTATTAATCTTGTTTTGATTAACTAATCTCACAATTCTTATTAATTCAGAACTCCTGCTTTTGGATCATCTTATACTAATTGTTACATTTATATTCTGTCTCTTTATTTAGCAAGTTTTTACTATTAATTATAAGATGGAATCTAGTTATGACAGGCACAAGTTCTACCTCATATCAATTAGTAAAAATCATGTCTCTCCTAATGTCCTTGTTCTGAGGGTCTGTGGTTCAAACTGCAACTCTAGAAATGTATGCCAATTTATACCAGTGTTTTGTAGAATGATTATACCATATATGCTTCCCAAGGTATCCATAGCTTTGCATTCCCTCAATTGTCTTCATAAATGCTATTTATTTATTCTGACAAGTTTTAAATTCCTTGTTCATAGAAATATACATATTCTGTACAAAAATTCTAGCTTATTTTAGGATCTCCAGACTGATAAATATATGAATATGTGGGTATTCTGTATTTGAGTTATGGATATGTTTACATGAATTTGTGAGTATAAAAATTTCTCTATTTTTAAAATTTCTATGCTGTCTGCTTTACTGTATTATGAAAGTCTTTAGCTCTTAAACACTATTGTCTGTGAAGTTCATATCATGACTGCTTTTAGCATGTAATAGGTGAGATCCATAAGTGACAGTGATTGAGAATATGGCCTAAGGTGGAAGTATTTTTATTATATACCTCATGAAAGCAATCAGTCAAAACATGAGAAAGATGAAACTAAGGAGGAAGATCAAAGATGTCATTCCTTGGTGTGCTTTTACTGTATTGTTACTAATAAACCAGGTCTGCAGTGATAGTCATGCTTGAATAAGGCTAAACTGAAGTCAGTTTCTCAAGAAATAACATCTGTAGATTTTTAGAGAAATATTTTAAAATGTTCTTTTAGCATTTAACCATCTCCTTGAGTTTCTCTGAATTTGCTAATACTATGAGAGATCAAGTGAAAGTTTCAGACCACAGAGGCATTATAATCTACTCAAATCAGTATTTACTGCTAATTCCTCACTATGTTTCTATATCATCTGTTTATTACTGAGGATCCTTCTCTTGAATTATTTTAGAGGTCTGTTGGGGATCCATCCCATGACCTCCCGGTGGGGGATGATCACGATAGTTAATCAGAATTGACTTTAGTGGTTCAGAATCAAAATATGAGTTTGAGTGGCAGGTTTTCTTTTCTTGCTAGATTATTAGAGGTCTGAGTTCTGAAAGAAGGAACAGCGTAATATGATGGCAAGGGCTAGCTATAACTATATATCAACTGATATGGTAGAAGTTTAATATTTGGGGGGATGATGAGATCACCAGCCACCTTATCTCTCCTTCCTTAAGAGGAATTATGAATGAGGGGTTTGTATAGTATAGAATCTGCCATGTAGGCTTGTGTTTCTGTCCCTGTGGTGATCCATCGTTGTCTTTAGTATCTCACACAGTTGGCAATGATGATAGCTTTTAAATCATTTTTTTTCTTTTGGGGCAGGTTTTTTTCCTCTGGCAGAAGTATTAGAAAGTTATGAAATAGTAAATTCGTCACTTTTTTCTGGATGTGTAGCAAAGCACAAAGACAGGGAACTTCTTATGTATTGGACTATTTTGCTTGGATGTACTTACATGGTCCTGTAAGAGTGGAATGACCCAAATTTACACAAACATCTAGTCCAAGTTTATCAAGACTTCTTACCCATGAAGAAGAAAATACAGAATTCATTTTCCACTCACTTAAATATTTATTGAGAAACTTCTGTATGCCAAACAATTGTTCCAGAATTACAGCAATGAGCAAAATAGAAAAACAAGTTCCTGCCCTTATAGCCAATTCCAGTGGAAGCAGATAATAAAGCAGTAAATAAGCCAAAAGCTGTTAAAGGCTTATAGTAAAAAATAAAGCTTGGAAATGGGATAGAAAATTTTGGAGTCAGGGAGGAAGGCATTGAAAGGTGACATGTGAGAAATAACCAGAAGGAAATGAGGGAGGGAAACATTAAGCTATCAGAAGGAAGAATGTTCTAGGTATAGGAACAGCCAGGGTAGCCATCCCAGGAACTCTCCAGGCACCATGAGAGGCAGCAAAAAGGCCATTGTGACTGGAGTGAGCTATTCTGTCCTTGCAGATGGTCAGAGACATCTAGGAACCAGGACATCAATTAAAAGGACTTAGATTTTCTGTGCCAATTGGGAAAATACTAGAAGGTTTTGAACAAAACATCCGAAAGTGACTTACACACTTTAACAGGATCTTTTCTTCCTGCTATGTTGAGAAAAGACAGTAGGCATGCAGTGTACAAGCAGAGCCCTGTTAGAGTGTTGTCATTGATTCAGACTCTATGGTAGAAGTCAAGCTGATGCTCAGTGTCTTTTAAGGGAGGAGCCAACAGGGTAGATTTGTTATGGATGATGAGAGAGGAGATGACAGCAAATAGAAAGATGACTTGCTCTTTGCTGAGATAAAGACCATGAGAAGTACAGAGTTTGGGGTAGAAGGAAGAAAAGGAATGACTGCTAAGATTTCAGGTTTAGACGTGCTAAGTTGAAGTGGCCTTGATGTGGAGACCAAAACAGGTCATCGGATGGAGTAGACATGAATTTACAATCATCAGCATGTATATAAAACTTACAGGTAACAAATCATCAAGAAAGTGTGAGTATAGATATTAACAAGAATATGGCCAGAGTTCTGGTGACACCAATGTTGGTCAGAAGATGAAAACTAATGCACCAAGAAAGCAGAGCAGCCAGAGTATGGATCTGTTGAGAGTGAGAAATGTGGTGTTCTGGGTAAGAAAAAGCACTACAGAAGGGAGGTCATGTGTGTTTATTGCTGCTAACAGGTCCAAAAAAAAAAGTGTTCTGAGAAATGACCACTGATTTATTTGTGGTCAAGGTCATTGGTGATTTTGATAGGAAAAGTGTTAGTGGGTCAAGGGTTGGTAAAAGTTTAATTGGGAAACTCAAGTGGGAAAAGAGAAATTGCAGAAATAAAGTATGAACAATTCTAAGTTTTGTTATAAGTGAAAGAGCAAAGATAGTGTGGCAGTTGGCCAGGAGGCATCAATCTGCCTGAGGAGGCAGGATAGTCCTAGCTTCTGCAGACATTCACCTGCCAGGAATGTGAGCAGTAGCCACTTGTAGTCTGTGACCTCAAGGACCTTATCTTGGGCAAATATAAATTCTTGAAACATTTTCCACTGATACACTGGTGCTAAAAAGAGATAGATTAACCAAGCCAGCTATTAGTGTACCAGTACTCTTCTCCTTTTCAACCCTTACTTTACATTCAATAATTTCTCCGATTCTTCTGTAAAAGTTAGTTTTTAACAGTATTTCTCAAAAGCCTTTTACATTTCAGTTTGTTATTTTCGTATTTGTCCCCTGTCCTAGTCTAAGTTAATTGGGGAGGGATATATTTTATTTTTCCTTATATTTTACCTTACTTCTGCACAGATTTTCTTTGTTTCATAACTATTTTTTAATAAATTACTATTGTGATTCATTTTGGTAGATGATGGATTTGTTTTAAAGATCAGTGTCTTCATAAAGTTTGCAATTAATTTCTATTCATAGGATTGTGTTTGGTGGTTTTGTTTTTTACAGAGTCCCTGTGAAGCAAGCATAGTGAGAACAGGCTCACTGCGGCTCAGTAGCTCCTCCCTTGGGGAACTTCATCTTTGAGGAGAACAAAGTGAAAAGCACCTTCCCTACCCTCCAAAGCAGCCCAACGTTGAAGCGATGGAAATGGCCGAGTGACTGGTAATGTTACTTTTCCCATTAACACTTTCATTTGTATTATGTTCTGCTTAATACAAACAGAAATGATATGTTTGTCTTTTTATTAAATAATGATATTTAGGATTTATAAATAGTCCCTGATTATTCTCACTTGACTGCTTTCTATGAATCTGCAACACAAAATAAAATGACAAAATTATATGGCTTCATTATCCGAAAATGAGCAGATTGTAATTTGTAAACTTATTTAGAAAACATTGCCACTCCAGGATTGACTTATATAGTAAGAGAAATGAATCTAAGTGGAATTTTGTCATTTCACAGTTGGGTAGTAAAATGACTTTTAGCAAGGTCAAGGCTCAATTATTTCTGGATTATATATAAAAAAGCTACAGTGAAGCTGTAAAGGTGCTTTATGTATGAGGCTTGTTTATATATTGTGTTGTTCCTTTCAGCCCTGCAGTTAGTAGATGGGATTCCTCCAACAGTGCTTTGGAAACAAGCTCTCCTGAGGGGCCATCCAGCCCAGGTATGACACCTTGACTCCACTCTGTGTCAGTACTGAAAAAGAATTTCCATGACAGTTGAGGAATAGATTTAATTAGAATGCTCTATGAAAGAGATCAGATTTTTTGACCTCATTTCCCAAATTTATTTCATGGAATGAATTCTCCTTCCCTTACTCCCCCCAGGAGTAGGGATTAGAGTCTGAAACTGACACAAAATCAACATTTCAGTTCTGGAATTATACCTGGAGGACTTTCCCTGTTTGGTCTCTTGTTTTTCCTTATTCAGTGTCAGGTTGACATTTGTTAACCTCCTTCCCAAGAGTACTGACACATCATAGTTAGAAACGTTTAGTATGTTTTGGGAAAAAATTTACATTAAAATATAAGCATAGTTTTTTAAGCAATGCTTCTAGGTATGAATTCAATGACCAGGTATCCTACTGTCATGGTAAAAATTTGTTACCCTGAAAATACTTTCTATTATATAACTTGCATTATCAGTTCTCCTCAAATAAGTAACTGAACTAAATTTTATTAAAAGCATGTACACTATGAGAAAATTTTATGTGCATTTTGACTTATATGTTCAATTATCAATATTAAATTTGCATATATACTGGTATATATTGTTTATAGGATATATTTTTCATCCCCATGTTTACCAAATTTGTAATCACATGACTCACATTTTACTTATGCCTGTATCAACATGTGGTTTTATATATGCTTTCATACATAATTTCACAGTATATTCTTATGAATATTGATATTTCCCAATTCACATATTCATTCTTACACTAAAACCCTAACACAATCCAAAATTTTATATTGACCTTTATATTACTTCTACAAGAAAGGCAAATTTTACTTCAATCCTTGTACACCAATAAGAATTTTAAAGTGTATTTTGACTTTTATTTTCAATGATCAATATTAAATTCACATACATATCACTGTATATAATTTATAGAATATATCCTTGAAACTCCCTATTTACAAAATGTCTCATCATATGATTCATATAACAGTCTCCCTAATGTCATACCATGCATGTTTTTTATGTATTTTTTAACATATTTTCACACATTCATCTTATGAATACAGATATTTCCCAGTATACATGTCCATTCTTTAACCGTAATCCTAACTCAAACCAAAATTTTTTATTATCTTTACATTACCTTTTTATCTAAATCCAGTTTGACTTGAATCCATGTAGTCCAATAAATTTTAAATTGTATTTTGACTTCTATTTTAATTGTTTAATGATAAATCTGCATCTATACTAATATATGTAATTTATAGGTTATATCCTCACCTCCACTTATATACAACATGTATAATCACATTACTTATATTGTATTCTTCTCTGTGTCATAACATGTATGTTTATATATGTTTTGGTACATTTTTAATGTAAATTCTTAGGACTGTTCATATTTTCACATACACATGTTAATCTTTAACCCTACCACTAACTCAAACCAAAATTTCATATTAACCCTAACCTTACCTCTACATGTTAACCAATTTTACATAAATCCATGTGACCAGGTGTATATGTGCCTGTGAGTGCTAGCTGTGCTTACTGGTTCAGATATGTACGTGTGTGTATATGTATATATACATATATATATCTGACAGGAGACCTCAGCAGTCTTGTGCAGCCAGGCAATTGCATCATCACTACCAGGTCCCTGGATTGGCACCAGCAGGTTTCCATGTTTGGCCAGAATTATTTAGTGCTGAGCACCGCATTGGCCAGAACTCCAGTCCTCCCAGAAGTTGAAGCCAGGAGGACTGTGAGAACTACCTTGGCTCCAAACAGCAAAAGTTGTGCATGGACCCCAACCTCAAGCGCTACTGCAGGGGAGCGGGGGTATGACACAACATTCCTGCACTGCCTTCTACACTGTGGCCCAGACAAGGAACCGGCACCCTACACCACCTCCTGGGCAAGTTCTGCAGCGCCCCTTCCTGCAACACAAGCCATCCTCCCCATCTTCCCGGGAACTCTGCTTCTCGCTCGCCCTCCCTGCACATCATGTGGCCCCACCCCTATATTGTTGGGCACAGCCCTGCCCTCAACTCATAAGTGAATGCATGATGTGCACACGCACGAACGCAAGACGCGGTCATGTTCCACGCGCACATGCACGCACACACGCACGCACGCATGCACAGACACACTGCGAACTACTTCTGTGCAGTGGGTTTCCGGCGGCCTAGAAGTTTCAGGCAGATGGTGGAGAAGCACGTATCTTCAAGTAGCTGAGGACCTACCTTTGCAAGGCTGCCTGGCCTGCTCTGCTCCTGGCCAAGAAGCTTTGTCGCCTCTGGGATGAAGTCCCTTCCAGCTTTCAACTTTGCGGTTCCTGGTGAGAATGTGAGGCCTCCCACAAAGGCAGCCTGGCACTCACCACTGTGCTCCTGTTGGACATTGTGAATCCCAGTGGAGAGCCTCAGGTAGAGAGGGCACCAGTGTGTCCAGCAGTTCGTGGGGTGTAGCACTGGCTGGGGCGGTGTCATGGGACCAGAGCTGGGTAAGTAATGCATGGGGAGGAGGCAAAGTGTGTCTCTCTCCCTGTAAGGTGGTTCATGGATGTGCAGACCCTGCTGAGTCCTGTTTGGGATAGGAACCTTGCTGGATAGTTCTTAGGGAACCAGAAGCAGGGTGGGATAGGAGGTGGGAGGGGTAGAGGTGGGTGATGTAGGAGCTTCGTGGGGTAGGAGCTGGGTGGGATAGTGCAGGGGAGGGTGTGCTCTGTGCTATCCATGGGAGGCAGTAACTGAAGGGGTGACCATGCTGAGGCTTGTGGGGGAAGGGTCCTGGCTGGAGATCTTAGGGGACCCGAGCTGGGTGGGGTAGTGTCTGGGGAGAAGGTGCACTGTGCCTGTTGCTGCTAGGCATTACCTTGTAACATTCCTGGGCAAAAACCCACCCTCAACACACAGACGAGTGCGTGAGGCATACAAGCTTGGGCGGGCATATTGCAAGCTGTTTCTGTGCTCTGAGTTTCCAGGCATCCAGAAGTGGCCAGTAGACAGTGGAGAAGCATGTTCCTCAAGTACCTGAGATCCTTCCTGCTGAACCTGGGAGCAGAGCCAAGGTAGGGAGACCTCCAGTGTCGTCAGCAATGTGTGGTGTATGGCCCTGGCTGGAGAGGTGTTCGGGGACCAGACTGGATGGGGTAGGTGCTAGGTGTGGTAGTGTGTGAGGAGGGGGCACGCTGTTTCTGTAAAGTGGTGCCTGGAGAGGAAGCTCATGCTGAGGCCTTTGGGGGCACTGCCCTGGCTGAAGAGGCTTCAGGGGAACGGAGCTGGGTGAGGTAGTTGGTAGGGAGGGGCACACTGTGTTTGTACCTGTGAGGAGATGCCTGGAGGGGGCGCTCTTGCTGAGGCCTGTGGGTACAAGGCCCTCACTGGGGAGGTGTTAGGGCACCAGGAACTGGATGGGGTAGTACATGGGGAGGGTACTTGCTGTGCCTGTCACTGCAATGCAGTGCCTACAGTGGATGCTTGTGCTGAGGCCTGGGGGGTGCAGTCCTGGCTGGAGAGTTATTGGGAGACCAGAGCTGAATGGGGTGGAGCTTGGTGGGGTAGGAACTTTTGTGGGGAGAGGTGCACTGTGCCTGTTCTTGCTAGGGGTTAGCTAGAGGGGGCAGTTTTCCTGAGGCTTGTAGGGGCACAACCCTGGCTGGAGAGGTCTTAGGGGACCAGAGCTGGGTGAGGTAGTACCTTGGGAGGGCTGAACTGTTTCTATAACTGTGAAGTAGGGCCTGGGAACATCCCAGCACATATCCCCGCCCTTGACACACATGTGCATGCAGTTTGCACACATTCACTGATTCATGCAGGAACTTATTCCAAACTTCATCTGCACAGTGGATTTCTGGGCAGCCTAAAAGTATACTGCAGATTGTGGAGAAGCTAGGGCCTTCAAATCACAGAGATCCTTTCTACTGATGGCTGCCTGGGCTGCTCCAGTCTTGCCCCTAGACTATGTCACCCTCTGGGAAGGTGTTCTTGCCGTCCTTTCTCATTTATGCTTCCTGGTGAGGATGTTGGGCCTCCCACAGGGGCAGCATGGCCCTCACCACCACCTCCTGTTGGTCTTTGTGGGCTTATGAGGACAGTCTCAGGTAGGGAGGACTCCAGTGTCCCCAGTGGTATGTGGCATATGGCCCTGGGTGGAGAGGTTTTAGGGGACCAGAGCTGGGTGGTGAAGAAGTTTGGTGGGTAATGTGTGGTGATGGGGCACACTGTGCCTGTCTCTGCGAGGCAGTTACTTGAGGGGGCGCTCATGCTGAGGTCTGGAGGGGGCGCGCAGCCCTGGCTGGAGAGGCATTGGGGATTGGAGCTAGATGAGTTAGAGCTGGGTGGGGTAGTGTGTGTGGAGGGGGCATGCTGTGCTGGCCCCTTGAGAGGGGCCTCTTTCTGAGGCCTGTGGGGGTTGGACCCTTGCAGGAGAGGTGTCCTTGGACCAGAGGCTAGGTGGGGTAGGGTGTGGGGAGGGGACACTCAGTGCCTGTGGCTGCAAGGTGATGACTGGAGCAGACACAGGTGGTGAGGCCTCTGGAGGCGCCACACTGGCTGGAGAGGTGCAGAGGGACTGGCAGCTATGTGGGGTAGTGGCTGCCTGCTCTGAGTGAGTGCCTGGAGGGGGCATTAGTGCTAAGGCCTGTTGAGGTGGGGAAGTGTGGCATAGGAGTTAGTGTGCTGTTCCTGGGTGCTCTTGAGCTGAGTGGGTGTGGCAGAGGTTGCAGGGCAGTGGGGCAGAGGCACTTGGGTGCTGTTCCTGGGTGCTCCTGGAGGCAGCTGAGTTTGTGTGGTAGAGGTTTTAGGGCTGATACCTGGCTTCAATAGTGGGGCCTTGTTGGGGGAGTAAGTGTGAAGGGAAACTTTGGTTGGGGGCTAACCTGAATGGGGGGATGTTGAAGGGAGAAAGAGGAACACCTGGTTTAAATGGGAGTATGCATGTATCATTTTTAAAGTTGTGCATATGGTGTATCATTTTAAAAGCTGTGTTCTAAACTTTATCTGCCAGTGTTTTCTTTTGTTTGTCCCCCCAAAAGAGTAAATTACAAGTTTTCAGTGTAAGTCTATTCTCTACATTCTGTACATATAATTTATGTGTTTTTCTTGTACCTTTTATTTTATTACAATTAGGTGATTTGTAATGATTCATTGTTTATATATCAATGACTTTCATATTTTAAATCAATCATTTTTATGGAAACCATTTTTGTAAGTCCTCATTTACTTTGCTTTTTAGTTCACTATTTCCCAGTAAGTACAATTACTCATCCATTGGCATTTCCCTTTTTGCTGTGCAAAGTATTTCATTCTGAAATACTTTGATGTGTATTTTGTCCAATGTGTCTTACTCAAGCTTCATGGAAATTTAATTATCAGTTGTTTTTGTCTGATATTCTTAACTTCCACTCATTTACTGGCATATGTCATCACTTTGTTCTTCTTTAAAACTGAGTAATATTCCATTGTGCATATTGACCACATTTTCTTTATCTGTTCATCTGTTGAAGGACACCTAGGTTGGTTCCATAGTAAAACTCTTTTGTGAGTTGAGCTACTTTATAGCATTGATGTGGCTGCATCACTGTAGTATGCTGATTTTAAGTCTATTGGAAATAGACTGAGAAGTGGGATAGCTGGGTCAAATGGTGGTTTCATTCCAAGTTTTCTGAGAAATCTCCATACTGCTTTCCATGATGATTACATCAATTTGCAGTCCAACCAGCAATCTATGAGTGTGTCTTTTCCCCCACATCCTCACCAACATTTATTTTTGCATATGCAGTAAGTTAGGAGAAACCAGAATGACAACACTTTACCTTCTCAATCAAACAGCATCATGCTAACTGAATGATCAAAGTTCAACATTAACTGTACTTGACAACAGATGTTAAGTTTCCCACCCCCTACTCCATGAAATAAGTATCATCTGTCCAATTCTTGTAGAAAATGTTTTGCCTAAAACAGATCATGAGGAGGCAATCAGAAACATTCAAATTCTGCAAAACAACTGTTCAGGACACTTCCACAATGTCAGTGCTGTATAAAAAATGTCAGAAAACCATTATAGATTACAGGATTCTAAAGAAAAATGACAACAAAATGCAACACGTGATCCTTGATCATATCCTGTATATTTAAAAAATCCAGCTATAATGGATTTAGGAAAATTTGAATATGGAATATATACCTTGATAGTAGTTTCATATCAATATCAAATTTCCTCAAAGTGATATTAGTATGGTGGTACAAGAAAATTTTCCTATACATACCAAAATATTAAAATTGATGAATTTAGCTGAATACATATTGGTGTCATGCTAATCTTCATTTTTGCTTAACCTCATTTACATATAGAAAAGTATACAGATTATGGTGCACATCATTTTACTGTTCTTGAAACTTTCCTATAGGATTGAACATTTTAAAATAGCATTTTAATGGGAAAAAAAGCAGTGTTAGACAAAGTTCTACATAGTCTGAGTTAGTTGCACCTACCTAAGCACACAGATTCTAAAACTAACTTTGCTTCTACCAGATGGCTCTTCTACTTGGGGCAGTGCTCTGAGGTCAAGGTAAATTGCTTTGCCTCTTACTAGCCCTTGCCTCAAGCCTCAAAAATCTCTGGGAAGTAAAACAGTGAAACATCACAGGTCCACTATGTCTTGTGGAAGCTTTGTACCACAGACAGAATTCTCCATAGCCAAGGAGAAGAGTTACACCTAGGATTGTTTACCACATGGAGATTTTCTTAGCCAGGTGTGTGTCCCTCCTGCACCCCACTGCCCTACCTGAGGGACAGGGCTGGCAAATTTGCAGAAGTCAGGGAGGTCAAAAGCAATCCTGATTTCTTCCTTTTGAAAATTCACATGTTGGAAGTTCTCTGGTGGGCTGAGATGACCAAGTGTGGGGTCAGCTGGCAGGAAAGCACTCCAAGTAGCTCCTTCCACCTCCCTACAAGCTCCCATGGAGAGGCCAGGAGAAGCAGCATATGCAGTCAGAAAACAAAAGGACCCCAGTCTTCCCCAAGTGTGGGCTCCCTGCACTGGTTGGTGTGAAAGACTGAGGGGAAGCAGGGAGTCTCCTCAGGCAGGACCCTATGGGTTTCTTCCTTCCCCTCTTTTGCCAGCACCAAGCTCCTAAAGGCAAAGAGAGCTGGAGAGAATTCTTGGGCAAACCCAGTGGGAAGTCCTGAAGGAAACAACATTTCCTGTGAACTTGCTTGTGGGGTGGCACAGTGATTAGTTAGAACTTTACAAACAGATGCGGGCATATTTGTCTTCCAAGCTGGTAAAGCAAGTTTTAGTGTAGCAGGGCTCAAAGTCATTTTCAAAGTCAAATGTTATCAGTCTATTCCCCATTTGCTAATCATACACCCATGCACTCAGAGCAAGCACATATGTTCAAATGCTCAGTTGCCTGTCTCCCCCCTCTGCCATCTCTCCATGCTTTGCCTTCCTCCCAGGTGCACAGGCTGTGGAAGTACTGACTGTGCCCAGTGAAAGACAGGAAGACGAGTCTCAAAGAACCTGGAGCTTGCTCTAATAACTTGGCTTCTCCTTCAAAGAGCCTTCTAAACTCCCTCCACTCCTTTACTCCCACTCAATGAAGAATAGTAAAGCTCAGATTTTGCATAAAATTCTTGTTCTATTAAAAAATCTGTCCTCTCTTATTCATAAAGCAATCCAAGAGAAGGATTATGCATTTGATTGAATTGGTTGGTTTTGTATCAGGTCTCTGAGACAGGACAAACATTTTAAGTGAAATCACACATTCAAATTTTGTTTGTATAGTCTAGTTTCACCTGGAAAAGTCAGTATGTTACTAAGAATATTTTCTTCCATCTTCAAAGTGGTGAAGTATTTGGAGGCCAGTACCCAGGGTTGTGAATTCTTCCCTCAATTTCATTATTTCATTGTTTTCATTTGAGCTTCTTTATAGCAATGTAAATATATGTATTTCAACAGTCTATCCCAGACAACATCAAATTGTATAATTTTACTCTTGACAACATCTCTATGGCACTGACTAGAAAGGGTTTATTTACCCTAGGAAGAATATCAATTAAAAATCAAATGTTCTCAAAACTCTTTACACTTATGTTGGAGCTAAATAGCACAAGAGCTACCAGAGTTCTTCCTGCTACTAATATCATGGTTTCATGGTAAGACCAGGCACAGTATGAAGAAATAAATTTCAGTAGCAAAGGTAGGTCCCTCTCTAACAATATATATATATATATATATATGTATATATATTTCAACATAGAAGATAATCCTAGAAGAAGATAATGCCTGCATTCCAGCTATGGTGCTGCCCTGAGCGGCAGAGTGATAGAAGGGGATCTTGTCATTGCCCAAAACTTTTCCCATGCCATGCTCCATCAAACAGAACCCTGAGGGCAGCATATGTGGCCTGGATGTATCGAAGGACCTTTCAAATGCCCTGGTGCCCACATTGCTCCTCCCACTGCCCACCCAAGACCTTCCACTGTCCCTGTTGTAACATCTTTGTGGACATGAGTGTTCCACCTCCCTGTCCGCTCACCAACCCATCCCTGGACACCTGGTCAGGACCAGGAAACTCACAGCATAAGTGGGCCACAGGTGGGTATGAGTCCATCTTCCCAGTCTGCTAAAAGTGGCTCCCTGCTACTCTTGCTCACTTCCATCTGTTATTGCCTCCAGTTCTGCACCTGTCCTGGGAGGCTGGCCTTGCTTGCACAGGTGCTGACATGCAAAGGGCATCCCCTCTGTGCTGAGCCTGGTGGAGTCAGGGGGAGGAAAGGCAGTGACTGTGCCCTCCCCTGGCTTGCTGATACTAGATTCCCAGCCTTTTTTGCTGACTGCTGCCTGGTCCTGGGGATCATTGCATGTCTTGGTCTGGGTGTCCTAGTTGTAGGGTTTCCTGGTTCTGAGTGTGTTTGTCTGATGTGCCCACCCTGCTCGGGTTCACAAGTGCAGATGGCTGGATGGGCAAGGGTGTTTTTTTCATCCTCATCCAGTATCTGAGAAAACAGAGGCCCAGAGTTTTTATGTCCTGCTCCAAGTGACACCAGGCAGATCTTGTCTCTAAAAATCTCGCTCAGAACAGGTGACCTGATGTGCTATGGGGCTAACTGTGCCCTAACCATGGAAATGCCAGGTTGTCCTTGAGATGAGAACCTGTGTGTAGGGCCAAGAGCAGGCAGCCTAGGGGGCTGAGTTGGGGAAGACCTGAGCATTTGGGGGTGATGGAAGTCAGGTCAGATAGACCCTTGAGGTCTGCCTCCTCTCCCCTAGGAGTTGGACCACCACTGTGGGCAGGTGAGCAACAGCTTGAGGTATCTGAACATCTGGCATTTCCTGCTGCTACTTGTGTCCCTTTGCCTGTACCTGGGTGCCCTTCTGGTGATGTGCATCGTCTTCCTTGTGGCCACCACGGTGATGTCATTATCCTTGGACAAAGCCATGGCTAGCCACACAGTCCCAAGGGCCCACACTGGGAATAGCATTCCTATAGAGTATTTATACATTCACCAATTGAAGGATTGTTCATTGTATCTAGTTTTTCCATAGTGTTTTAGTTTTGTTTTGTTTGTACCAGGGATTGAACCCAGGGGTGCTTAACCACTGAGCTGCATCTCTGATCCATCTGCCCCCTTTATTTTTCTTAAAGGTTTTTTTTCTTTTGAGTCAGGGTCTCATTGAATTGCTTAGAACCTTGCTAATTTGCTGAGGCTGGCTTTGAACTTGCAATCCTTCAGTCTTAGCCTCCCAAGTGGCTAGAACTTAGGCACACGCCACTGTGCCTAGCTAGTTTTTCACAGCTATAAAGAAAGCTGCTACAAACATTGGTGTACAGGCATGTGAACCTAAGTTTTCATTTCTGTTGGGTCAATTCTTAGGGGTGGCATTGCTGAGTCATAAGGTAACTGTAGGTGGAACTCTGTAGAAAATTGCCATTTTTCTTTCAAAATCACTGTACCATTCCTAATTTCTACCAGCAAAGTATGAAAATTCCAGTTGCTCCCCATCCTTACCAACATTTCACACTGTCATTTGTTCTTGTTTTGTTTTCTCTTTTTATTGAAGCCTTTCTAATAAATGAGTAGTGGCATCTCATTTAAGCTCCAGGTTATGTTTTCCTAATGAGCAATGATGTTGAGCTTATTTTTATGTCTTCTTGTCCATTGGTAGGTCTTTGGCAAAGTGTTGGCTCCAATCTACTTCTCTTTTAAAAATTATTGTTTTCTTTCCTTACTAAGTTATAAGAGTTGTGTACACTGGGTTGAGATCTATGTTTTCCAAATTTTTCTTGCAATCTGTGGCTTTTCATTCAATTTTCTTAATAGCATCTTCCGAAGAACAGAAGTTCTTAGTGGTGTTGTTTTCCCAGTTCTGGAGATTGAATCGAGGTGCTCTGCCACTGAGTGTTGTTATTTATTCTACTTGGAAAATCATGTCCTCTGTGAGGAACAGTTTTATTTTCTTCTTTCCAACATGTGTGTTTTTATTTCTTTTTCTTCTTAGTGTTGACTAGGAATGATAGGAGTGGGCATCTCTGCCGTGAGATTCCTTTAGTATGGCAATCGCTTGATTAAAGGCTCTTTCAGGGAGACTGGTGGGCAGCATCAGTAGGGGGAGGTGAAGCTGCAGACTCTGAGACAACTGAAAAGACAGAGGATCCTGTCTGCTCATCACCTCCCATCCTTTTATTCAGCACCCCACCACTGCCATATGTGGTTCCCTCCCACCTGTGACTCTTGAGCTTGGCCCTTTTTCCTCAGCCCTGTGGTCTGCCTGTCTTCTCCTCTGTCCAGCTTCACTCCATCATTGAGTTTGCCTGGCAGCCTTTTCCCTTCCTCCATCCTGTGGTTCTTCCAGCCCCAGGTCAGGCCATAGGCCCTTCCTCCTCTGCTCAGAATGAGGCCCTCCATGTCCAGGATCACTATTCTCAAGGGACCTAAATGTGGTCTGCCCTCTGGGATTCCCCAGTCAGGGTTCCTTTCTATTATTGGAAGCACCCATCTCAGGCATTGATCCCATGCTCCAACTTCACTCCCTTTCTACTCTGCCCCCTGACTGCAACTCCTCCTGGAGTCCCTTGCTTGGTGGTTGGTGGCAAGGTCTCTGGAGCCAGACCTCATAAGTCCAAATCACAGCTCTAGAACTAACCAGCAGGGAGACCTTAGGTAACTACTTAGCCCCTGGTCAGTCAACTTCCCTATCTGTAAAACAGAGATTGTGGTATAATTCATGTAAACCACATAGAACAGTGGCTGTACCAGAAAGTGCCCTGTGTGTTGAATACAGACCACAATAAATGTTGGTGGATGAGGATGTGGGGGGAAAGGTACACTCATACACTGCTGGTGGGACTGCAAATTGGTGTAACCAATCTGGAAAGCAGTATGGAGATTCCTTAGAAAACTTTAAATGGAACCACCATTTGACCCAACTATCCCTCTCCTAGGTCTATTCCCAAATGACTTAAAATCAGCATAGTACAGAGACACAGCCACATCCATGTTTATAGAAGCTCAGTTCACAATAACTAAACTGTGGAAACAGCCTGGATGCCCGTGAATAGATGAATGGATAGAGAAACTGTGGTATATATATACCTAATGGAATATTACTACTCAGCATTAAAAGAAAATAAAATTATGTGCAGGTAAATGAATGGAGTTAGAGAATATCATGCTAATTGAAGTAAGCCAATCCTCAAAAACCAAAGGCTGAATGTTCTCTCTGATAAGAAAAAAATGGAGGAACTTTGATGAGGCAAAGGGGAGGCAGAGGTGAGGATGGGGCATGGGGATAGGAAAGATGGTGGAATGAGATGGACATCATTACCCTAAGTACATGTATGAATGCACATATGGTGTGATGCTACATCAGGTACAAGCATAGAAATGTAAAGTTGTGCTACAGTTGTGTACAATGAATTAAAATGCATTGTGCTGTTATATATAACTAATTTAAAAAACCAAAAAACAAACAAGCAAACAAAGAAAACCTAAGGCTAGCATGGTCTGCTACAAAGCTCAATAGACCTGGTATTTATGATTCTAGAACCACTCCTGACCTTTTTTCATGACCCAATGCATGTCATTCCTTTTTGTGCTAAAACAGAAATCGACATAAAATTTGAAGGTAGACTGTGACTCAAACATCATTGCATTCTCAGTAGAAACACAATTGACCAAGAGAAAGCTGAAAAAAAAATGTTCAACATTACTAATCCTTAGAGAAATGCAAGTTAGAATCATAATGAGATACCCTCCCACACCTATTAGAATGACTATTATCAAAAAGACCAAAGAACCAGCGGCACATGCCTTAATACCAGTAACTCAAGAGGCTGAGGTGGGAGGATTATAAATTCAAGGTAAACCTCAGCAACTTAGTGAGACCTGATCTCAGAATAAAACTTAAAAAGGTCTGCAGTTGTGTATCTGGGTAATGTACCCCTGGGTTCAACTTGAGTATAAATAAAAGAAAAAGAAAGACAAAAGATATTAAGTACTGGTCTGGATGGGGAGAAACTAGAATTCTTGTAGAATGTTTGGTGGAATTTAAATTAGTCTAGTCATTAGGAAAATCAATATGGGAAGTTTCTTTAAAAATCAAAAATAGAGCTCAGTTGGTAGAGTGCTTGCCATGCATGGACAAGGCCCTGGGTTCAATCCCCAGCACCAAAAAAAAAAAAAAATTACCCTACAGTCCAGACATCCAACTACTTGGTATATATCCAAAGGAAATGGCATCAGTGTATTAATAGATATCTGCACCCCATGTTCATTGCAGTAATATTCTCAGAACCTAGAAATGGGAAAAGCTGTGTCTATCAGTGGGTGAGTTGATATAAAAAATGTGGTTTAGTAATATAAGGGGACACTATTTAGTCTTTAAATAAAATTAGGAAGTCCTGTCACTTGTGGCATTGAATGAGGGAGGCCAAAGGACATTTTACTGGGGGAAATAAGCGAGGCATAGGACAACTATCACATGATCTCACCTACATGTGGAATCTATAAAAGTTGAACTCATAGAAACAGAGAGCAGAATGGTGACTGCCAGGGGCCCAGGAGTGGCTGGGCTGTGGATGGGGGAGATGCTGGTCCCAGGAAGCCAAATTGCACTTAGATGAGGGGGATGAGTTTAAGGGATCTATTGTACAATAAGATGACTACAGTTAATAATAACATACAACAGAATGAGTACAGTTGATAATGTTATATACACTGGAAAATGACTCAGAGAATAGATTTCAAGGGTTCTCAACACAAAAAAGAATATGAAATAATGTATATGTATACATGTTTCAAAATATGTTTTATGCCATAAATATGTACAAATTATTATCATTATGTTATCATCATCATCATCATCAGGGATTGTACGGAGGGTTGCTTAACTATTGAGTCACGTCCCCAGCCCATTTTATGTTTTATGTTGAGACAGAAGTATGTCATAAAACCCACCCTGGAAGTGAAGGAAACTGGGAAGATATTTAGTTGGTAGCTTGCTACCTCCTCCCCAAAATGGAGCTTTGTTACAACAGAAAGGAAGAAGTGGCACTAGGATAAGCGAGGACCACTTATGCCTACTTCCATTAGCACTGGGCCTGAAAGGGGGATAACTAACCATCACCAAACTTCTCCCCATAAACCATATGACATGGTCTCTGTATTAGATGCTTTCTGTTGCTCTAACAAAATACCCAAGAATGGGTACTTTATAAAGATATGAGGTTTATTTAGCACAGAATGCAACATTTGGTAGCCCCTGAGACTGATCTTTGGTGAGAGTGATTACAACATGGTGAATGGCATCATGGTGGGAAGACATGCAAGGGGTCGAGACTGAATGGCCAGAAACTGGGGAGGATGAGTCTTGTTCATTTTATAACACCCCCTCTCACAGGAACTAACAGGGACCCATGAGAAGTTCATTACTCCCTTCCAAGGGCCTCATCCCCAGTGGCCAAATTACCTCCCACTAGGCCCCACCTCTTGCAGGTTCTACCCCCTCAACACTGCCACACCGAGGACCTAGCCTCCAGCCTAAGAACCTTTGGGGGATAAACTACATCCATCCTCACAAGCTCCAACAAAGCCACATTGTAAGAGCAGGATGTCCCCGTCCAGAAGTGTGTATGTGAGGCCAGGGGAAGGTTGATATCAGTGGGCACAGGAAGCAGCCAGAGCCCCCATTCCGGAACCTCTCTGATGTCACACTTGTAGTCATGGTACTCTGGGTGCCAAGCCAGGAGAAGGAGCAGTTGGCTCTCATTTGTTTGAGAGCAGTCATCGCAGCATGACTGTATCAAACGATTTATTGTCCCCACCCCGACCCCCAGCCAGATCCTGGCTATTCTCAAGCCTCTGGGCTTATTTCACTGTGGCAGCCCTGGTGTATCTAAGTGCTGTGTTCTTTATATTTCCGTGAGTCTCCGGGCCAGCTGTGGGTTCTCAAAAAGAGACAGAAGGGAAATAGACAGTGAGAGTGCAGAGGCAGGGAGGTGGAGGGAGGCCAAGAGGGGAAGGAGGATATTTAGTGGGAAGCACAGAGATGTGGGGAGCCTGAGGATTTGGGGGGACTGTTGGAGCCTGGTAATGCTGGTGACATTTGGTGGAGGGAATGGGGTCTGTCTCTAGCCTGGATATTCAGATCTGTCCTTAAGGTGTGTGGGTCTGACCTCAGGTGAGCCGGGCCTCATGGGGGCTCCGGGTTGCCCCCGACTAGAATGGAGTCTGGCTCTGATTTCAGAGGCCGAGCACTGGCGCAAAATGGAGAGTGGGCCTACCCAGTGGTCTCCGGACTTCTCTGCCTCCTGAGTTTGTATAGCCTCATTGGCATGAATTTTTCAGACCCAGGAATCTTGCACAGAGGTAAGGCCTCGGACTCCTGGGAGAGGGAGGTGGCACCCCAAGGCTGGTGCCTACAGGGGTCATTTGTAAAGGGCTGACCCCACCTGTGGCCTCAGGATCCCTTCTTACCCTGTCACTATTACTTGGGCCCTGGCACTTCGTTTCCCAAGCCACTGAAGTGTGAAAAACAGAATCCTGGAGGTTTTCCAGTTGCTTTAGAAGGGAGGACGGGCCAAGAGAGGCAGCAGGCTCTTCCAACCACGCAGTTCCCCCTTCCTCCTTCCCATTTCACATCCAACTCCAAGCACTGATCACTATTCCACAGGGGGAGCTCCATGTAGAGCTCCTGTGCTGGACAGCCCTTCTCTCTGACTGCCACCCATCTGAGTGGTCAGCTTGCTCAACAGGGACTGGGGTTCCCCTGCCCTCCTCCTCCCCACCTTCTTGATGCCCAGTGATGCTATGGGGTTGCCCTGAGCATCAGAGTAATACAAGGGCCTCCTCCATTCCCACACCTCTCTCCCTGCCAGGCGCCTTCAAGCAGGACCCTGAGACTGTATACATGGCACGAGTGAATGGCAGGTTGTACCACATGCCGTGGTGTCCCACGTGTTATTTTCACCGCCTGCCCCGAACCTTCCACTGCAAAAGGTGTGACATCTGTGTGGAGGTGAGTGCTCCTCCTCCCTGTCCACTCACCAACCTATCTCCTTGCACCTGGCCAGGACCAGGAACCTCACATCATGAGTGGGCCAGGTGGGGGTATCAGACCATATTCCCAGAGTGCTTCATGTGGCACTCTGGGAACATGGTTCACAAGAGCAGACAGCCGGTAGTGGAAGGGCATTTTTTTCATCCTTTTCCAGTACTTGAGGAAATGGAGGCCCAGAGTTTTCATGTCCTGGTCCACGTGACACCAGGCAGGTCTTGTCTCTAAAGACCTCACTCAGGACAGGTGACTTGATGAGCCATGGGGTCCTAACTGTGCTCTCACTGAGATGGGAACCCTTATGTAAGGTCAACAGCAGGTGGCCTAGAGGGCTGCGTTAGGGGAGGCCCCAGGATTAGGGAGTGATGGAGGCCATTCCAGAAGGACCCTCAGACCTGTCTCCTCTCCCCTAGGAGTTCGACCACCATTGCAGGTGGGTGAATAACTGCGTGGGGCGCCGAAACATCTGGCTCTACCTGCTACTCCTCGTGTCCCTGTGCCTCTATCTGGGTACCGTGCTGGCCACCTGCGTGGTTTTCATCATATGCAGGAGGAACGTGGCATTTTTGGACAAAATCATGACGTATCCACACACTCCCAAGGGCGCACACTGGGAAGTGCTGATGTGGTGGGGAGGGAGGGGCAAACAGCCCAGTAGGGTCAGGGTGACAGGGGAGGGGCTGACGTGGGCGGGGCTAGAGGGAGAAGTCACTTGGCAGGACCTGTGAAGGACATTTGGAAGGCCAGTGGAGTCAGGAACATGGACGAGATAGGATACCTGTGGAGTTAAGAATCTAGGGGCCCTCAGAGTAGGGTAATGAAAGTTGAAAAGGGACAGGTGGGAGGACAGTGTGGTGGAGGGAGGTTTCCCTTGGTTGTACTGGACTAACTGTCCAGTCCATGGAGGGAGAGCCATGGGCAGTGCTACCTGGGGTGGGAGGTAAGGAGGGAGCAGTGGGGTCGAAAGCAGGCCAGGGAGGAGCTCTTCCATGGCTTCCATTCTTAGCCTGTGCACAGCATCCTAGTGGCTGTACCCACTGGGGCCCTCCTGGTCCCGCTCATCCTGCAATTGTTCATCAAGGCAGTGGCGGTGGGCACCGCAAGGCAACCCTATGAGGAGAAGGTAAGTGGTGAGTGTGTGTGCCCTTGGCTGTGTGGAGGCATCTTGCACCTCTTCAATTAGACACTTTGTGCACTTTCTCCACTGCCCTTGGCCTTGATGATGCCTCATGAGTCCTTCCAGACCCACCTCTGAAGATGCAGCTCAGATATTTCTATACCCTGGAGCTTGGGGCCATTCTGCTTCCTGGGTGCATTGCATTGAAAGCCTACTGTGTGGGCTGGGGATGTGGCTCAAGTGGTAGTGCGCTCGCCTAGCATGCGAGCGGCCAGGATTCAATCCTCAGCACCACATACAAACAAAGATGTTGTGTCTGCCAAGAACTAAAAAGTAAATATTAAAAAATTCTTAAAAAAAAAAGAAAGCCTACTGTGTGCTGGGTGTTCTAGGTGGTAGTTATTTGAGGGATGGGTGTAGGGGTGAGTAAGTACATCATGCACTTGTGTTGATAAGCAACCTGCCATCAGAATAACACTGGGAGACACCAGGAACACTCTGAGCAAGGGGTCAGTCCTGAGTGGTGTAGCCAACAGGAAGAGACTGGGAGTTTGGCGAAGCCCACGCTGTAGAGGAGAACATGCCACTCTTTGTGTCCTAGGTGTGCTTTTGGAGAGGCAGACAGGAGGGCATTGACTGTGAGAGGTACAATTTTGTAGAAAGGCACAGAAATCTGAAAGTAGGGTGTTAACAGAATGATGAAGAAATGGATCCTAGTTCAAGGACAAGGTGACATGGGCAATGAGGTTGACCCTATGGGAGTCAAGATTAGAAAGGCCCAGAAAGCCAAGCTTGGGATTTTGTTTGGAAGAACTGGAAACCTGGGAGCCATGAAAAATTTTGTGAAAATGTCATTCATTGAGGGGTAATTAGAAACAGTAAATTCACCCTTTTTCATCTATAGTTAGGGATTTTGACAAATGACATTGTGTACTCTCCATCAAGATCAAGGTTAACCAGTTTCACTACCCCAGAAAATCCTTTCATCTCTTGTTGTCATTTTCTCTCCCTGAGTCCTTGTGGTTTTTCTCTTTCCAGAATCATGCATCAATGGTGTTTTGGGCTTTCTAGTCTGGCTTCATTCACTGAGCACGATGCATTTGAGATTCATCTATGTAGTTGCTCATATCAGTAGTTTATTTTCTTTTGTTTCTTGTAGTATGTATTTCCCTACAGACTATTTGTACATTCACCAATTGAAGTATTTTTACTTTGCATCTAGGTTTTGGCAGAATTTTTGTTTTGTTTTTGTACCAGGGATTGAACCCAGAGGTGCTTAACCACTGAGCAACAATCCCAGCCTCACCCACCCCACAACCAGCACCCTTATGTTTTCTTTTTGAAAAATTTTTAAAATTTTGAGAAAGGGTCTTACTAAGTTGCTTAAGGCCTTCCTAAGTTACTGAGGCTTTGAACTTGTCACCCACTTGCCTTAGCCTCCCAAGCCATTAAAGTCATGGGGAACTGTGCCCAGCCAGTTTCAGGCAGTTATAAATAAAGCTGCTACAACAACCATTGATGCATAGACATGTGGACATAAGTTTTCATTTCTGTTGGGTAAATTGTTAAGGGTGGCATTGCTGAGTCATGAGATAAACTTATGGGACATTTTAGAAAACAACTCTACTGTTTCTATTTTGTACCAGCAATAAATGAGAATTCCAGTTGCTCCACATCCTCACTAGCATTTGATACTGTCATTGGTCACTATTCTTTTTTGTTTTCAAATTGTAGCCTGTCTAATAAATGAGTAGTGGTATATCACTAGGGCTCCACTCTGTATTTTCCTAATGACTAATGGTGTTGAGCATATTTTTGTGTCTTATAAGCCATGGGTATATTGATGGTGAAGTGTTTGCTCCAAACTTTGCCCATTTAAAAAAAAAAACTGTGTTGTTTTCTTATTGAGTTTCAGGAGTTCTCTATACTGGATTCAGATGTATGTGTTGCAAATCTTTTCTTGCAATTCATGGCTTGACATTTTATTTTCTTCATCGCATCTTCCAAAGAGCAGGAGTCCTTAGTGTTGATGTTTTTCCAGCACTGAGGATCGAACCAGGGGTGCTCGATCACTGAGCTTCTTCCCCAGCATTCGTTGTTGTTCACTCTAAAAGGAACCTCATGTCCTGTGGAGCAGTTTCTTTGCTTTCTTCCCCATCTGTGTCTTTATTGCTTTTTCTTTGAGCATCCACTAGGAATGATATAGTGGGCATCTTTGCCCTGGGATTCCTTTAGTATGGCCATCACTTAACTAAAGGCTCTTTCAGGAAGACTGGTGGGCGGCATCAGTGGGGGAGGGGAAGCTTCAGACCCTGAGATAGCTGAACAGACAGAGAAGCCTGTCTGCTCATCACCTCCCATCCACCACTGCCATATGTGGTTCCCTCCCAGCTGTGACTCCTGTGCTTGGCCCTTATTCCTCAGCCCTGTGGTCTTCCTGTCTTCTCCTCTCTCCAGCTTCTAGTATCATCATTGACTTTGCCTGGCAGCCTGTTCCATTCCTCCATCCTGTGGTTTTTCCTGCCCTAGGTCAGGCCTTAGTCCATTGCTCTTCCTCCTCTGCTCAGAGTGAGGCCTTCCATGTCTAGGATCCCCAAGTCTCAAGGGACCTAAATGTGGTCTGCCCTCTAAGATTCACCAGACAGGGCTTTTTTCTATTAATGGCAGCACTAATTTCAGGCATTGATTTCATGCTCCAACTTTCACTCCCAGCATACTCCATTCCCTGACTGCAACTCCTCCTAGACTCACTTGCTTGGTGGTTGGTGGCAAAGACTCTGGTGAAGACCACATAAGTTCAAATCGGAGCTCTAGAACTGAGCAGCAGGGAGACCTGGGGTATGCTACTCAGCCCCTGGTCACTCAATTTCCCTATCTGTAAAACAGGGAATTGTGGGTTAATTCATGTAAACCTCTTATAGAAGAGTGGATGGCACCAGAGAGTGCCCTGTGTGCTGCTGTTACATCACTACCATTCCTTCCCATGGTCATCTACACATGTTTGTGCTCATCTTAAAAGTCATACAAGTCCCAGCCTTAACATCCCAGGCCTCCACTCCACCTGTTGTACCTTCTGGGCCTTATTTCCTGATCTTGTTCACTAGCTCCCCCTTCACTTTCTGGCCCAGCTCAGCCCAGCCCTTGCTGTCAGGATGATGCTCTCATTAATGGCCAAATTCAGCAGACATCTTCAGACTACTCTTTCTGGTCTAGACACAGCCTCTGAAACCAGAAGTCGCTGTCTCAGCACTTAACTCTCTGGGCTTCTCCTCTGCATGTACCTGGGTGGTGTGAGCTGGGTTGCCTACATGGTTCCCATGATACTCTCTCTATGCTCTACCCTTTCCACTCCCCTTGGTGCACAGGGCCTCAGGTTGCAGCTGCCCTCACCCACTGAAAGTAGGCTGGCCATGCTGTTTGCGGTGTGCTTTCCATCCCCAGTGCAGTGACGGGGCTTTGTTTTTTTGCTACTCGGTATTAAACCCAGGGGCACTTTACCACTGAGCTACATTCCCAGTCCCTGCTACTTTTTATTATGAATCAGGGTCTCACTAAGTTGCTGAGGCTGGTCTCAAACCTGCCTTAGTTTCCCAAATCACTGGGATTACAGGTGTGTGCCACCCTTCCTGGTTGGACCCAAGCATTTTTGATGCCCTGAAATATTTCTGATGGGGGTGCATCTCCGTGGTAGAGTGTGTGCTTAGCATGTGCAAGGCCCTGAATTCTTCAATCCCCAGCACACAGAGAAAAGACATCTGAATCAATGAGTGAACCATCAAACAGAAGAACCAACATTTGGGGATAGAAGGAAAGAGGAAAGGAACAGAGAGAAGAATTGTGTCCTGACCCCCCAGGATAAGGAGAAGGAGAGACAACAGGAAGTTGGGCAGAAGATGGGGCAAGAAGAAGATGCTGCTGAATTTTGGTCCTGTGGAGTGTGAGGGTGTTTGAGACACAGAATTGGAACAGGAGCCCCAAGAGTGGAGCCAGTGAGAGAGGCTGGTCTGGGTGCCTCAAAGCTGTTGGATTCCAGTTGTGTGTGATAGGGTTCCATGTGGGGGGAGGACGGTATTCACATTTACTGCTCAGTTCTTACAAATTTACTATCATTCCTTAAACATTTTCTATACTTTATGTACAATCAATATTTTCTGCACATGATATATATCTAATCAAATATTCTTTCTCAAAGTTTAAAGATTCTGTAATTTTTTAATGCTCTGCTATTAGTTTATTTCTTTTGGTACTAGGGATTGAACCCACAGGTGCTTTACCACCAAAGCTGCATCCCTAATCCTTGCTCTATTTTGTTTTGAGATAGGGTGTCACTAAATTGTTGAGGGCCTTGCTAAGTTGTTGAGGCTGGCCTTGAACTTGTGATCCTCCAGCCTCAAAATCCCAATTCCTTGGGGTTACAGGTGTGTGCCACTGTACCTGGTGGTATACTCATTTCTTATGTGCTGTGAACACCTTAAAGGAAGCAGAACCTCATAGAGGACATTGATTCGAGTTGCTTTTTTGGACATATTCCAGAGCTGTTCTGATGTGGAATCATCTTTCCTTTGGAGAGGAGAGTGTTGAAGATGAAAGTCTTCATGTGTAGGCCATTGGAGACTTGGGGTGGATAGAGGTGCTGCTGGGCCACTTTCTACTATAACAGAGTATTTTCTACCTAAAGCTCATGAAGTTGGGGTGAAACTCAACCTGTTCTGGAAGGAGGAGTGGTCAAGGCTGATGGATTGACTCAGGGGAAAGAGAAAGTAGAATAAGGGAGAGGAGAAGCCAGTCAGAGTCCTGGGAAGGACATGACCTTTGAGCTTGGCCTTTCCTGCTTTGTGTACTGAAGGTCTTCAGCTCAGATTTTCTTGGAAAATCTGATTTTTGACTAGGGAAATATGTCTGGGCATCCCCTGCTGCCGCTGGTCTCCCAGATAGTGAAACTCAATGAAGGTAGATTTTTAGAAAAATCGAGTGGTAAGACAGTCAAGTGGGAGTGGGGTGGTGACATGATCTTTGGATCAGTTGAGCAGAACACCAGGAGATAGACCTTAAAAGGTACCTGGAAGGATGAGGTGAGAGGACAGGTGAGGCCAATGGAGACAGAGCAAGGATCCTGCAAAGGGAAGCACTAGGGGTTGAGAGCCCTGAGAAGGCAGGAGAGGTGGGTGCTCGGTCAGCACTGTCTGGGGACAGCTGCTCACAAGTGGGTCGAGGGAGGTCACGCTTCCTGGGAGCCTGGGAAGACAGGAGGCCCTGGGTCACTCTTGGGCACTCCTGTACCTAGAGCCTGGCCACAGGCCCAGGTTGAGCCCTGGATTGACTGACCAACTTAGCAAGTGTCCCTGAGAGATGGCCGTACCCAGTCCTGCTGATTCTGAGCTCCTCTTCCCTTCCTCATCTCCCTCCAGTATGACAAGGCATTCAATGTGGGCTGCCCAACAAACTGTTACATCGCACTCTGTGCACCCTTGGGACCTAAGTAAGTTGGTAAACCAAGGGCTCAAGTGGTGGACCCTGGGGCTGGTGGGGGGAGTGAAGCTTGGTCTAGTTCCCTGGTCCCTGTCCCCAGCTCCCAGCCTTAACACTCCTGTTCCTTTCCTTTGGGATTTTCTCCAGGGCACTCTGGGAGTTTCTGGGAATTTCACTCTTCCTTGGTGTTGTAGGTTCTTGCCCCAAGAAATGTGCTTGAGGGGAATGGCAGCCTGGATAAGGCTCCTGGGCTCTGTGCTTTCCCAGCTGAGGGTGAGAGTGGTCAGGGAGTCCAGGCCAAGGTGGGTAGTGACTCCTTGCATTTGGCCTGTTGCTTCCCAGGTACATGTCCGAGGCGGTCTGCATTCAGGTGGACCAGGGGACCAACTGGGGGCCAAAAGAACACCTTAAAGACTTCCTTTGGCCCAGGTGCACCACTCAGGCCCCCCCAAGGAGTGACAAGGCTGCACCTGTACAGAAGGAAAGGAGTATCGGGTGTGCTTTGAATCATGAGGATCTGTGGTTGCACATGTGATGGGGGAAGCCCCGGATGTAGGGCTGGCCCTGAAGCTGAAGCACTTGGAGCATAAGGAGTGGGATTATGGACCTGGAGGGTGCAGGGTCCAGGTCACAGGGCTTCAGAGCACACCCAGGTGTCCCTGGATAGAGAAAGAGAAAAGACTGAAACACACTTTCTGGTTGGCTTGGTGCCAGTCCTTACTTTTTTGGTCCCCAGTTTCCTCATCTATTAATGAGGACTGAGAGTAATCTAGTAGTTTATGTTTCAAAGAAAATTCTGTTTCTTTTATATGTGTTTGTGTATGTGTGGTGTATGTGTGCATGTGTGTATGTATGTACATGTATAAATATCAGTTGTAGATGGACACATATATTTATTTTATTTGTTTATTTTTATGTGATGCCATGGATCGAACCTAGTTCCTCATGCATGCGAGGCAAGAACTCTACCCCAGAGCCACAACCCCAGCACTCCAAATTCTTTATTTATGGAAATTTTTGACATACAATGTGAAACATTTGTGTGGAGCATTAGGTGTACAGTGGGGTGGGTAACCCACAGTGTCCCCCATGGTCTCTTGCAGTAATGTGGTGCCAGCCCTCTCCCTTGTCCTGACTCTAGGCACCAAGGGACTTGACTGTGAGTTGTGGGGTGGAGGGTAGGGAGATCCCGCATGTACTGACTCTGTGTTTACCTTCTGATCAGCCCAGTGGTGCATTGGGAGGCTTCTAAGGGAAGCTTGGCCTCCTATTCTCCCTTCACACCCAGCAATGCCAGGACAAGCACCAGAAGTTCATCTCCTGAGCCCCATGTGGGGGTCTCTTGTTCCTGAGCCCTCACTCCCCTGTTGAGAGTGCCAAGAACCCCATGTCTGTTATATACACATGTTTGGTGCTGCTTCCTATGGCAGCTGTGCCTATGTGTCCTAGGTTCAGGGAAGTGTGGGTGGAGGCTCTGAGGGGCTGGGACAGAGCCCTCCTGGAAGGGAAGATCCTTGTTCTCTGGAGACTCAAGCTCATGAACCAACACTGCCTGACTCTTGGCTGGAAAGGATTCCATATAATAGGAAGGGAACTTGTTTATTATGAGTCCTAATAGGCTATTAGATTAGTCAGAAATTACAAAGTTTCAGTTAAACATGAGTAAGTTTTGAAGATATAATGGTCAATAAGGTTGTTCCAGTTAATTTACTGCACACTTGAAAAGTGATAATGCAGTTGGGCACAGGAGTGCCCATCTATAAGCTCAGCTACTCAAGAAACTGAGGCAGGAGGGTCACAAGTCAAGGATCAGTAACTTAAAGAGAATTGTGTTCTGTATCAAAAAAAAAGTTTTGGGGATGTAGGTCAATGGTAACACACCCTTGAATTCAATCCTCAGATGTGGAAAAGGAAAGAAAAATTGACCATCAGTTTTGTGGGTTTTCTGTTTGTTTGAGGTGGAGTTCCCAGTATGTTGGCCAGGCCAGTCTTGAACTTCTGAGGTCAAGCAAACCTCCTGTGTAAGTGTGCTGAGTCCTGGAAGGCAGGTGTGCACCACTGGACTGGCTAGAAAAGGGATTGTAAACTGGGTTTGGTGGCACATGACTAATTGCAGCAACTCAGGAACTCAGGCAGCTTTAGGCCAGCCTCTGCAATTAGCAAGACTGTATCTCAAAATAAGAACAGCTAGGGATAAAGCCAAGTGGTAGGATGTCCTTAGGCTCAACCCCCCCAGTGCTGGGGGAAAGTGTGTGTACAAACACATACACACACACGCACACACACACACACATAGATATAAAGATATATACATATATATTTCATTATATAGGAGGATTAGTAGATTTTAGATTTCTGCTTTGGGGCTAGTAATGAATAAGCATGAAAACTCATGTCCTTGAGCATGCTAGGCAAGAGCTCTACCATTGAGCCACACCAGAGACCTTACATTTAAATTTGGATTATTTTCTCACTGTTAGTTATTAGAGTACCCCACTTTTATCTCTTTTTTTTCCCATTTTTCGTGGTATGAGGTGGGGCTTCCTCTGATGCTCAGACTGGTCTCAAATTTGTGGGCTGCAGTGACTCTCCTGCTCCTGATTTCTGAGCAGGGGGGATTACAGGTGCATGCCACCACACTTGGCTGTACAATCTCATATTGATAAGACATTTTACATGGGATAGGAATCCCAGAATAAAAAAGAGCAATTTAAGATGACTGGGCATAGTGATGTCTGCCTATCATCCCAGTAGCTCAGGAGGCTTAGGGAGAAGGATCATAAGTTAGAGACCAGCCTGGGCAGTTTTAGCAAGACCCTATCTCAAAGTAAAAAGGGCTGGGAATGTAGCTCAGTGGTATAATGCTCCTGGCTTCAATACCTAGTACTTCCAAAAGCAAATTAAAGAATAAAAACATTATGGCTGGGGATGTGGCTCACTGTTACAGTGCTTGCCCAGCAGGCATGAAGCCTGGGTTAGAGCATTAGTACTACATAAAAATAAATAAAATAAAGGTATTGTGTCCATCTACAACTAATATTTTTATTAAAAATAAACATGAAAGCTTGGCTTTGTGGCACATGCCTGTATTTCCAGCTACTTTGCAGACTGATACAAAAAGATAACTTGAGTCCATGAGTTTGAGATAAGCCTGGGGAAAATGGTGAGACCGTAAATCCCGAATAATAATAGTAATAATCATCATCATCATAATAACTTGTGTAGCCAAGCACGTTGGTTGGTTCACCCTTGTAATCCCAGAGGCTCCAGGTAGTGGTAGGATGATCACAGGTTTGATGCAGGTGTTGGCGTCTTAACAAGACTCTTGTCCCAAATTTGCAAAAGGGTAGAGGGACTGGGGATGAAGCTCAGTGTTAAAACACCCCTGGATGCAGTCACCAGTCCAGCAGATGGGGGAGGAAAAAAGCCAATTTGACTCCATAACATTAAGAACTTGGGACTACAGGTAACTTGTGGTAATGTTTAACCTGTCTCAAAAAATAAAAAGGCTGAAGGTATGGCTGAGTGGTTGAGTGCCCCTTACCAGCTTGATGCCCTGGGTTTAATCCCAAATACCAAACAGCAAAAAAAAAAAAAAAAAAAATTAAAAATCCTTTATGTGTATATCCCAAATCACAAATGAATATCGTACTTTTTCACATACATACATTTTGACTCAGAAATGGAATGTTTAGCATGTGTGTCCTTGGGGAACCAGAGAACAGCACATATTATGGGTTTTGTCCCATTATTTAGCTAGCAAAATGTGTTCAAAATCAACTCAAATATCATTAGTAGTAAATTGGTTAAAAATATGGCATGACCATGTAATGTACTACAAGATTATTTGAAATGAATTTAGGGGAAAAATTTTGTAATGTTTTCCTGGGTTCAGTAGGGCATGATTGTAATCCCAGCAGCTTGTGAGACTGATTTAGGAGGTTTTCAAGTTCAAAGCCAGACTCAGCAACTAAGCGAGGAACTAAGCAATTTACTGAGACCCTGTCTCAAAAAATAAAAAGGCTGAAGGTATGGCTGAGTGGTGGAGTGCCCCTGAATTCAATCCCTGGTACTCCTCCTCCTCCCCACCAAAAAAGATCTGAAACAGTAATCACTGTATAAAGTGGGTTCTTGGTTTCAAATCCCTACATTTGTATTCCCTGAATTGCTGAGGTTGGAATGGACATGCCGTCCTGGGTTCTCTGTCAAAGCCTAGGGAAGAACCAGTAATAAGAAAGGATCCTTCTTTCTGTCTGCTGTCTCCTGACTTTTGCTCATGGCTCAAGCCTTTTCAATTAGGAGCTACTCTGGTAGGTGATGAACAAGGGGAAATACAGGTTTGACAGTTCTGTCCCTCTCCCCAAACAAACCCAGCACTCCATTCCCATTCCTCTGTTTGGACCTTTCCTGTTGATTTGCAAAATAAGTATGGAAAAGTAGAGTTTTAGAAAAGGAGACCATTTAGAATTTAGTCAAATCTAAAATTATGTGTATGGGTTTGTTTTATGTATGTTGATATTTATGTCTGAAAATTGATGGTATTAGAGCAATTCAAACCACAACTCATGTCTGAATTTCCCTTTGTTAGGGCATGCCAGAGCAGGGGGCTCAGTTGCCACAAACCTTCAGGGTCCTCAAAGGAAAGCCAACGGAGCATCCTCTAGCTGTGCGGGGTGTCAACAAGTATTATAACGCCAGCACCTTGAAGAAGAAAAATCTCAGATTTCCTCCTACTGGTGAGACCTCAGACAGTGGTAAAAGACTGAATCCCATGGAAACTTGTGAAGCACTGATAGATAAAAAGATCATTTCTGGAAAAATAAAAGGTAAACTGTATTGTTCCTACTTTCTCCTACATAGATACTGCTTTTTGTCAACTCTCGGGAAGGCTCTTGAACATATCTGGAGATTGAGGATTTCATTGATCTCATAATTTTGTTACAAATGGAATTGGATCTGTTACATTTTCCTCCATATTTCTTATACATTATAATTCAACATGATAGTGGGATTCACAATTGTTCCATGTTGTTACATTTACTTGGGGTTTTCTTTTCCTCCTCATGGGTTTAAATGCTTTTTGGTTGAGAAAGAAAAATTGTGGATTTCTAGACATGTTTATGGTTTATGCTAGAGATATTTTTTTTGTCATTGGCCTAAAAGGAATTCTTGTTTATAAATGCATAGACCTTGAAATAAAATCATTTTCTATTCAAAAATTACATTCAAATACATAAAAATAAATACCTCACCTCAAAGAAGTACTTATTCCTCAGAAATAGAATCTAAGTGGGTAAGAGTTGAAGTATACTGGATTTTTAAAAACAGTTTGTGTAAGGCAGCATCGGAATGAAGTCCAATGGTGCAGTTGGTTGACTGATCCCTGGTATGTCTTTGGAGATTTATTTAGACTCTCCTTCTCCACGCTGGTTCTCCTGCTTTCACTTCTTTGCACTATACATTAAAAGATGCAAAATCATTTCTCCAATTTCTCTCTGGGTAGATTTTGCCCATAACAACCCCAAGATTCATAATTTTTATTTAATATGTTTTCCATCTCTAAAGTCATATATATAGTTTTAAAAAATAATCTAAGTATGCAAAAATCATATGTGGTTGGATTAATTATGTTTAATGTGTTTACATCATCACAGAGATAAAGGCTATGTTTAAAAAAGAAGTAGACTTCTTTTTAAGTAATACTGATCTTGACTTTTTCTATAAAAAACTTACCTGGTATCCTTAGGAAAACATCTTACTTTTACCTAGAACTTCTGTGTCAACTAGTAAGTTGCATTTTACAAAGAAACAAACCATGTCAAATATAATTCTTTTCCCAGTTGCCATGTTTGGTGGCTTTATATCCCCTTGCTCCTTCGTACTCAAGAATATTTATCATATCATGTTTACTGCTTAAGAAAGTATCTTAAACAAGGAATGTTTTATTTTAATACAACTTGGGTGGGTATGGTTTTCATTACACTTTGGTGGGGGCAGGGTACCGGGGATTGAACCCAGGGGCACTCAACCCCTGAACCACATCCCCAGCTCTATTTTGGATCTTATGTAGGGGCAGGGTTGCATTGAGTTTCTAAGCACCTAGCTAAATTGCTGAGGCTGGCTTGGAACACAAGATCCTCCTGTCTCTGCCTCTTGAGCCCCTTGGATTATAGGCATGGAATTACCAGGCCAGGACTCATTACATTTTAATAACTTGATTGAAGTATAATTTACATTCCATGAAATCCAGTTATTTGAATGATCAACTCAGGTTTTTCAAAATGTGTTTTTAAGGTTTCATTAAGATTAAAGAGTTAGTAGCTGAGTCTTATATAAATTTTATTTTTAAGTTACTATTGCTATCATTTCTAGATAAGTAATTCTGCTTAAAATGAAATTGGTTTTAACACATTTCACATGCTCCTCTTTTATATTATTTTTGTTTTTGTCATAGAAATGGTTTCTGTGGTAAATTGTTAACATTCCTTTCCCTTTCATTTTCAGAGAAGGATTGCTTCCCTTTTGGAACACCTGCAGTAAGTTGATGATGTATTTCTTATAGTTCTTGCTCTGATTAAGGTTACCACAAGAAATCTGTTTTTTATTTTTTTAAATTTCTAAAATAAAAGGTAGGGCTGGGGTTGTGGCTCAGTGGTAGTGTGCTTGCCTGGCATGCATGAGGCACTGGGTTCGATTCTCAGCACCACATACAAATAAATAAAATAAAGGTTCATCAACAACTTTAAAAAAATGTTTAAAAAAATAAAATGAAGTAAAGAAATATTTAATGTTTCTAAATAGCACTCAAGAATATTTATCATATATGCTTATTTACTTTTCCATATTTCAGAAAATCATCTTTATTTTTTAATTGAATATATTGTAACCAGTGAGGTTTAGTCATTTAAAAATTAGCTATGGAAAAAATAACTTCTTAAAGTTTGTTTAATAAAAGGAGACCTGGTCACATGTTAATCTTTGTCTTTTCCTGGCTTGTCTTCCTTTGCTCCTGAACACAGCTGAACACCAAGGTGCCAGATACATTAGCAATAATAATGGAGGAAAATGATGGTGATGGAGAGGTGTGGCCTTTCACTGCCCCAGGACATGGCCACACAAGACCAGTGAGTGACTAAATACCTAGTGTGCACATCTGTGTTCGAAAAACAGCTGTTTGCATTTGACTTTCAGAGATAATTTCAAAAAGCTTCAAGTTTAAAATATTATACTCTGAGAAGATTAATTTAAGATTAAATTTTTTGCCTAAAGAATAATCATCAAAAACCACTTTTTTGAAAAATAAAAATCAATGGCTTCTTTAAAAGTTAGAATACTTAACTCACTGCTTTTTTCTTTCCATGTTTTGTCCCGTTTTCCAGAGAGATCATCTGTTGCTCTGTTTTTTCTGTGTTTCATATTGTGGGTAACTCTTCTACCTAAAACGTAGATCTTTCGTCTTCCCCAGATTATGTAATTTATTTCTCATTTTGACATTTCTCTCAAAGCCTTGATTGCATTTTAAAGACAGTTGAGAGTTAAATTCCTCACCTGATGAGGGAGAATTTCAGTAATAATGAGCTCAGATGGAGCCAGGTAGAGAAGTAGTAAGGGGGCTGGACTGTGATGTGGTGGCTCTGAGGACTGCCATTGGATTCCCATCTCATGACAGAAGGCTGTGTTTTCTATATTCCTTACAACTGGCTCTTTGAAGTGAAAGGGAGGGTAGGCAATATGTTTGTATAAAATGTTTTGAGACTGGATTAATGATAGATTATTGTAGTGGAAACTACCACAGTGAAACATAAAGATACAATTGAAAACAACTTTTAAATGCAATAGCATCAGTGAGCTGTGAGACAGTTTCAAGGGTTTTCATGATGTGTAATGAAGTTCTGATAGAAAAAAACAACCCAAAAGTCTATCTCCCAAAAGCTATTAACAGCTTCGTCAAATAAAGTAAAGTTAAAAGCACCTCTACCAACCTGAATAAGTAAATGTCTTGTCTCTTATAAAAGTATCTTTAAAAGATAAAACCATTTAACTAAAAATAATAACAGTGAAGCAAGGAGATATGCTTGTAAAATGACAATTAGAGCTTCCAGGCCAAGAACAACAACCCTAAGATTATTTTCCTGTGTGACATGGGGTGTCACATGATGGTGGAATGTGATCATTCAAAGATGCAAACATTCAAAAATAAGAGGGAGCCTTACCTAATCACTAAGCACCTTAAGGCCTTGGTTTAATCCCAACCACCAAACAACAAAAAAGAAAAAAGAAAAAAAATGTGTTTAAAAATCCCTTCATGTGGGGGCTGGGGATGTGGCTCAAGCGGTAGCGTGCTCGCCTGGCATGCGTGAGGCCCGGGTTCGATCCTCAGCACCACATACCAACAAAGATGTTCTGTCCGCCGAGAACTAAAAAATAAATATTAAAAATTTTCTCTCTCTCTCTCTCTCTCTCTCTCTCTCTCTCTCTCTCTCTCCTCTCTCTCTCTCCTCTCTCACTCTCACTTTAAAAAAAAATCCCTTCATGTATCTATTGCAAATCATAAATGAATATGTTACTTTCACCTACATTCCTTTTGACCTAGAAATGTAATTTTTAGCATGTGTGTCCTAGGGAAACCATGGAACTGCATAGACTATGGTTTGTGTCCCATTATTTTGATAGCAAAATGTAGCAAAAAGTCAACTCAAATATCATTAGTAGTAAATTAATTAAAAATATGGCATGACCATTTAATGTACTACTAGATTATTTCAAATGAATTTAAGGGAAACAAAAAAAGATGTAATGTATTGCTGGGTTCAGTGGAGCATGACTGTAATCACAGAAGCTAGTGAGGCTGATTCAGGAGGTTTGCAAGTTCAAAGCCAGACTCAGCAACTAAGCCAGGAACTAAGCAATTTAGTGGGACCCTTTCTCAAAAAATAAAAAGGCTGAGGGTATGGCTGAGTGGTTGAGTGCCCCTGAATTCAATCCCTGGTACTCCTCCTCCTCCCACCTAAAAAGATCTGAAACACTAAAAACTGTATAAAGTGGGTTCTTGGTTTCAAATCCCTACATTTGTATTCCCTGAATTGCTGGAGTTGGAATGGGCCTGCCTCCCTGTGTTCTCTATCTGTGTAAAGCTAGAGCAGAACCAGACATAACCAAGCATCCTTCTTCCTGTTTGCTGTCCCCTGACTTATACTCTTGGCTTAAGGCTTTTCAATTAGGAGCTACTCTGGTGGGTGATGAACAAGGGGAAATACAGGTTTGACAGTTCTGTCCCTCTCCCCAAACAAACCCAGCACTCCATTCCCATTCCTCTGTTTGGACCTTTCCTGTTGATTTGTAAAATAAATATGGAAAAGTAGAGTTTTAGAAAAGGAGACCATTTAGAATTTAGTCAAATCTAAAATTATGTGTATGGGTTTGTTTTATGTATGTTGATATTTATGTCTGAAAATTGATGGTATTAGAGCAATTCAAACCACAACTCATGTCTGAATTTCTCTTTGTTAGAGCATGCCAGAGCAGGGGGCTCAGTTGCCACAAACCTTCAGGGTCCTCAAAGGAAAGCCAACGGAGCATCTTCTAGCTGTGCGGGGTGTCAACAAGTATTATAACGCCAGCACCTTGAAGAAGAAAAATCTCAGATTTCCTCCTACTGGTGAGACCTCAGACAGTGGTAAAAGACTGAATCCCATGGAAACTTGTGAAGCACTGATAGATAAAAAGATCATTTCTGGAAAAATAAAAGGTAAACTGTATTGTTCCTACTTTCTCCTACATAGATACTGCTTTTTGTCAACTCTCGGGAAGGCTCTTGAACATCATCTAGAGATTGAGGATTTCATTGATCTCATAATTTTGTTACAAATGGAATTGGATCTGTTACATTTTCCTCCATATTTCTTATACATTATAATTCAACATGATAGTGGGATTCACAATTGTTCCATGTTGTTACATTTACTTGGGGTTTTCTTTTCCTCCTCATGGGTTTAAATGATTTTTAGTTGAGAAGGAAAAATTGTGGATTTCTAGACATGTTTATGGTTTATGCTAGAGATATTTTTTTTGTCATTGGCCTAGAAGGAATTCTTGTTTACAAATGCATAGATCTTGAAATAAAATCATTTTCTATTAAAAAATTACATTCAAATACATAAAATAAATACCTTACCTCAAAGAAGTACTTATTCCTCAGAAATAGAATCTAAGTGGGTAAGAGTTGAAGTGTACTGGATTTTTAAAAACAGTTTGTGTAAGGCCGCATCAGAATGAAGTCTACGTGGTGCAGTTGGTTGACTGATCCCTGGAATATCTTTGGAGATTTAGTTAGACTCTCCTTCTCCACGCTGGTTCTCCTGCTTTCACTTCTTTGCACTATACATTAAAAGATGCAAAATCATTTCTCCAATTTCTCTCTGGGTAGATTTTGCCCATAACAACCCCAAGATTCATAATTTTTATTTAATATGTTTTCCGTCTCTAAAGTCATATATATATATATATAGTTTTAAAAAATAATCTTAAGTATGCAAAAATCAAATGTGGTTGGATTAATTGTATTTAATATGTTTACATCATCACAGAGATAAAGGCTATGTTTAAAAAAGAAGTAGACTTCTTTTCAAGTAATACTGATCTTGACTTTTTCTATAAAAAACTTACCTGGTATCCTTAGGAAAACATCTTACTTTTACCTAGAACTTCTGTGTCAACTAGTAAGTTGCATTTTACAAAGAAACAAACCATGTCAAATATAATTCTTTTCCCAGTTGCCATGTTTGGTGGCTTTATATCCCCTTGCTCCTTCGTACTCAAGAATATTTATCATATCACGTTTACTGCTTAAGAAAGTATCTTAAACAAGGAATGTTTTATTTTAATACAACTTGGGTGGGTATGGTTTTCATTACACTTTGGTGGGGGCAGGGTACCGGGGATTGAACCCAGGGGCACTCAATCCCTGAACCACATCCCCAGCTCTATTTTGTGTCTTATGTAGGGGCAGGGTTGCATTGAGTTTCTAAGCACCTAGCTAAATTGCTGAGGCTGGCTTGGAACACAAGATCCTCCTGTCTCTGCCTCTTGAGCCCCTTGGATTATAGGCATGGAATTACCAGGCCAGGACTCCATTACATTTTAATAACTTGATTGAAGTATAATTTACATTCCATGAAATCCAGTCATTTGAATGATCAATTCAGGTTTTTCAAAATGTGTTTTTAAGGTTTCATTAAGATTAAAGAGTTAGTAGCTGAGTCTTATATAAATTTTATTTTTAAGTTACTATTACTATCATATTTCTAGAGAAGTAATTCTGCTTAAAATGAAATCGGTTTTAACACATTTCACTTGCTCTTCTTTTATATTATTTTTCTTTTTGTCATAGAAAAGTTTTCTGTGGTAAATTGTTAACATTCCTTTCCCTTTCATTTTCAGAGAAGGATTGCTTCCCTTCTGGAACACCTGCAGTAAGTTGATGATGTATTTCTTATAGTTCTTGCTTCAATTAAGGTTACCAAAAGAAACCTGTTTTTCATTTTTTTTTTAATTTCTAAAATAAGAGGTTGGACTGGGATTGTGGCTTAGTCGTAGTGTGCTTGCCTCGCATGCATGAGGCACTGGGTTCGACTCTCAGCACCACATACAAATAAATAAAATAAAGGTTCATTAACAACTTTAAAAAAATATTTAAAAAAATAAAGTGAAGTAAAGAAATATTTAATGTTTCTAAATAGCACTCAAGAATATTTATCATATATGCTTATTTACTTTTCCATATTTCAGAAAATCATCTTTATTTTTTAATTGAATATATTGTAACCAGTGAGGTTTAGTCATTTAAAAATTAGCTATGGAAAAATAACTTCTTAAAGTTTGTTTAATAAAAGGAGACCTGGTCACATGTTAATCTTTGTCTTTTCCTGGCTTGTCTTCCTTTGCTCCTGAACACAGCTGAACACCAAGGTGCCGGAAACATTAGCAATAGTAATGGAGGAAGATGATGGTGATGGAGAGGTGCAGCCTTTCACTGTCCCATGACATGGCCATACAAGACAAGTGAGTGACTAATGACCCTGGTGTGCACATCTGTGCATGTGTGTTGAAAAAACTGCTGTTTGCATTTGACTTTCAGAGATAATTTCAAAAAGCTTCAAGTTTAAAATATTTTACTCTGAGAAGATTAATTTAAGATTAAATTAAAGTTTTTACCTAAAGAGTACTCATCAAAAACCACTTTTTTGAAAAATAAAAATCGATGGCTTCTTTAAAAGTTAGAATACTTAACTCACTGCTTTTTTCTTTCCATGTTTTGTCCTCTTTTCCAGAGAGGTCATCTATTGCTCTGTTTTTTCTCTGTTTCATAATGTGGGTAACTCTTCTACCTAAAACGTAGATCTTTCCTCTTCCCCAGATTATGTACTCTATTTCTCATTTTGACATTTCTCTCAAAGCCTTGATGGCATTCGAAAGACAGTTGAGAGTGAAATTTCTCCCCAGCTGAGGAGAATTTCAACCGTAATGAGCTCAGGTGGAGCCAGGGAGAGAAGTAGTAAGGGGGCTGGACTGTGATGTGGTGGCTCTGAGGACCGCCATTTGATTCCCATCTCATGACAGAAGGCTGTGTTTTCTATATTCCTTACAACTGGCTTTTTGAAGTGAAAGGGAGGGGTAGGCATTATATTTGTTAAAATATTTTGAGACTTGATTAATGATAGATTATTTTTGTGGAAACTACCACAGTGAAACATAAAGATAGAAATGAAAACTTTTAAATGCAATAGCATCAGTAAGCTGTGAGACAATTTCAAGGGTTTTCATCATGTGTATTGAATTTCTGATAGAAAAAACTAACCCAGAAATGTATGTCCCAATAGCTAAATAATAGCTTCCTCAAATAAAGTAAAGTCAAAAGTACTTCTACCTACCTGAACAAATAAATGTCTGTCTGTTATAAAAGTATCTTTAAAAGATAAAACAATTTAAATAAAAATAGTAACAGTGGAGGCAGGAGGTATGCATAAGTAAAATGACAATAAGAGCATCCGGGCCAAGAACAACCACCCTAAGATTCTTGTTCTGTGTGACATGGTGTGTCATGTGATAGTCGAGTGTGATCATTGAAAGATGCAAACATTCAATAATAAGATGGAGTCTTAGCTAATCACTAAGGAAAGAAAGAATAAAAAAGTGAAAAATGAGAGATGGAGCAACAGGAATGCTCCTGCATTGCTAATGGGAGGCTCCACTCCAGAAGAGGGTTTTTTCAGTTTCCCACAAAATGAAACATGACCTTACCACATAACCCAGCAATGTGTTTCTAGGTATTTACCCCCATGCATTGAGATGTGTCCACACATAAACCTGTGCAAAATTTTTATAGCATCTTTATTCATATTTGCTAAATCTGGAACGAGATGTGTTTCAAAAAGTGAATGTGAGGACTGTGTGCAGTTCAGTGGTAGAGCACATGGCTAGCCTGCTGAGGCCCTGGATTCCATCCCCAGCACCACAATATAAACAAAAGAAATGTATGTGCTACATCCATACAGTAGAATAGTATTCATGGATTAAAAACTGAGATATCATAACACCAAAAGGCATGAAAGAATTTTATCTTATCTCTTTATTTATAACAGGGAAATAACTTGGATAATTGACTACATGCCTATGGTGTGGGCATATTATTCTCTGAAAGATCTTTAAGAGCATAGTGCTTAGTGTTGCCCTTCCATCTAAAGGGGCTAGATGCTCTCCAATTCCAAGTGTAGCGTGTGGGCTAGAAGTGTTCAATCCATGGTAGGGTACTTGCCTAGCATGTAATTTAGGACATCTCAAGTATGAGGAGTTTTAAAAAATCATTGATTGCAGGGATTCAGGGGTGTGAAGAGGATGAGTAGTAGGTTTTTAGGGCAGTGAATTTATTTAGTATGATGTTATAATGGTAGATACACAGAACAATATTCATTTTTCAAATCCCATAGAATTATATAACCCAATAGAAAGAGTGAACTCTAATGTTAAGTGTTAGCTTTGGATTAATAGACGTAAGTTCGTATTTGTTCATTTGTGGTAGAGTGCTTGCCCGACATATACGAGTCCCCATGGTTCAAGCCCCAGCACCTCCAAAAATCAACAAAAGTGTATTAATATATAGATATGTATCCACAATAGGTATCATTGTAGTAAGTATATTGCACTGTAATGCAAGATATCAATAAGAAAATGAGGGGCCAACATGGGAACATTTCAGGATCCACATTTTAAGACCCAGTATGCATTTGGAAAAAGCATTTGCAAGGCTATCTAGTTGTCTTTTCAGTTTTGGAGAAGGTCAGCGGGATCCCTTAAGTGTTCTTCCTGTGTCAGAGGCAACTTAGCGAGGGTCCCTATTGTCTGCTCACTTTTAAACCTAAAATTTATACTAAAAATCCATTAATTAGAAATAATTTCACTTCTAGAAACTTAAAGGTAATAATCAAAAATTAAAGAATACAAAGATTTTATAAAGGGGATTGGTTAAATTATGAAAACACCCATATTAAGGCACTATTCAATTTAGCCATTAGAATCATTTTATGGTCAGTTCTTAGGAATGATGTAACTGGCATATAGCTTTTGAAGGAAGAGAGTGTCAGTATATCCAAATCATTTTGAACTGTGACTTTTAAAAAGCTTGTGAAGTTTTAACAGGATAGTCCATATTGATAGAAGGATTGTCATCATTTTTCTTAATACTTTTATGCATCTCAGGTTGATTTTGTTTTCTTTAAGCAAATGTATTGTATTTATACTTAACCCAGTAAAGATGAAGCTGCCAGGCCTTGGGGGCACACACCTGTAATCTCATCTTCTGGAGAGGCTCAGGCAGGAGGATCTCAAATTGGAGCCTGCCTGGGCCACTTAGAGATACCCTGTCTCCAAATAAAGTGAAAAGAGGACTGGTGTATAGCTCAGTGGGAGAGCACTTATTTGCCTAGCATATTCCTGGGTTCAGTTCCTGCACCACCTCCTACAAAGAAAGGGCAGTGGTGGGGGGAGTTGGTGAAGAAAGAATTGAGGGAGGAAAGGAGGGAAGTTGAAGAAGGAGGAGGAGGAAGAAGAGGAGGAGGAGGAGAAGGAAGAGGAGGAGGAGGAGGAGAAACAATAAAGGAAGGGGAAGGCGGGAGGATACAAAATTCAAGCAGGAAGAGAGAATGATAACCTCATTTTACTCACTGTAGTATTTATAGTGATTTTCTTTGTAGAATGCAGAGGGGCTAGAGATGTTGTTCAGTGGTAGAGTGCTTTGCCAGCATGCACAAGGCCCTGAGTTTGGTTCTAACACCACACACACACACACACATACACACACATACACACACATACACACACACACACACACACTCAAAATAGTTCCAGTAACTTGATAAATTATATTATAACTTGTTGAGCTACCTTATAAATGTCATAAATGCTATACTCAATGGTTGTACACCTGTGATCCCAGTGACTGGGGAGCCTAAAGAGGGAGGATCACAAGTTTAAGTCCAGCCTTAAGAAGTGGGGTAGATCCTATCTGAGAAATTTAAAAGAAGGTTTAGGGATGTAGTTCACTGGTAAAGCCACCATGGGTTCAATCAAATATCGTGTCCTTTTGATACTGACATGAGTGTATTAATGGTCTATTTAACTGTTGACTTTTAGAATTTAGAACAATTAAAAACAACTGTTTTCCAAACAGCTTATAAAAGTTATGGTTGTGACTAAGAGAGGTTTGGGGCAGGTATTAAAATATGGGTTGTTTAAGTCAACTGTATTCATAAGTAGTCTTCAGGCCTTAGTTGAAAGTACATAAAATGTTTTGCTTCTAAATTATGCACTTTTTATTTTCTCTTTGCAGTACCCACTCCCGAACATGGTGAAATGGCTCACAAGTTAATGCCTCACATCTTGGGAGCCAAGGAGGTTCTCCAGAAAAAAAACTATGAATGGCATCCTACTCTTTTAATTTTCTGGAAAGGAAAATGTTAAAAATTTTAATAATTAAAGGGTTCATTGTTTTAAAGGACTGGTACCATTAAATTTGCCATTTTAGCCCTGTTAAGTGGACAACTCAGAGGCATTAATTACACTCACAATATTGTACAACCTTCTGTTTCCAGCACACTTTTGTCCCTCCAAACAGAAGCTCTACCACCATGTAAGTAAGAACTCCCATTCCTCCTCCTCCACCCCTGGCTGCCACCATTCTTTTTTCTTTTCTTTTATTTGTTCTAATTAGTTATACATGGCAGTAGAAGGCACTTTCACACATCATACACAAATGGAGTATAGCTTCTCATGTTTCTGGTTGTACGTGATGTAGAATCACATCAGTCATGTGGTCACACATGCACCTAGGGCAATAATGTCTACTCTTCTTCCCACCCCATACCTGGCTCCTCTCCTTTCCCTCCCCTCTGCCTAATCCAAAGTAACTTCATTCTTCCATAGCCACGCTCCTTATTGTGAATTAGTGTCAAATATCAGAGAAAACATTTAAACTGTGGTTTTTGGAATTGGCCTATTTTGCTTACTATGATATTCTTTACTTCCACTCATTTACTGGCAGATGCCATCACTTTGTTCTTCTTTAAAACTGAGTAATATTCCATTGTGCATATTGACCACATTTTCTTTATCTGTTCCTGTGTTGAAGGACACTCAGGTTGGTTCCATAGTAAAATTCTTGTGAGTTGAGCTACTTTATAGCATTGATGTGGTTGGAAATAGACTGAGAAGTGGGATAACTGGGTCAATTGGTGGTTTCATTCCAAGTTTTCTGAGGAATCTCCATACTGCTTTCCATGATGGTTACATCAATTTGCAGTTCTACCAGCAATCTATGAGTGGGTCTTTTCCCCTACATCCTCACCAACATTTATTTTTGCTTGTCTTCTTGATAATTGCCATTCTGACTGAAGTGAAATGAAATCTGAGAGTAGTTTTGATTTGTATTTCTTGAATTGCTAGAGATGTTGAAAATTTTTTCACATATTTGTTGATGAACATACATCTTCTGAGAATTGTCTGCTCAGTTCCTTAGACCATTTATTGATTGGGTTATTTGGTTCGGGGATGTTAAGATTTTTGAAATCTTTATATATCCTGGAAGTTAGTGCTCTATCTGATATGTGTGTAGTAAAGATGTTCTGCTACTCTGTGGGCTCTCTCTTCACATTGTTGATCATTCCCTTTGCTGAGAAGAAGCTTCTGAGTTTGAATCCATCCCATTCATTGGTAAGGAATATCATTTTATGGCCCAGAATATGATCTGTTTCAATTAATTTATGAAGTGCCCTTAAAGGGAACGGGAGTTCTGTAGTTGTTGGGTGTTGTATTATATAACATCAGTTAGGCTGAGGTAGTTGATACTGTTCCTCCATCCTTCTATTTACCCATTTAATGTATTTACTGAGAGACAGGTATCAAAATCTCCCGCAATGGTTGGTAACTGTTTCTCCCTTTCATTCTGTTGATTTTTGTTTTATATATTTTGAAGCTCTGTTACTTAGTGCAAGAGCATTAATTATTGTCATATCTATCTTCAGGATTTCTATTTATGCTAATACTTTTGCAGTTTATTTTATCTTATATTAATACAGCAGTTCCAACTTTTCGTTCTTTATTTTTGCATTATTATTTTCCTGACTTTTTAACTTTCAATCTATCTGTATCTTTAGATTTTAAGCACATCTTTTGTAGCCATGATTAAGTCTTGATTTTTTAACCCATTCTGATAATCTCTGCTTTTTAACTAGGTGTTTAATTCATTCTGTCCAATGTACTACTGATATATTTGGACTTAGGCCTCATATTTTGCTCTTTGTTTCCTGTTTGTACCATCTGACCTCTGCTCTTCTGTTCTTACTTTTCTGCAGTCTTAAATTTTAACCATCAACTTAGAATTAATGTCTTTATTTAAAATTTAAAAACCTTCTAAGTCCATACACTATTACTTTATATTATTTTTTTGGTACCAGGGGCATACCTAGGGGCACTTAATCACTGAGCCACATCTCCAGTCCCCCTTTTTTTTAATTTTTAGAGACTGGGTCTCAGTACAGTTTTTATGGCCTTGCTAAGTTGCTGAAGCTAGCTTTGATACTCCTGCCTCAGCCTGAGTCGCTGGGATTGCAGACATGTGCCACCACACTCGCCCAGTCCATACTAATTTTAACCTCCTATTATATGCCACATTTCTGAGAAAAATTCCAGTTCCATACCTGATAAATCCCACCATACAATGCTGTCATTTTTCTTTAAACTGTAGGATATTTTTTAAATGAATTAAGAGAAAAATGTGATAGTTTGAAACTATGCTCCTGCATAATTTACATAGTTACCATTTCTGGCACTCATATCATTCTGAGGATCTGATCATCTACTGGTACCACTTTACTTTCATCCAGAGACCTTCATTTAGTGTTTCTTGGAGTACAGGTCTGCTGGTGATGGGTTCTGCCAGCTTTTCTTTATCAGAATTGTCTCCATTTTCTCTTAATACTTCATATATTGATTTCAATATACAAAGTGTATACATATATAAAGTATATACATATATACACACATTATGTGTATTCATGTTTATGAAGTTATTTGGTTTTTTTGGCTTGATATAGAATTCTAGTTTGACAATTTTTCCTTTCAGTTCTTGTTTAAAAAATTAAACTATTCTTAGAATAGTTTTTTATTTAAAGAAAAATTGCATGGATATAAAGACATAGTTCTCCTATGCTCTACACCCAGCTGTCCTTATTATTATACCTTTTGTTAATATGGCACACTTATTAGAATTGATGAACCAGTATATTCTGGAGAGATGATGGAGAAATAGTACACCACTGAGGTCATTTAATTTTTCAAATTTTTCATAGAATTTACCAGCAAAGCCAAAGAAACCTGATGTTTTCTCTTTTAGAAGGTTGTGAGCTTTTTATTTATTTTCCTTAATAGAAACAGACCTATTCAGATTGTCTATTTCTCCCTGTGTGAGTGTGAGTAGTTTAGTTTGTCAAGGAACCCATCTATTTTAGCTGAGATATCAAATTTGTGGACATAAAGTGGTTTGTATTAACTTTCTATAGTTTTTAATTTTATTGATTTTTCTTTTTGCTTGCTTTAGGCTTAAATTGCTCTTTTGGCTTTGGCTTTTAAAAGCTAGATTACTGAGTTTAGCCCACTCTTCTTCTCTCATCTGTGTCTTCAGTGCTATAAATTCCACTAAGTGCACTAAATGCTTACACAGTTCATTGGATAAATTGTTAATTTTGATAAATTGTAATTTCTTTTGTTGAATTCAAAATATTTAAAAATTTCCCTTGGGACTATTTTTACTCATTTGTTATTTACAAATGTATTATTGAATTCCCAAATATTTGTGGATTTTTCAGTTCTTTTTCTATTGGTGATTTTCAGCTTAATTTCGTTGTGATATAAGAATATATTTGATTTTCAATCTCTTCAATTTATTGATGACTATTTTATGATACAGGACACAGTGTGCCTTTCTGAATTTTATGTAAACTTGAAAAGAATGTGTACTCTATTCTTTTGGGGGAAAGTATTTCAGAATTCCAATAAGATCAGGTTGATTGACAGTACCATTCTGGTCAACTATATCCTTATTGATTTTCTGCCTGTTTCATCTATCAAGCCCTGACAGAAGTTTTTGGAAGTTTCCAACTATATAGTAGTAAATTTTGTCAATTTCTCCTTGAGTTATATCAGTTTTGGTGTCACATATTTAGATTTCTGTTGCTAAATTCTTACATATTTAGAATTGCTATGTCTTCTTGGAGTTTGTCCCTCTTTATTGCTGATAATTTTCCATATTCTGAAATGTACTTTATGTAAAATCAATATAGCTATTGCAGATGCCCACTGATTAGTTGGTATAGTGCATCTCTGTCCATCATTTGGCTCTAATTGTAACTGGGTCTTCCTAATCAAAGTGGCTTTTTTTACAGACAATATATGGTAGAGTCTTGTTTCTTATTCCGTTTGACACTTTGTTCTTTTAATTGGCATATTTAGAGTAGTCACATTTAGAGTGATTATTGGTAGAGTTGGAGTAGTATTTATTGTATTTATAACTTTTTTCTCTATATTGCCTTTGTTCTTTACGCATTTTCCCATTTCTCTGGTTATATGAGCATTTTATATGATTTCATTTATTCCCTCTCTTAGAATATCAACTATCCTCCTTTATCAGATGTTTAGTAGTTGCCCCAGAGTTTGCAATGTACATCATAAGAATATAAGAACATCCTCAAATAATACTCCACCCTTTCACGTGTAGGGCAGGTACTCTATGATATTGCTCTCATTAATTTCACTTTTTCCTATGCTATAATCACCCAATATATGGTTACTGTTACCGCTCTAAACACATGGTTATCTTTTATATCAGGAATAAGACAAAGAAAGATGGCATTTCACATTTATTTTTTCGCCAGTGCTCTCATTTTCTTTATGTAGATCCAGGTTACATCATTTTTCTTCTCCTTGAAGAACTTGTTTGAACGTTGGCTCAGAGCAGGTTGCTGGTGATAAATACCCTTTGTTTTTGTTTATGTGAGAAACTCTATTTCTGCTTCACTTTTGAAGAATAATTTCACTGTTTTAGTCAGCTTTTGCATCACTGTGACCAAAATACCCAACAAGAAACAATTTAGAGGAGGAAAAATTTATTTTAGCTCACATTTATAGAGGTTCAGTCCATGGTCAGCTGATTCCATAGTGCTGGGCTCAAGCTGAGTCAGAACATGAGGGCAGAAGGTGGCAGAAGAAAGAAGCTCAGAACATGACAGCCAGGAAAGAGAGAGAGAGAGAGAGAGAGAGAGAGAGAGAGAGAGAGAAGCACTTCAGTTCACCAGGAACAAAAATACAAGCCCCAAGGCATGCCCCTAGTTGACCCATCTCTCTACAGATATCACTGGGTTAATTCATATCAGTGGATTCATCTACTTGAGTAGGCTACAACTCTCACAATCCAACTTTCCACATGGAGGCCTCTGGGTCCTGAGTCCTCACCCACTCCCTCATGATGTTTTCACCTTCATAAATAATATATATTATTTAACCCTGGCCTGCCTGTCTATTCTACATTCAGAGAAACCTGTTTCCTGAGGGTATGGGGAGGCTCTGAGGGGCTGGGACAGAGCCCTCCTGGAAGGGGAGATCCTAGCTCTCTGGAGACCCAAGCTCAGGAACCAACACTGTCTGGCTCTTTGACCTTGGGCAAGACACTTAACATTTCTCTCATCCTTAAAATATGGCGACAGTAATAATCACAGTGACTGACATGGCTGGCTTCCTGGAAAGGGCTGGAGATGAGAGGAGAGAAAACCAATCATCCAGGATAATACCAAATGTACCTCAAACACAGAAATAAAACTTATTATTAGTTTTAATTGTGTGTATTCTTTAGGAGTGTGTGTGTGTGTGTGTGTGTGTGTGTGTGAGAGAGAGAGAGAGAGAGAGAGAGAGAGAGAGAGAGAGAGAGAGAGAGAGAGAGAGAGAGAGAGAGAGAGAGAGAGAGAGAGAGAGAGAGAGAGAGAGAAGAGTCATTATGTGTGGTACTGGAGATCAAATCCAACCCAGGGTCTTTTGCATGGTAGGCATGCACTGTACCACTGAGCTACAGCAGTCCCAGCTCTTTTTTATTTTCAGACATGATCTCACTAAATTGACCAGGCTGGCCTCCAACTTGTGGTCCTCTTTTCTTAGCCTCCCACACAGCCTCCCAAGACTTTACAGGAATTCAGTGTCATAACTGGCTTAGGATTTGCTATATGTAAGATCTTGCTATCTGCCAATAGATAATTTTTCTCCTTTTTTTTCCAATCAGATATTTAATTTTTTTCTTGCCTAATTTCTTTGGCTGTAACTTTTAATAAATATGTTATTTTTTCATAAATGCCCTTCATCATGTTGAAGAAGTTTTCTTTTGTCTTTGTTTTGTGTGTGTATTTGAAGTATGGAAAGGTATTAGATTTTTTCAAATGTTTTTCTGCATCAAATGATTATGTTGAATTTTTCCTTCACTATTAATGTATAGTGTACTAGATAATTGGCATTATTCCAAGTTAGTGTTTAATAATAATTAAGACCAGGGTCAAGACTTTAAGATACTATATTCAAGAAACTGGGGGGAAAATCACTCCATAAACTCACTACATGGTATGTCATAAGAATGCACCTTATAAAATCTTTCTACACATAGTAGTTAGCTGCAAGAAACCATTCTTAGTTTAGGAAAATAGTGTTCCAAATTTCAGGGTAAACTACTAGCAACCTTCAACTCTTCTGTGTGGCAATATCCGATTTTTGTTTCCAAACTCTTCAACCTTAGCCTAAATTATGGAGTCTGGAGTGCTTTTCTCCAACCGTGTGATTACCAATATTGTCAATTTTTGCAGTGATCTGATGAGATGTAGTCTGACGTGTATCTTGCATTCATTTCCTGAGCATGTGCTCAATAAGGTGAGATCCTGCATGATGTTGGGGTCAGTCTTGGTCATCTCCCCAAATAATGCATCAGACTATCACCTATATGACATTTTTTGGAGAGGAGGTTGTGTGCTAGGGGTTTAACCTAGGGATGCTTTACCACCGAGTTTCATCCCCAGGTCTTTTTATTTTTTATTAGAGACAGGGTCTCATTAAGTTGCAGAGGACCTAAGTTACTGAGGTTGGCTTTGAACTTGTGATTCTCCTTTCTCAGCCTCCAGAGTCACTGGATTTATAGGCATGCCCCACCATGGCCAGCTACACTCCAATCTTTCTTGTACCAGGGTATTTTTGGTACAGGAGACTGAACCCAGGGGTGCTTATCACTGAGGTACTTCTAAAGCCCTTTGTATTTTTTATTATGAGAGTTGCTGAGGCTGACTTTGATATTTCCATCCTTCTGTCTCAGTCTCTCAGTCACTGGGATTACAGTTTGTGCCAGCATGTCCCAGGTGATAAGATTATGTTTTAAATGCTAAATTTTAAAGCTTTTGATATTTTCATTTTTCATAATTATTATTGTCCTTTAATCATTTTATAGGCCCATCTTTGTCTCTTTTAATAGATTTCTACTTTTAAAAGTCTGTTTATCTAATATAAGTATAGCTATTTCTACCCCCTAAATTTGTTTGCATGAAATAGCTTCCTTCATCCCTCAATTCACAAGTTTTTACTGCACAGTTAAAAACACATGAACTGTAGCAGCATAACAGTACATTTTGTTTTATTATTCATTCTGCCAGTCTTAATCTTTTAATTGGGTACTTTAATTTACATTCAACTTTTGTATAGTTAAGAACATATTGCTATTAAATCATTAATTTTTTACTGGTTGCTTTCATTTTATTTCATTTGTTACTTTCTTATTTATCCTTGATTTGGTGATTTCTGTATGGATAAGGTGATTCTTTTTCTCTTTTGTATATCTGCTGTCCTAGTGAGTTTTGTAGTTTTACATATATTAATGACAAAGCCTTCACATCTGGAAATAGGACTCTGATAAGAATTTATTTATTTATTATAATTAGGTATATATGACAGCAGAATGCATTTTGATTCGTTGTACACAATTTCAGCACAACTTTTCATTTATCTTGTTGTACACAATGTAGCATTGTACCATATGTGTAATCATACATGTACCTAGGGTAATGATGTCCATCTCATTTCACTGTCTTTCTTGCTCCCATGTCCCCTCCCCACCACTTCCTCCCTTTTTCCCAAAGTTCTTCCATTTCCCCCATGCCCACCCCCTCTCCCATTATGGATCAGCATTCACTTATCAGAAATAATAGTTGGCCTTTGGTATTTTGGGATTGGCTGACTTCGCTTAGCAAGATATTCTTTAACTCCATCCATTTACCTGCAAATGCCATAATTTTATTCTCTTTTAATGCTGAGTAATCAATATTCCATTGTGTATATATGCCACAGTTTCTTTATCTATTCATCTATTAAAGGGCATCTAGACTGCTTCCACAATTTAGCTATTGTGAGTTGAGCTGCTATAAATAAACATTGATGTGGCTGTGTCAACAAAGTATGCTGATTTTAAGTCCTTTGGGTATAGACCAAGGAGTGGAATAGCTGGGTCAAATGGTGGTTTCATTCCAAGTTTTCAAAGGAATCTCCACATTGTGGTAAGCATTTCTTTTAAGGCTGGTCTGGTGGCAAGTTTTCTCAATTTTTGCTTATCTTGGAAAAGATTTATCTTTTAATTCTAAATGTTAGTATGCCTGCCTGCCTGCCTTCTTCCCTTCCTTATGTTTTGACTTTAAAGACCTTATCCCAATCTTTCCTTATCTTTACAGTTTCTTCTGAGAAAACAGCTTTTCATTTATATACGTCCTGATGCTTTTCTCTTTCTGCTTTTAAAATTCTCTCCTAGACTTCTAACACTTTGACTATATTATGCCTCAAAGAAGACTTTTATTTTGGAAAATCTGTTTGGTTTTTTTGGACTACATGGGCTTAGATTTTCACATTTTTCTTAAAATTTTGATGATTTCAGTTATTATTATGTTAAGTAGGCTTTCTATAACTATTTCTTCTTCTCTTCGTCTGGAACATAATAATGCAAGTATTTGCTTAGTATTATCCCATAAGTGTCATAGTCTTTCCTTATTCCTTTTTACTTATTTTTTAAACTTGTTCATCTGAGTAAAAAAAGATATTTCAAAAGATATTTGAAGACATTTCAAAGAAGTGTCTTGAAGCTGAGAATTTGTTGTTGTTGTTATTCTGCTTGATCTAGTCTATTGTTGAGGCATTTGACTACATTTTTGAATGCAATTTGTTGACTGCTTTAGTTCTAAGATTTCTGTTTGGTTCTGACCTCTGCTGAATTTTCTTACTGAAAGCATGAGCTGATTTTCTAGTTTTGTTAAGATGTCTAGTTTGTGTTGATTCTCATTGAGTTTCCTTTAAGTCACCATTTCAAATTATTTTTCAGGTAATTTATTAATTTCCCTTTCCGTGAGATCTGTCATTAGAATTATTTTATCCTTTAGAAGCATAACATTATGTTGGTTTTTCATATTTTTTGTCACTTTAATTCTAGGTGGGCACAGCAGTTTGGTCTCTATGTAGTGTTTCCAGCTAGAATCAGGCTAGTGATACTTGTGGATGTGTGGGTGGTTTACAGAATTGCTTTGTGATCTGGGATTCAGCTTTCTTATGAAGGGCAGGTTTTCTGGTGGCTCTGGACACAGTATCTGCAGCCGTAGGTGAAAGGTACTTGTAGTTTCTGTAGGTCATGTAGGAATGGGGCAACTCTAGTAGGCCTAGGCATGTGTCATGTGGCTGGTGTGACAACAGAAGCAAGAAATTGTCAATTACTAATAAACCCATGGGTGAGGGGCTGTTCTGGAAGGCACAGGTGGGTTTGGCACTGTGTGTATAGTAGTAGGGCATGGGGTACCCACTGATGTCTGAGGACTACATAGAGCCAGATCACTCTCATGGCCCTGGGTAGCATGAAACAGTGCCCCCAACAGTGGGGATGGTGTATTTGTCTTTGTCAGAGGACAGTGTAGGGACCCAACCTCACCAGTGTGCTCAGAAGGAGCCTGTCAGTGTCAGAGGACTGTGTTGATTGCCTTTGTTTGTGCTGATTGCCTTTGGTTATGCCACTCACAGGTCTCTTGGTTATTTCTTCAGTTGTGAGTAGGTAATTCAGGCTGTTTTCTAGTATTTCAGGGCCTCTGTGGGCTGTGATACTCAAAGAAAGCCCCCTCAGTACATTTTAGGTCCATGTATAGGGGGGCAGGTTGGCCTGCTTCTTGGGACCATGGGTTGGTAGAATTCCAAAATGGTTCATGTAGCAGGAACTTAGTGGGAGAGGATACAGCATAGGTTGACCCCTTTCTCTTGGGTAATGTAGCAGCTTGAATTCCTTAGAAGCACCCCAACTTGAACGCAGGAGCTGTGAGGACTTTAGGTCTCTCTAGCGGCAAATATGTCAGTTGCTCATTATGTTAGTGAAGGCTGCTGAAGACCTCCTGATTACGGATTCCCGTATTAAATCTCTTGTATTTGGGGGTTTATCTCAACTAGGCAGTTAAGATGGTAGATGTTCTGGGTTTATTCCCTTCTTTACAAGGCTATCCTGGGTCTCTGTTCTCCATAGCATTTCTGTCACATTCCTAGTGTACTCTGGCACTCTCCTTCAAATGCTTCAATGGAATATGTGTTATTTTTATTTGTGTTTTTTTTTCTTCTGCTTTGGAGGGAAGTGCACCAGACATCTCTAATCAGCAGTCTTGCTGATGTCAACCCTCCATATGGTTGCTCTTTTTAGTTTTGAGGAAAAGCACACCAAACCAGATTCTAGGGCTACCTTCTTTTTGTACAGTCCCCAGGGTTTCCTTCTGGATAATTTGTCCTTACATTCTCAAAGATCTTAGGCTTCCAAAGAACTTGTGCATCTTGAGAATATCTTTAGAGCAGTTTCAACCTTCAGCTTGCAGATAGGAAACACAAAATGGCTATTAATCATTCTCATGGGGAAAACAGCTTATAACTAGAGAATTCCAAGGCCTATTTAGTCTCTATTCATGGGAACCAAAGACTGAAAAAAAATATGATTGTCATTTTTCCTTGTTCAGACATAAGACAGACAGATAGATAGATAGATAGATAAATGGAGTTCTTACATCATGTAACATTATGTTGCTAACATGAATTAAAGCCTTACAAAATTTTACAAATAGAACTAAAAAATTAAGTTTTTGTCATTGTAGATAAAATAGCATGGTCAGAGTTTTCTGAGTATGAAATAATACATAGACTTGAAATTTTTATAGAAACAATTGACAGAAATGTTAAGCATGACTTAGGAGGGACAAAATGAAGACAGTTATTTTTCAAAAAGGGTTTGTGAATGAAAATGCAGAGAGCAGAGTTAGGGATAATTGGAACTATTTTTCTGAGTGACTGAAAGAATATTTGTGCTATTAACTGCACTAAGAAAAATGTTGTACACACTGGGCCTATTCAGAAAGTGGAGTCTGGCCTTTGGGCTGTCAATCCTGTATGTTTCTACCACTCTAAATTTGGCATGCAGATGGTACTCATCATTACAATTGTTGTTTAACATTTATTGAATATTGACAGTGTGCTAAGCCTGGTGTGGAATATTGGAAAGGCATTCATTTCTGCACATTCCCCCTCCCACCTCCATCTGGTTCCTTCATTTTAGTATTGTCATGTTTCTTGGCACTTTGAAGTTGGTCATTGGCTTGTTATTCACTTAATAATTACCAACGACATGACACATGATGAAAAGATTTGAAGCATTTTAAAAGCTCATTCATTTATCAAGCCACCATTTGTGGGAGATGGGTGCATGACATTAGTTTAAACTTTGATCGAATAAGGGTTGTAATGTTTTTAGTATGCATGCAATTTTATGAAGAGTTTTACCTTTATTAGGTTACCTTGATCTTAACAAAAATGGAAAATATTGTTTTAGTTCAAAATCTTTAAAATCACATCGAAATGCACAGGATTATATAAGATTCTAATTTATAATGCAAATATAAATTTATAATATAAATATAATTAAAATTATAATCTATAATTGTACAATTTATAAAATTATCATCAGTGCTCCCCACATATGCATAATATGGATTTTTAAAGTAAAATTAAAGATTATGGAAAAATCAGAATCCTTTCTGTTTTTACCACAGCACAATTTACCTCTTCCCTACTCTTCCAGAAGTAAACATCATCATAACTTGGCAAATTTTTCATCCTTTTAGCCAGATATACATGTTTCTTTTGAGAATATATAATATAGTTTACTCTGTTTTAAATTTTAATTATTTTGCTCTATGCATTTCCTTTTAAAAAAGGAAATTTTTATGTTCAACATTATATTTACGGTATCTATAATTAAGCTTAACTATTGTTTAGCACTCTATCTCTAATTTTGGAAATAAATTATATTTTTTTCATACAGTGTTTTAAATAGACATTTTGCTTCCAATCTTTGCTATTACTTTTTAAAATTTTTATTCTTTGCTTTTATTAGTGCATTGTAGTTGTGCATAATAGTTGGATTCATTTTGATATGATCATACATGCATGAAATTGACTTTACTCCATTTCTGTCCCCTATGCTTGCTTCTCCTTTCTCTCCCCTTCTCCCTCCCCTTCCTCTATTCTACTGATCTACCTTCCACTCACTTATTTATTTTTAATGAGGCTTCATAGATATACATATAGCTGGAATTCATTGTGGTGTATTTCTGCATGCACATAGAGTTATTTTGTAAAGTACACAGAAGAAAGGATATTATAAAGATAAAAGTATAAATTGATACAATCAAATCATTTGCTATCATTTAGACAGAATATTTCAGAGAAGCAAAATAGAGGAAAATGTTTGGCTTACTTTATAAGTCTAGTATAACTTGATATTAAAAAGAAATAAGGACAATGTAAGAAAATTATAGAATAACTTTGTTTTGTCTACATAAATGTAACTATATTGAATAAGTTAAGCAAACATAATCTAGCAGTGTATGTGAATGAGTGTGTAATGTATTATCAACAAATGAGCTATCATTATGCATTTATTAAAATAGCTAAAAGTAAAATGACTGATAATATCAAGTACCTGTGAGAGTGTAGAGCAACTAGAATATGTATATGTTATTAATGGAATACAAATTGATAGACATTTAAGAAATCAGTTTGGTTATTTGCAATTTTGTTGATAATTTGATATAAGTGGAGAAATGAAGTATGTATTTATTTAAAAAAAAACTTGGGTTGCAAAGTTTATTGCAGCTTTATTTATAATGGCTAAAATCTCAAAACAACTCAAATGCCAAAAAACTGTTGACTAGATAAACTATGGAATACATGCATTGGAATGCTGTTTAGCAGTAACACAAGTAATTACTAATTCATGCAGTTTCATGGACGAACTGCACATTCATCATGCTAAGTAAAATAAGACTGATTCAAAAGGCTACAAATTGTATTATTCCATTCATGTTATGTCCTGGAAGAGTTACAACTATAAGAAAACAGTTTAGCCAAAGGACTAAATGTGAAGGAAGTAGATTGACTACAAAAGACCATGTGGTAATTTGTGGGGTGATATGAATATTCATTCTCTGTTTTCTCTCATATGCGGAAGCTAACCCACAATAAAAGTAGAGGGATAAAAAAGAATAGAATTCAGTTGAGTAGACAAAGGGGAATGAGAGAAGGGAGGGGAGATGGGAAAAGGAAAGAGTGGAATGAATCTGACATAACATTCCCATGTACATAAGTGAAAAATACCATGGTGAATCTCACTATGTATACATCCACAAGAAATTAATTTAAAAAAAAAATCACTATGGGTAAGTGGCAGAAAGATCAGAAGAGGGAAGGGAACAGGGGTGGGAGGAGGGATGGGGAAGGAGAGACACTGGGGACTGAATTAGAACAAGATATATTCCATGCTTTCATAATTATGCCAAAATGGATTCATGTATAACTAAAAAGATAAATTTTAAAGTTTCATTCTCTTAATTTTGACAATTCTTGTATGGCTGTGTGCATGTCTTAAAAATTATAGAACTGAACTCAGAAAAAAAATAATTCTATCATATTTGAATTATAACCAATAAACCTGACTTTGTCGGTAGGTTTTATACACACTAATGGGAGTTTTATTCCTACATGCTTGATATCAATAATGTTATTTTAGATGAAATGCTTTCCAAAATCCAGTCTTGAACTCTTGCTAAAGCATAAAGTTTTGTTTAATTTTATTGTCTTGGATAAATCCCAATAACTTGCAGAACTTTTACATAAATTCTAATTTGTAAAAATATGTTTGGATTTTTATTTGTGCACAATTATCTCAACAGTAGCTCATAAAATTTTTGCTCATTCTTAAAAAATAATTTTAAAAACGCAGAAAATAAAGTTCATAGATATTGTCATTCACTGAAGTCTATAGGGCTTAAACATGGCAGAACTGTAACACCTATCCTGATTTTTTAAATACAACCCCAGTGTTTTCTAATTAATTTTAAAATAATTTGTTTTAATTATTTCATTTAACATATTTGTATTGAAAGTGTTATGTTTGCAAGGTTGCAGTGGATACCTCTTTTCTGGGCCAGCCTAACACTTTTTTATTTTTAAATAATACATTCTCCATTTCCCTTGCCCTAATATCACACTCCATCTAGGAATTTAGGTGGGGGTAATACATGTATATCTTATCAGGGTGCCACATACTCTGTTTATAGTAAATGGATTAGGGATCATTAAATGGCACCATTATTAATATTCAATCCTAGAAATTTTACTGGATTAATTTGATAAGAGGAGCAATCTCTCTGTCAGGCCTGCAGAGCTATAGAATATAAACTCAGTGTTGCCAGAGGCTGAGGTGTGGTGAAACTTTCCTAGGGTAGAGAACCAGCACAGAAGACAACAGAGCTGCGATGAACTTCTGTTGGCATCATTCATTCAATATTCCCTGAAGCCATAGAGATCCCTGGAATTAACACTTATGTGAAATAATGAACTTCCTTTTCTTTTTGGAATGGGCTTGAATATGAAATCATCTCCTGATTTACTGAGTCACAAAATGAGACATTAGCTCACATGTAATTTATGCCCTCAAGAACTCAGGGACTTGGAAAAATAATACACATAAATTTATTATAGTAATAACGTTGCTATGTTACTTTAATTGATTACCTCACTTAACTGATTATCTCACATTCCAGAACATTAGTAAGAATAAATTGAGTTAAGTAAATAGGAACCATTTTCTCATGCAAGCCAAAAAGTTAGTAGTATTTTAAATTTAAATAGAGGGAAATTTTAAAGACGATAGTCATCCAGTAAAGAGATATAATCCAAATAAACTAAATTCAGATTTCATCTTTTACTGTTGGCAGCTTTTTGGACATATTTTATTTCAAAGACCTAGATTTCTTAATATAAATGTTGAAGGTCAGATGAAGACTAGGTCATTCCAAACATTTAAAGATAAATGCTTTTTCCATTTGTTGGAAAAAAATCACAAGGCAATAAACTCCAGATCTACTATCAGGAGAGAAGAATGAGACAAGGACCCTTCCCAACTTACCTAGCCAAAGACCTCTCATTCATTGATCACTGCTTTCTGCCATTTGTTTGTCATATATTGTTAAATAAAAGCTGAAGAAATAAATATCAGAATCTACAACATAAAAAGTATTGTTAAATAACATTTTTAGAAATTCAATAAGTTGGAAATCAATCAAAAATGAAAAAAAACACTTTAACTCAAATGATGATTTATATTAAAACCTTGAATTTAAGAAAAAGTAAATTTTTTAGACATAACTTGTGTGAGATGTATAAAGAAGTTTACTAAATGGTAATAAGGCTAAACCATGAAAACTTAGGTAAGTACTTATCACTCTCTGTAATACAAGTACAGCATATAAGCTGGTCTGTTTTATTCAGCTTTTTCATCTGTGACCAAAACACCTGATAAGAACAACTTAAAGGAGGAAAAGTTTATTTGGGACTCAGGGTTTCAGAGATCTCAGTCCATTGGTAGCTGACCATTGCTCTGGACCCAAGATGAGGCAGTACATCATGGGGGAAGACGCCCAGCAGAGAAATGCTGCTCAACACAAGGCAAGGTCAGGAAAGAGAGGTAGAGGGCTGGGGGAGGGAGAAGGGGAGAGAAAACTGGAGAGAGGGGAAGCTTGCACATGGGAAAGATGCATCATTCTAGGGCACACCCCCAGTGACTCACCTCCTCCAGCCACACCCCACTTGCCTTCAGTTATCACCCAGTCAGTCCATTCAAACTAGGATAAACTGATTAGGTTACAGGTCCCCCAATCCAATCATTTCACCTCCAAGCACTCCTGTATTAACACAGGAGCTTTGGGGGGAACACTTTATATATAAACCTTAACACTGCCTAAATGTCAAGTATATCTTCAATGCACATTTTGTTTTAAAGAGATGCATTAAACCTAGAGAACAATTCAGAGAAAATTGACATCTTTATTATATTGAGTTCTATACCCCATAAACATTCTATGCTTCTTCCTTTATATAGGTCCTCTATTTCTTCCAATCTCATTTTGTAATTTGTAGGATGCAAATCCTCTGTTATATTAGACTTTTGCTTAATAATGTTTCCTTTTATGTTTTTTAAGCTATTGTCAATTGTGTCTCAAATTTTATTTCTAGTACATAAAAGTGTAGTTGATTTTTGTAATTTATTTGTAAACCCTGAAATTTTGTTGAACTCACTTAACAGTTTTATGATTTTTAAAAATACAATAGTAATCATGAGAGATTGGGAAGGTTGTAGGGGTAGCATAGATAAAGAAAAGTAGATTTGATCAGTTTTTCTGGTATACAGGTGTTAAAATATGACACTGAACCCCATTAAAGCATACAATTAATGCATAAACATTTTTTAAATGTGATATGTGTGTGTGTACAATGAAAACTACATAGCCTTTAAAAAGAAGAAAATTTTGTCTTTGTGAAAATAGAATCCTTAAGATTTTTCATATAGACAATTATATCATATATGCAAATGAGGATAATTTTATTTTTACTTTTCAATTGATAATGCCTTGCATTTCTTTCCCTACTTTTACTGCAAGGACTAGAACTTCTAGGTGAACAGAGTAGTGAAAACAATACTTGGAGGGAAAGTATACAATCTCTCAGCTTTAGATAGGGTATTAGCTGGGATACTAAGTATAATTGTAGGTATGCTTTAATTAATGAACTAGCCCAATTTGTTTACATGTATGAAGAGTTTTAGTCGTGAATTATTGTTGGATTTTATCAAATTCTCCTTCTGTTTTACTTTATGTAATCACTTGATATTCATATTTAGCTTGCTTATGTGATTAAATTGATTGATTTTAAATGTCAAACTTGCCTTCCATCATAGAAAAGATTCCACTTCCCCCCTGGAGGTGGGAGAGTCCTCTACCCTGTGTGAGGTAGTGGTTTGGGGAGCTCCTCCCCGACACCCAGGTTAGAGGGGCCTCTCCCCTTTAGTGGGGCGTGGGCTCTACCCTGGGTGTGGTATTGGTACAGGGAACTCCCACTTCACAACCAGGTTAGGGGGGCCTCCCCCGGAGGAGGGAGTGCCCTCTACCCTGGGTGCATTAGTGGTGTGGGAAGCTTCCCCTGGACACCCAGGTTAGAGGGGCTCTCTACTGGCAGGAAGACTACCCTCTACACTGGTTGTGGTAGTGATGTTGGGAGCTCCTCCCCACCCCGAGACCCAGGTTAGAGGGGTCATCTCCCTGGAGGGGGGAGTGGTGTGTACCTTGGGTGTCTTAGTGGTGTGGGGAGCTCTCTCTGGACACCCAGGTTAGAGGGGCCTACCCCTGGAGCGGGGAGTGGCCTCAACCCTGGGTGCAGTAGTGGTTGGGGGAATTCATCCTGACACTCAGGTTATAGGGGCCTCTACCCTTGGTGCAGTAGAGGTGTGGGGAGCTCCCCCACAACACCAAGGTTAGAGGGGCCTCCCACCTGGAGGGGAGAGTGGCCTCTATCCTGGGTGTAGTAGTTCTGTGGGAAGCTCCCCCCTGACATCCAGGTTCAAGGGGCCTCCCCTCTGGAGGTTGGAGTGGCCTCTAACCTAGGTGTGGTAGTGGTGTGGGGAGCTCCCCCTGGACAGCCAAGTTAAAGGGGCCTCCCCCCTGGAGGGGGGAGAGGTCTCTATCATGGGTGAGGCAGTGGTGTGGGGAGCTTCCACTCCACATCTAGGTTAGAGGGTCCTCTCTCCTTGAGGGGGAGTGGCCAAAAGCATGAGTGCTTTAGGGGTTTGGGGATCTCCTCACCAACACCCATGTTAGAGGGGCCTCAACCCTGGAGAGGAGAGTGTCCTCTACCCTGGGTGCAGTATTGGTGTGGGGAACTCCCCCCTGACACCCAGTTTAGAGGGACCTCACCCCTGGAGCGGGGAGTGGCCTCTACCCTGGTTGTGATAGTGGTGTGGGGAGCTCCCTGGACACCAAGGTTAGATGAGCCTCCCCCCAGGAGGGGGGACTCCCCCTCTGTCCTGGTTGCGGTGGGGAGCTTCCCACCAGTGCCCAGATTAGAGGGGCCTCCCCCTGTAGGGGGTAGTGGCCTCTACCCTGGGTGCAGTAGCAGTATGTGAAGCTCCCGCTGACACACAGGTTAGAGGGGCCTCCCTCCTGGAGCGGGGAGTGTTCTCTACCCGGGGTGCAGTAGTGTTGTGGGGAGCTCCCCTACAGCACCCAGGTTAGAGGGGCCTGCGCTGTGGAAGGGGAGTGGCCTCTACCCTGGGTGCAGTACTCGTTAGAGGGGTGGCCCCCCTGGAGGGGGGAATGTCCTCTACCCTGGGTGCAGTAGTGGAATGGGGAGCTCCCCGAACACACAGGTTAGAGGAGCTTCCCCCCCTGGAGGGGGGAGTGGCCTCTATCCTGTGTGCACTAGTTTTGTAGGGAGCTCTCCTCCATACACCCAGGTTAGAGGGGCCTCCCCCTAATTGGGGAGTGGCCTCTAACTTCTGTGTCATAGTGGGATGGGGAGCTCCCAGCCACACCCAGGTTAGAGAGGCCTCCCCCTGGAGGAAGGAGTAGTCTCTACCATGGGTGCAGTATTAGTGTGGGTAATTCCCCACACACACACACTAGTTAGAGGGGCCTCCCCACTAGACTGGCGAGTGGCCTCTACACTTGGTGAAGTATTGGTGTGTGGAGATTCCCCCAACACCAAGGTTAGAGAGACCTACCCCCTCGAGAGGGAGGGGGGGAGTGTCCTCAACCCTGGGTGGGATAGTGGTGTGGGAATCTCCCCACCACACCCAGGTTAGAGGGGCCTCCCCCCCGGAGGAAAGAGTAGTCTCTACCATGGGTGAGCTATTGGTGTGGGGAACTCCCCATCCACACACAGGTTAGAGGGGCCTCCCCACTAGATGGGGTAGTGGCCTCTACCCGGGGTGCCATAGTAGGGTAGGGAGCTCTCCCCTGACACCCAGGTTAGAGGAGATTTCCCCCCCAGCAGGGTGTGGTCTCTAGCCTGGGTGCAGTACTTGTGTGGGGAGCTCCCTCTGGACACCCAGGTTACAGGGGCCTCTGTACTGGCAAGGGACTACCCTCTACCTTCCTTGTGGTAGTGATGTGGGGAGCTCCCCCCAACACATCCATGTCAGAGGGGACCTGCCCCTGGAGGGGGGAGTGGCCTCTACCCTGGTTGCTGTAGTGGTGTGGGGAGCTCCTCCCGACACCCAGGTTAGATGAGCCTCCCCCAAGGAGGGGGGACTGCCCCTCTGCCCTGGGTGCTGTGGGGAGCTCCCCCTGACACCCAGGTTGGAGGTGCCTCCCACTTCGAGGGGGGAGTGCCTCTCTACCCTGGGTACAGTGGTGGTGTGGGGATCTCCCCCCAACACCCAGGTTTGATGGGTCTTCCCCCTCGAGGGGGAAGCAGGGCAGGGGGCACTCCTGCCTCCAGTGGGGAGAAGCCTCCAACCAAGGTGTCCAGAGGAGCTCCAAAAGGCACCCAAGGCAGAAGGGCACTCCCCCCTCCAGGGGGGATGCCCCTCCAATCTGGGTATAGGATGGAGCTCCCCAATGCACCCAGGGTAGAGGGGCACTCCAACCTACAGGGGTGAGGCCCCTCAAACCTGGGTGTTGGGTAGAGCTCCCCACCAGACCCAGGGCAGAGGGACACTCCCCCATCCAGAGGGGAGGCCCTTTCGAACCTGGGTGTCTGGTAGAGCTCACCACAGCATCCAAGGCAGAGGGGCACTCGCCCCTAGGCCCCTCGTACCTGGGTGGCATGGGGAGATTCCCACCACACCCATGGTGGAGGGGCACTCTCCCCTCGAGTGGGGAGACCCCTTTAACCTTAACCGGGTGTCCAGGGAAGCTCCCCACACCACCACTGTACCCAGGTAAGCAGCACTCTCCCTCCAGAGGGATGCCCCTGGAACCTGGGTGTGTGTGTGGGGGGAGCTCCCTGCACCACCACAGCACCCAGGGAAGAGGGGCACTCCCCCCTCTAGGGGGGAGGCCCCTCTCACCTGGGTGTCAAGGGGGAGCTCCCCACACCGCCATCTCACGCAGGGTAGAGGGCACTCCCTGCTGTATGAGGGAGGCCCCTCTAACCTGGATGTTGGGGGGAGCTCCCCACCTCACTTCCTCACCCAGGGTAGAGTGCACTCCCCCCTCTAGGGGGGAAGATCCTCTAACCTGGGTGTCAGGGTGGAGCTTGAGAGGTGAGGCCCCTCTATCCTGGGTGTCTGGGGGTAGCTCCCCACACCACCATCTCACCCAGGGTAGAGGGGCACTCCCCCCTCCAGGGGGATGCCGCTGTCACCTGAGCATGGCGGGGGGGGGCTCTCCATACCGCCAGTACACCCAGAATCGAGGGGGACTCCCCCCTCCAGAGAGAGGCCCCTCTCACCTGGTTGTCAGGGGGGAGCTCCCCACACCGATGTCACACTCATGGTGTGGGGAAGAGCTCCCCACAGAACTACTGCACCCAGGGTAGAGGGCACTCCCTGGTGGAGGGGGTAGGCCTCTCAAACCTGGGTGTGTGTGGGAGGCGCTCCCCACACCACCACCACACCCAGCGTAGAAGGGCACTCCCCCTTCGAGGGGGCAGGCCCCTCTAACCTGGGTGTGGAGGGGTGGAGCTCCCCACACCTCCACTGCACCCAGGGTAGAAGGGCAATCCCTCCTCCAGGGAGGAGGCCCCTCTATCCTGGGTGATAGGGGAGCTTCCCACACTGCCACACCGCCACTGCACCCCTGGTATAGGGGCACTCCCCCCTCCAGGGTGGAAGCCCCTCTCACCTGAATATGTGGGGGGGAGCTCCCCACACCGCCACCACACCCAGGGAAGAGGAACTTTCCCCCCCTCTAGGGGGAGGGCCCTCTAACCGGGGTTTGAGGGGAGGAGCTCCCCACACCGCCACAGCACCCAGGTTAAAGGAGCACTCCCCCAACTAGGGGAGAGGCCTCTCTACCCTGGGTGTTGGAGGAGCTCCCCACAGCACTCAGGGTAGGGGGCACTCCCCCCTCTAAGTGGCAGGCCCCTCTACCCTGGGTGTCTGGGGGGGACAACTCACTGCACCCAGGGTAGGAGGGTACTCCCCTCTCTAGGGCTCAGGCCCCTCTACCCTGGGTGTCAGGGAGGACCTCCCCACCGCGAACCGTGTACAGGTGCACTCCCCCCCACTATGAGTCCAGGCACCTCTACCCTGAGTGTTTGGGGGATCTCCCCTCTGCATCCAGTGTAGGGGGCCTCTTCTCCCTCTAGGGTGGGTCCCCTCTACCCTGGGTGTGTGTGGGAGTTCCCCACCGCACTACTGCACCCAGGGTAGAGGGCACTCCCCCATCTAGCGGGGAGGCCCCTCTAACCTGGGTGTGGTGGGGTAGAGCTCCCCACACCACCACCACACCAGTGTAGAGGAGCACTACCCCCTCAGGGAGAGGTCCCTCTAACCTAGGGGTGAGGGGGAGCTCCCCACACTGCCACCACATCCAGGGTAGAGGGGCACTCCCCCCTCCAGGGGGGGGCCTCTCTCACCTGGTTGTAGGTGGGGAGCTACCAACACTGCCACCACACCCAGGGTCGAGGGGCACTTCCCCCTCGCAGGGGGAGGCCCTTCTCACCTGGGTTTTGGTGGTAGCTTCCCACACCACCAGCTTACCCAGGGTAGAGGGGCACTGCCCCCTCGAGTGGGGAGGCCCCTCTCCCCTGGGTGTCTGGGGAGTTCCCCACATGGCCAAAGCACCCAGGGTAGAGTGGCACTCCCCCCTCTAGTGGGCAGGCCTCTCAAACCTGTGTGTTGCGGGGAAGCTCCCCACACAGCCACAGCACCCAGGGTATCATAAGCATAAGCAAGAAGAATTTTTAGTTCCAAATGCCATTAGAGAAACACAGATTCTGTCAAAAAAATCCTTACTTTGCTAAATATTTTTTTAACTTAGCAAAGGACTTTAGAGATTAAGTATAATGAATCCAAGCATAAGTGCCATTTACATCCAAAGTGTGATTTTCATGTACAAGCTGACTTCAGATGAAACCTCTCAAAATCATATTCATCTTCCAAAGGAGATGAGAGAGCTGTTCATATTTTCCAAAATCTCAATCTCTGGGTTCAAACTATTATGTTTATATTACTAGAAGATTTCTTTTTTTTATAAAAGATTGCAGTGTTTCAGCCAATGGTTAGGAAATAAATTGTTCACTGTTTGGAAAACAATTGACTTTCTCAGGTAGCTAGAGGGTTTGGCATGCTTTGGGACTTTGCAGAAAACATAGAACTACATTAACATAACCCAATTTCAAACAGACATGCTTGGAACATTGGAGAGCTGAAGGGGCCTCTGAGAGTATTTAGTCAAGAGGCATGATTTTAAAGATAGGAAAACCAAGGTCTAAAAATAAAAGAAAGATATGCAGATTTATGCTGTAAGTTGAGTTGATCTCATTCTTCTGAGTTTCAGTTCTTCAGGCATTGCATTCCATTAATATATCATTTTCCATTCTTTATCAGTTAGTTTTTTAGGACATACAGTGTGCCAAGCCTACTGGAGATACAAAGAGAGATATATAAGAGAACCTTTGAACTCAAGGAGTTTAATAACATGGTGAAGAAAAAACAATAACTGCAAACCCAACAGAACATTTAAAAAGTTGCTATATTTAATCAAATGGGATTATATCTGACAATGGTTGACATCTGCAATGTGTAAGGAATTACAAAAACTCGATGCCAAAAAAGAAAAATTTTAAGTGAGCAATAAACATAAATAGACATTTCTCAAAAGAAGATATAAAAAAGGCCATGTATATATTAAAGAAAAAACTCCTAATCATCAGGGAACTAATCATCAGGGAACTACAAATAAAAACCACAATAAGATATTACCTTACTCTGGTAAAAATGGCTTTCATCAAAAACACTAAAGATAGCAAGTAGTGATGAGAACTGGTGGAGAAAAGGGAACTCTTGTACATTGTTGGTGAGAATGTAAATTAGTACAAACCTTATCAAAGACAGCTTAGGGTGTCTCAAAAAATTGTAAGTAGAGCTACAATCCCACCACTGGGTACTTATATCAAATGAAATGAAATCTGTATGTTAAAGAGACACCTGTGCTCCCATGATTATTACAGCACTGTTTGCAATAGCCAAGAAATGGAAAAAATCTAAACATCATCTGATGAATAGATAAAGAAAAGGTGGTGTATATATACAGTGGAATAGTATTCATAAAAAGAATGAAATCCTTTTATTTGAAGCAATACAAGTGGAACTGAAGATGATCATGTTAAGAGAAATAAGCCATGCACAGAAAGCCAAGTACCACACAATCTCACTCATATGTAGACTTTTAAAAAGTTGATCTCATAGAAGTTGAGAGTAGAATGGTGGTTATAAGAGGCTGGGGAAAGCAGAAGTTTGGGAAATGTTGATCAATGGGTACCAAGTTGAAGTTACTTAAGGGTAAGAAATTCTAGTATGCTGTTTTTGCACAGTAGTGCAACTATAGATAACAAAAATGTACTGTATATTTCAAAAACTAGAAGAAAGACTTGAATTTTTTTACCATAAAAAATGATAAATGAGGTGATAATATATTTAACCTGATTTGAACATTATGCAATGTTTACATGAATTGAAAGGAGATGAAGTGTAGATAGCAGTAAGATGACAAGTTTATGTATATTGTGTGATGGGTTTGAGCTTGAACTATAGATTATAAAAAATATTCTGAAAAGTTTAAGTTGAGAGAGTGATATGATATTATTTTCAATTTAGAATTACAAGTATATAAATGTGGAGATTTTACTGTAGTATAAAAAGACCAGCAGCAAAGAGAACAAATTGGAGGAAACTGCAGAAAGGAAGCAAGAAAGACAGATGTTATAAATAAAGAGTAGCAATGAGGATTCAGACAAGAGAAATGGAGGTATACATTTCATAGGTGTTCATAATTGATTAGATACAGAGAGTAAGGAAAGAAAAGCTGGGGATAACTGTAAGATTTCTGTGTCAAACTTCTGTTGGATTAACATTTATCCCAATGGGAAATCCAAAAAGATAAGCATGATTGGGAAGGGAATTTAGGGCATGCTGATTTCAAGATGCTACAGTGCATTTCACGTACAGTGGATATATATGTCAAAAATCCAGGAATTTTCTCTGGGATAGATCTACTTAAGTACATCTAGTTGCTACTTAAGGATATTATTTCCAATAATATTTTGACCAAATTGGTAAGTATGATCCCAGATTCATTATTGTGTAATTCTCCTGGACCTCTCCAGTCTAATTTAATTCTTCTCTTCCTTCTTTTTCTATTTTCCTCATTTAAGAAAACACATTAGGTTGGGTCTAGAGTTATAAATTTGAATTTTGAGTAACTTTTCATTTATATTCCAGTCTCATAATTTTGGTCAAGTTGTACATTGTGAAAATTGGATTCTCATATCAATAAGGTATCAGTGATCTACAGCTCATTTTGGATACAACTGTAAAATGAAGTAATAAATATGAAAAAAGTTTGGAACAAAATGTAGATTGAAAGGGAGTGTATTATTGTGATGGTGGTGATGCAAAATCACACTCCAGTAATATACCATGGCCCGAGACTATAAAAATAAGTGCATGCACTTGCACACATATATGCATAAACACACTCTGCTCATTTTGGCACCCACTGTCTTTATTGGATCTTTAATATATTCTATTTGGATTATTACGTTCTCTTTTCCTTTTTCTATTTATTATTCTCTCCTAATGACCTATGTGCTACATTAACTCAAAACTGTTTTTCTTTAAACATTTTCATGTCATGGCTTACTAGCTTCCTAGGTCTTGTGCAAATCACTTCAACCAGTTCACTCTTCTATCAAATGTGGTTACTACCACTTAACATCACATGGAAGTTGTAAGAACAGAAAAAGATAATGCATAGGAAAGACCTTACAAATTAAATTATTATATAAACATATATTTTCTTAACTTTATTTTTATTGTTGTTAAACCGGTTATCATGTCATCCTTCTCAAAGATATTTTTAAAAAAAAAAACTTCTTTTAGGGGCTGTAGCTGTGGCTCATGAGTAGAAAGCTTGCCTTGCATGTGTGAGGCACTGGGTTCAATCCTCAGAACCACATAAAAATAAATAAAGAATATAAAGATATTGTGTTATATATATATATATATATATATATATATATATATATATATATATATATATATTCTTGTTTTCATGTCAAGACTTGATTTATCTTCTTAGATTTCAAAGACTAGATTCTCCCTATTGCATTCCCAACATTATGTTCATAATCCTCTTTGACTCAGTTTATATGCTCATCATCCTCTGATCATTGACCCTGTTAAGACCATATGTTATTGCTAGGACAATTTTCATCTTAAAAACATACTCCTACCTGATACTATGTTATTTTCCCTATTTCCTTTCACTTATAGCTCCACTCCCCCAAAATTCCTATTAGCTGTCTAAACTTCCCCATCCTATATTCTTTCCACAGCATTTGACAGAATTGCTCCCAGCATTGTGATAAATCATCTTTATTTGGAATTTAGATCACCATCTTCTCTTGGTTCTTTTCACAGATTAATCACAGTTTACTCTCCATGTCTTTTGCTAGGTCCTCCTGATTTTCTTGATGTCCGAATGAGGAAGTTTCTGAACTATGTCATTGAACACATTCCCTGTCTCCAGTGCTTCCTAAGTGAGCTCATTCTGTACTATGACATTAATTACCACTTATACACTGCTAATGACTCTTTTTTTGATGTTGTTAATAACTCTAATCTCCACCTCCAGCCCTGAATCGTCCTTTCAATTTCAGACTCACAGTCTTCTGATTTGCTACCTTTAAATGCTGATAATAATCTTAAACATAACATGTCTAAACTATAATTTTATTTTTCTCCTCTAACGTTGTTACTGTCCCAAAGGTCTCCATCTCAGAAATTGTAAACACCATATCTTCACTTAAACAAAATTGCCTCCAGTTTTCTCTGGCTCTTCTTTTCCTTTCACATGTGACATCAAGCCTTTGTTAGTTTTGTGAGCCTGCTGTTACCAGGTATCTCAAAAGATTACTGCCTTAAAATTTATTCTCTAACAGTTCTGGAGTCTAGAAGTCCAAAATTAGTTTAACAGACCAATTAAGGTGCCAGAGGATCTGGAGGAGAATCTGTTCCTTGTCTCTTTGGGTGAGTCCTTGCATTCCTTGACTTCTGACTTAGAATCAACCTCTACTTCGGTGGTGGCATTGCCTTCACTTTTTCTGTTTTCATGTTGAGGCTCCCTGTACCTTTCTTATCACACTGTGATGGCATTTAGGGCCCACACCAATAAAGCAAGATAATCTTTTTTTCCTCAAAATTTTCAACCAGATCTGCAAAAGATCCTTTTTTTCAAATAATATAGCAGGTTTCAAGGATTAAGAGCTGATATTTTGGATAAATGTTATTCAGCCTCCTGCAGTATCTATAAACACATCCTAAATTATATCCAGCACTTTCTCATGGCTTCTTCAGTGGCTTCTAAATCTGTCATCCCTTTCCTAGATTATAGCAGCACTTCTAGCTTGATCTTCCTGCTAAAGAACTTTTCCTTTTGAGGCTATTTTTTAAGACAGCAATTAGGGCAGTCATTTAAAAGGAATATTATTCAACCATAAAATAGATGAAATCTTGTCATCATGGAAACATGGATGGAACTGGAGGGTCTTTTATTAGATACAATTAGCAAGGCAAAGAAAAATATTGCAAGTTCTCATTCTTTTGCAAAAGATGAAAAGTCGAATCTCATAGAAGAAGAGTGGAGTGATCACTAGAGGCTAAGAAGAAGAGGAGAGAGGGGATCAAGAGAGATTTGATAATGAGTACTACAGCACAACAACATAAGAGGAGCTAGTTTAGTATTCTATAGCACAGAAGAATTTCTGCAGTCTATAACAATTTATTATATATTTCAAAACAACCAGAGGAATCTGAATTTTCCCAATTCACAGAAATTATAAATGTTTAAGTATCTGGAAGTGCTAATTGCCCTGATTTTGTTATTACATATCATATGCATGGGTCAACTATGCATACAATATATGTATGTACAAATATTGTGACAATTTAAAAACCTGAGATCATGCCACTGTTCCTGCTCATAGCATTCTAAGGCCTTGTCTTCCTCAGAGCCAGATTTACAGGCTCTGCTTCACCTGTTCTCCCACCTTTGCTCCAAATCATCTTTTATTACAACTTCTTTTCTAGGCTACTCAGTGAGACATCTGGTTTCTCTGATGCTTCTTGGACACACCAGATCTGCTATTAGCTCATGCATTTTGTTCTTCTAGGAAGACCTCAAGTTATTATCAGATTTTCCCCCTCACTTTACTAAATATTTCTGTTCAAATATATTTTCAAAGTGGCTTTTATGAACCACTCAATTTAAAGAGCAAGCTCTCTCCCTATATTGTTCTTTAATCAATAGTTAGGGTTCTTTTATTTTCTTTTAATTTTGGAACACTTATCACCACATATTTATTTGTTTATGCACTGTCAATCACATGCAATGCAATGTAAGCCTCCTGTCAGTTTTGTTCCTGAACATGAACATCATTTTCTTATTACCAGAGAATAAGCCTTATATATTCAACAGAATGGTATAATGACACTCTTTGTTCTAGTGTTGGTTTACACTCTAAAGACTTTTGATAAAGCCAGAAGTTCTAAGCACCCCTACATCACAGAGATAACCAACTTTACTGGTGTATCTGATTAGGAGAAAGAGAAATTATTGTATAAATAGTAAATCATGGTCAAGAGAATGCCTCCATCATTTAAAAATAACTGAAATATGTTTATATTATCAAATTCAGGAATAAAACTTAACTATAAATAATGTAAGAGCATTGTGACAATCCTAAACACACAGGTAATGAATTGTTGGAGTCTGTAAACAAGTCAGGATGGTGCCTGGCATTTTGCCAGGGGGAGTGGTTTATGAAGTGGCGCCAGTGAGCCATTAAGTGTGGAGATTTCTTATTGATTGACTGCTGTATCTAGTTTATGTTAATTAAGATAAGCTGTGTGGAATGTATAAATACCTCTGTTGTCCTACAATAAAGGGCTCCCACTCCTGCTGTATCAATCTACACAAGTTATTCGTCACCACCCAGTTATTTTGCTGCAGCTGGACTGCAGCAATGAATAATTGCTTGACTAAGCAAGTAGACATAGGAAAGAGGGACAAGAAGAAAAAGGTGAATATTAGTTGGTTAATTGATGTAATGGGAGGGATCATGGGTCTAATTTATTTTGGTAATGTGAGAGTCTAGACCGCGGTATATGCTGATTCAAAACATTTATTAGTTGAATGAACAAATGATAAGTGTGGAATATATCTTCTTGGGCAGATTAGTGATATTATAAGCTAACAGCATTTTAAATAAAAAAATACTAACTAAAACCTATGATTACTCAATGGAAGACACTTCTATTGGCCACCCTTTCCTTGAGTCTTCATTCTCAGAATTAAACATCTATGGAATTGATACAAAAATGCATTGGAATAGCGATTTTACATTCCCATGCTGGGTAGAGTTGCAATACTTCATTTTTTAATATCCCAATGCTGGCATACTACACCCATACAATTTTCAAAACAGGCAAGAGAGAAAAGGCTCTCAGAGTTATATAGATTAGAATACAATTCTGAGCAGAGATTCTTTTCTAGTTGGGTGCCCTTGCCCAAGTCAGTTAACTTATTTGAGCCTCAATTTGATAATAATCATCCTAATAATGATAAGGTGATAAATAAAAAATATATTCATTATTTTGGTCACTTTATGTGAAGCACTGTGCTAAGCACTTCATAAATTACATTGCATGAAATTTGCTAAACATCTGTAAAATGGATATACTAGTAATATTTTAATGTTGACCTCATATTCTGTAATAATTGCAGTCAACTGAATGAAGAGATCTTAGGGAAATCTACAATTGGACTGAAGTTCCCTTTAATTTCTTCTCTGCATAACTCATCCTTCAGCTGAGTTTCCCATCATATACATCACTTATCGAGCCAACGGATCTCGGGTGGATACTCTCCAGTTATGACTCAGTCCTGAATCTCTAACCAATTACTTTCTACCTTCATTCTGTCTTTTTTTTAACTCACCTGGAATACATTTTTCTGTTTTATTTCCACTTTCCAACTTGGTTTGCCTATGATTTCTGTGTCCTCTTGCCCTCCTTGCCACAACATTCTATTTATTTTAAACCTAAAATTAAAAACTTATTTTTTTTTACAGAAAAGCATGACACAGTCAAGGGAAAAGGTTTCTGTTAGAATTTGTGCATTTCAAAAATATTATTGTGTTTCCTATCACTATTTTTTTCTTCGTAATGATATTTTTAAAAACTAGATTTTAGTTTTTGAAACGGATTTAAATTCACAGAAAAAAATGAGCAGAGATTACAAAGATGGCACACCTTCCCCCTGTATTTCTCATGCTTAGCCTCCCCTATTAGAAATATGCCCCATTAGAATGGTGTAGTTGTTATAATCACTGAATCCATATTAACACACAGTGATCACCTAAAGTTCAAGGTTTACCTTAGCATTTTCTATTGCTCTGTATGTGCCTTGGGTCCGGGCAAATGTGCATGACCTACACCACCACTGCAGTATCATGTAGAGAAGAATCCCTGCCCTAAAAATTCTTCTGTGCTGGTCTTTTCCTATAAAAATCCTTCTGTACTGGGCTATTCATGTAATGTCATTTAAAAATGATTGCATACTATTCCACTAATGGAACAATTATAATTTACTTTATCTGTCTCATGTTAGAATCTATTTAGAAACTGTTTACAATGTTTGTTCTTACTATTAGTCCTGCTCCATTGTGGCTAAAACTTTGTGTCTGTTGAGAGTTAAAAGCCTTAGGATAAATCACTGAGATGATCGAAACTTGGATACATTACTAAAAATATTGAGATGATTAGATTTTATGTTTACACTTTCTCATATCCTAAGATTATACTAAATGTTTTGAAGAAATCTTTGCCAACTTCTTAGATGAAAAAAGCTTTAAATTATGTAATTTGCGTTTTTTGATTAAGACAACATTTTAATATATCTTTATCCATTTATGGTTGTTTTTTTTTTTGTGTGTGTGTGATTTCTATTGGTATCACTCAATCCTTTCTTAATTAGAGCATTATTTTTATAAGGACTTGAAGGAGATCTTCAAAAATTAAGGATATTGATCTTTCATGAGTCATAACTTAAAAATAACTTTCCACCTTGTTATCTTTCTTTTTTCCAGTTTTATTTGAAGATTACTTTGGATTTATAGAAGATGGAAAAACAATCTAGAAAACTCCTGTCTACTGTATATCCATCTTCTCATTGTGTTAACATCTTATATAACCCACAAAATAATGATGAAAACTAAAATATTAAATTTGTTGGAATTCTATTAAATAAATAGCAGTGCTTGAATTTTATTCATTTTCCATAAATGTCTTTTTTTTGTTTTAATACCAAATCCAGTTCAGGATAACACATGGCACTTAGACCTCATGTCTCCTTGGTCTATTAAAATCTGTGTGGTTCTCAGTCACTCCCTCTCACAGAGGTGACTTCTGACACCTTTGAAAATCATGCCTTTAACTTTTAAATGTTAGTTTTAGAGATATTTACATCGTATGCATTTTTATGCTAAACACATTAGTAATCTCCTTCATGGTTTCTGCCTTTGGTACCAGATATGCAACTCTTAAAAAGTATTGTCTTGCCACAGATCACACAAATATTTAATATTATATTATGGTAGGTTTGCTGTTTCATTTATTTATAATGAATTTTAATTTCTCTGGAATTTATTCTGGAATAAGCCATGAAATAGAAATATAAGTTACTCTTTTGTCCCCAGGTGATCAAACATTTGTTCCATTTTTTTGAATAACCTGACTTATAAAATAACTTTCACATCCTTTGTGATTCTTATTATTCTTTTTAATCACCAATCCTATTCTGTTTTATTTATAAAACATGTTTTATTTGTAAATGTCTTATATTTATAATATGTTTTATTTATAAAATGTATTTATAGTAACATGTTTTAATATTGCTATTTTATTATTATTTTTTTTTGGTAATTCCAAAGTTTTCTTCCCTTGAGGCACACAACACAGGTGAGGGGAGGACTCACACATTCACCCTAACAAGACACAGACCTGAGCACCACCTCTTGGATGGCAGCATCCATTCACAGCACACACAGCCATAGCCGTGGGCACCAGCAGGGGCCAGCAAGCAGGGCATGGCCCAAGTCTGTGGCGGCTCTGGGTGCCCGTCAGCATAAAGCAATAAATACTAACACAGGACATGCAGAAGGGAAGCCTAGGCTATGACGGAGACAGAGGTGGGGGTTTTCTCATACGTCCAAGCACAGTGGCGACATTTCAAATATTGCAAGGAAAACCACACGTTTCGGTGCATGTGTGAAGTTTGTTTTATACTGCTCTACCATGAAAGTTACTAGCCAACAAAAGAGCTTTCAGTCACTGTTTTATGAACTCATTTTGAAATATGAATCTGTGGCCAAAAGTCAACACATCTGATGAGAATCTCTAACAGAGAAGTAAGGGAGCACAGCAAATCAAAAGAAAAAACAAGACACAATGAATGGGGAAAAAGATAACTTCAGAAAACCATAAATAATCTCCTGAAAGAGTTGGCAGGGTCAACATCAAAATATTATAAAAATAAAATGTAACATTTAGAAATAAGAAAGTATGAAAAAAGTGTTTTCCTTAACTTTTAAAGATATAATTACTGAAACAAAAATGTTACTTCAAAATGCAAACAATAAATTAAGGATATTATCCAGAAAGTAGGAGAAAAAGACAAAAAAAGTTGAAAGAGAATAAATGATAAAAAATAGATCAATTTAAGAAGCTCAACATCTGATTCATATGATTTCAAATTACAGAAGAAAAAATTGAAAGTAGGAACATACCACAGAAATAATATAAGAAAAAGAAAAATCAGGATTTGTCTCCAGATTAAAAGGTTTACATTACACAGTGCCCTGCAAAATGAATTTTTTCAAGTTCCACCCAAGACAAATGAAACTTCAGAACATCAGTAATAAAGAGATGACCCTAGAAACTTTCAGAGAGAAAACAAACAAAAATATATCTCAAAAGGGAATTCTTTAAAAACAACAGTATGTAAATAAATAACAATAAAGAAACGCCTTCAAAAGAGTGAAAATGACTAAAACTATATTCAATAAGACTACTACTGAGCTGTTAGCTTTATATCAAAGCATTTTCAGGCTGGTGAATACTCAAAAATATTTCTCATGATTCCCTAGCAAAGTACACCATCAAGAGAGAAAGAAATCATAATACCCAGGAAGCAGGGTATTCAATACATTTTTTCCAGAAAAAAGCAAAGAATTTCAAGGTGAGAACAGCAGGGTGTGGTAATCCTGAAGAGAAACCCCTCCAGACAATTTCAAGAGCAATGCCAAGAGAGGGGAGGCACCCCCAGACTCCCCACAGAGCTGCCACCTGGAAAGCTATATTAAGAATGTTTAGCCAGTTTCTTGGGAGGGTTGTAAAGATTTGATCAAAGGATTGAAGAAAATGCAGCAAATAAAACAGGGCAAATATTAACCACATGAAAAAAATAAATCAATGTTTTTGTAGCCAAAGGGACATTAATAATATTTAGTTTGGAAAACCTACTCATTCTTTCATTCAATAAACATATTAAAATCCTAGCATACCCCGGGCTCTGTGACAAGGATGAGTGAGATGCAACCCTCATTCTCAGCAGTAGGGTTTTTGACCTTCAACCCTGCCACATATATACCAAGGAGTTACAATCCATAACACCAGCCTACAACCTCACCTTTCATGATATGCACATGCTCCTATCCAAAACCCTCCTCACAGAGGAACAAAGATGAGTCTGGAAACAAGCCCTCAACTATGCTGATTAAGTCCACCAAACTACACCTGCCCATGAGCACTGAGTAGGTCCCTAACCAAAATACCAATTGGGATTATAATTCTCCAGAGGGTCAGACAAGAAGGGACCAATTCATCACCTGCCTACTGACAGGGAACTCATAAAGCAATCAGTTATGATCATCTCTAAGAGGTAATTCAAGATAAAAATGAAAACACTTCCTCCTATTTAAACCACCTGACTGAAGCCTTACTCCAATATACCAACTTAGATCCCAAGTCACCTGATGGTCCAAACTTACTCATGAAGTACTTCTCCTATAGCTTCCCTGACATTAAAACCAAACTTAAAAGCTGGAGCAAGATCCCCTCACCCCACAGGCTCAAGTACTTGAGGAAGCCTTCAATGGCAGAGATGGAAAGTCCCACAAAGTTGAATATCAAATGCTAACCAAAGCATTTCTGCAATCTCCTGCTGCTGATACTGCCCCTTCAACCCACAGAAAACACTCCAGAACATTTTATAGGTATGGTCAGCTGGGAAACTGGGCAAAATTTTGCTCTAATTCTCGCTAACTTCCCACTCCCTGTCCTAAATATCCCAGGTGGACCATTGTTGATTGCCCTCTTGCCCAGAGAGATAGGAGGTCACACAGCCCCACCTCACCACAGGCAGACCTTCTGAGACTGGCTACAGAAAACTAACAGGGTCCAGGATCCCAGCACCCAAAGACTACCATCACAGGCACCCAGGGTAACCATTGTGGTAGCAGGTAGGCTCATCTCTTTCCTCTTGGACACCTGGGCTATATTCTCAGTACTTGTCCAATTTGTGGGACCCACTTCTACCTCCATAACCTCCACTGTTGGGGTAGAAGGCAAACCATATCAACTATTATTAACCCCACCTCTCACATGCTCCATTCACGAGATCCCTTTCTCCCACTCTTTCCTCATTATTTCCCAAGCCCCATTCCCTTTCTAGGTTGACATCTCCTAAGTAAATTTGGATCTTCCACTTTTCCCAGGAGGGGCTCTCTCCCAGACTCTCCTCCACTCCCACTCCTCCTCCTTCTAGCACCTACCACCACCCCCTCATCAATATCCTGGCCCCCATCCTTGATCAATCCCAGTTATGAGACATACACAACCCCTCTGTAGCCACACACCAAGGTCCCTTCCTCATCACACCCCAAAACCCTTCTCTTTTCTCATCCCAATCCCAATACCCCCTACCTCTAAAGAGCCTCAGGAGACTCAGACCCATCATTTATGACCTCCTAGCCAAAGGCCTATTGCTTTCGCTTTGTACAGATGCCCCTTATAACACATCCATTCTCCATGTCAAGTAACCCTCAGGCACCTTCTGTTTGGACCAAGACCTCTGACTCACCAACTCAGCAGTGGTCAGGTAAACCCCATTGCTCCAAGTCCATGTACTCTCTTGCTCTCCATCACCACCTGAACAGCACACTATTTAATTCTAGACCTTAAGGATGCCTCCTTCTCCATTCTCTTGCACAAAGATTCTCAAGACCCCTTTGTTCTTACCTGGCCTGACCCAGACATCCAGGTGTCCACTAAACTTGCATGGACAGTCCTTCCTCAGGGATTTAGAGATAATCTCACCTGCCTATACTTGTTACCATCATTCCTCCTCCAATATGTGGATGACCTTCTTCTCTGCAGTCTCTCCCTATATCAAAGTAAAACCCACACAGCCAAATTACTGAACTTCTTGGCCTTGCAAGGATATTGTGTCTCCCTCTCTAAGGTTCAGCTCTCTCTTACTGCAATCATTTATTTGGGCTTCCAACTAATCCTGTCCCACAAGGCCATTACTATGGATTGAAAAAAAACTCATTTCTCACCTTCCTGTTCCCACTACCAAGGCTGAAGATCTCTCATTCCTGGAATTAACAGAAGACTTTCAGGCATGGATACCCAATGACTCTTTGATGGCTCAACCCCTTTATGTCAGCACAAAGGGCCCCCTCGTGGAGCCTCTCATCACACCCATCAACACTCCCCTCGGCCTCCAGCAAGCCTTCCTGCAGGCCTCAGGCCTTCACTTGCCTGATCCGTCTCACCCCTTTTTCTGTATGTAACAGAAAACAAGGATTCACCCAGGAGCTCGAGGCCACCAGGTGGGACCATCCTGTGCAGCAGTGGCATTTCTCTCGGAGCGTCTTGACCCAGCAATATGGGGACGGGCACCTTACCTCCGGGTACTGGCCTCCTCAGACATCCTGATCCAGGAGTCAAAGAAACTAACATTTGGGTCACCTCTAACTGTCCTCTTCCCCACCCCTTAACTGGATTACTCTCCTGTAAGGGTCTTGAGACCCTGCCCCCTTCCCACATTCTTTCCCTTCAGATCTCAATGATTGAAGACCCTGCTCCAACCTTCAAAACTTGCCCATCCCTCAACTCTGATTCCTCCTCCTAGTGACTCCAATCCACATCAACCTCTCCATTCCTGTACAGAGACCTTAGAACAATTGCTCCCCATCCCTCCCATACTCAGGAAGGACTCTTGCCAACTCCCTCATATACCTGGTTCATGGATGGGAGTCCCTTTTTATATAAAGGCCTTAGAATAGCAGGCCTTTATGTAAAAAAAAATAGAAGTTATAGAGGCTAACCCCCTACCCCCTAACACCACCAATCAACAAGCAGAACTAATAGCTCCAACCTAAGCCTTTATTCTAGCAAAGAGTATGTCTCTAACATTTATACAGATGCTAAATATGCCTTTCATATATTATTAGCTCACACAGCAATATGGAAAGAATGGGGACCCATGACTACCAAAGACTCCTCTATCTCCAATGTTTCATACATCATTGTCATCCTAAAGGCTCCCTCCTTCCTCTCCTATTGGCAGAGTACACTGCAAAGCATATCAGACAGATAATTCTATTATGACAGCCGGCAACAGCCTGCCAGACCAAATGGTTCAGCAGGCAGCTCTATTCTACCTCCCCAACAAAGAATCCAACACCATTTTTCTTTCTACACCCCCAGACACTGTCCAAATGACACCTACATCCCCAAAACTACCCAAGGTACCCATTACATCCTCACTATCTACACCACTTACTTCCCCCTAACCTGTCTTTTCTAAGGGACTTTCCCATACAATCTCTAACCCTCACCCATAACCATACCAAATTCCTCCAGGACCTCTCCCCTTCTTGTTACTATCAATTTCTTTTCATCCTATGGACAGATCTGGCCTCTGACCCAGGACTTCAAGTCCTCTCACTTCCAGCTCATTCAGGACTTATATTTTCAGGGATCCTTCATTGACTTTATCCCAACTGAAACTAACCTCTTTCCTCACTCTCTCCTCTATGTCCTTTCCTTCTTCCATATGCCATGATCATCCTATTACACCTCCTTCTCTGCTTCCTTCTCATGGCTCCCAGAATCCTCCTGGCACTCGTTATGCTTGGCAGTTTAAGATATATGCAATGGGCAGAAAACCTCCACTTTCAATCATCACCACCTTCTCTCCCATTAAGGGCTGTCACATTCAACTTGCACAGATCTGCATCACCAAATGTTTTACTGGGCCAAATACACACAAACAAGCTTTTCCTATCACCATTTCTATCTCTGGTTAACTTCTGATAACTCCAATACATGCAACTACATGGATTGGAAGGGATGTTCCAAATGGTCCTGCAATGACCATTATATGGATAGTAGATATGGCTCTTTCCAACAGACCTTTGCTTTTCAACAGACAAACCCCCTACTTCTCCAAACCCCTACGATAGGGTCCTGCCTTTACTTACTTTCAGGATTGATGATCCTTGAGACACAAAATGGGAAAAAGGAGTAACTGGCTCCATAGACCTTTATGTAAGAAACTCAGACCCTCATGGATCCATCCAGATAATCTGAACCTATGACCAAATACCACACACCCCATTAGATATAGGTCATTGATATTGTAAAGGACAGCTCCCATGAAATCTCCCAAAACTTACAAAAGAGACGCCCTCAAACTTCCTAGCTCTAAATCATGTATTATTCTCTCTCCGTCTTACACCATATAGTAAATCAGTCCCTTTATAAACAAGACTGCTTCATATGTGGCCCAATGGATGATCAACCTATATTAGCCATTCTCCTATCCAATGTGGCCTTACCCATCAACTCTTGTATCCCCATTTTACAAAAGTTCACTGACAGCTGTCATTTCATACAGCAGGGCTAAACAGGTCTTGCTGGAACACCCCAACTAACACCCACACCAGCTCCCTTGCTCTCTACACCATATCATCATGGGGTCAGACTCTTCCATGAGCCCCCCAGGAACTCACTTCTTATGCCAAAATAATTCCCTCACAATATGCATCAATACTTCCACCCCAGGCCTTTGCATCTTGATTGTCCTTTCTCCCAGCTCACTCTCTATACTTCAGCAGAGATGGCTGTATTCATTTTACCCTCCATCGTGACAACACAATCTAAGTGGGCAGTCGTCCTTCCAGTCCTCATAGTCATCAGTCTAACATCCTCACTGGTAACCCTGGGGACAGAAGAGAGAGCTCTTGGACATAGCCTTAACTTGGCCTCCCAACTTGACCAACTTGGCGAGGAAGTAGTCTAATCCATGGACACTTCAACTGAGGCGATCTGCCTCCTACAGGCTCAGCTCCTCTCCCTGGCAGAAGTCACCCTACAAAACAGGAGGGCAATAGACCTAATAATAGCCGAAAATGGAGGCACTGGCCTTTTCCTTGGAGAACAATGTTGTTACTATGTCAACCAATCAGGAAAAGTGGAACAAAACATAGAAACCTTACAGAATCTAACAGCTATGCTCAAACTCACGTTCTCTGGCCACTCCCTGCTTCCTCTCTTCCCAGTCTAGGGAACCCATCCTTACTTGGGGCTTACACCTTCTGGGATCTCTCTCTGCCATTTCTCTGCCTGATGTTTTTGTTATCATGTGTTTTTAAGTGTTTACAGGAAGCCATCATGAAAAGAACTAAGACCTTGACGAACCAAGTGGTCAATGAGACACTTCTGAGGGAATATACTCTCTTGACAGAAGAAACCCCTCTAGGACCTGCCTCTGTCCCTGTCACCCACCCCCATGCCAGCAGGAAGTAGCCAAAGAAGAAGAAACCTCCATCCATAAGCCACCCTAAATCCCAATATTAAAACCAAAAGGAAGCTGTTGGCATGACTAAAGCCATCCTCCTTTCCCCACCCCCACTTTATGAATACTGTTCTTATCCTCAAGAAATAGAAACTGGCCCATACTTGAGGTAGAAACTTGCCAGTCTTTGGTCTTGTTCTCTCATTGAGAGATAAAGACTTGCCCATCTCTGTTCCCAAGAAACAGAAACTTGCCTTCCGCAAGAAGGCATTTAAAGATATTCGTTCCTCTCTAAGCATTTTTGGCTACATCCTGTAAATTTAGATACACTGCATTTTTATTCCAATTCATTTCAAAAGATTTATAACCATTCATGTGATCTATGCTTCATCTACGTATTATTTAGAGTGTATTATTTAATTCTCAAATATTTGGGATTTTTCAGTTATCTTTCTGCTACTAATTTCTTAATTCCATCATGATCAAAGAACTTAATTTATATGATTTTCATCCTCTTAAACTTTTGACAGTGGTTTTATGGTCTACATTATGGTCTTTTCTAATGGCTATTCTATATTAATTTGAAAAATTATACAAACATTCTACTTTGTTAACTACTTCTCCTTTTAGTTCTATCAGGTTTGCTTCATGTATTTTAAATCTCTATAATTAATTGTTAATATATTAGAATTATGTTGTCTTGATGAATTCATTTTCATGATTAGATATAATCCTTCATTATCCTTGATAATAATTCTTGCTCTGAAATCTTTTGTCTAATATTAACGTGGCCACTAAGCTTTCTTTTCATTAGTGGTTACATGATACATCTTTGTTCATCCTGTTACTTTAAACAATCATCCTATTTGTATGTAAAGTGTGTAACTTGAAATCTAGCAAATAGCTCAGTCTTGCTTCCTGACCCATTGAGATGGTCTATGTCTTTTAACTGGAGTATTTAGACTACTTAAATTTAATGAAATCATCATTAAATGTCAGCTTGCTTCCTGTTTCCTGCTTTTTACACTGTTCTTTATTCCTTTTCTCTTCTTCACTTGCCTTGTTTGGGGTTTGCCATATTTCTAGTATTCCATTTTATCTCAAGTTAAAATGGCTTGTTATCTGTACCTCTTTGTTTCTGTTGAAATCCTTCTCATTGTTGTTTTAGCTGTTGCTCTAAGTTTTGTAACATACATATTCAATTTATTTCAGTCAACCTACAAAAAATAAAATACCACTTCACCTATAGTGTGAAACTTTACAACAGTATATCTAAAAAAGTTATATGCATGTGTGTACAGTAGACGGAAGTTCTACATCACTGGTTGCCCATCCCATCCTTTGTGCCTTACTGTAGTTCATTTTAGTTTTACATTGTAAATCCCACAGTGAACTTTTATTAATGTTGCTTTCAACACTTAAAAATGGAAAAAAATAATTCTTATGCATTTGTATTTGTATATTTATGATTTATGATTCTCTTTAGCTTTTTGTACAAATCTAATAGCATTTTTTCTTCTGCTTAAAAAACTTTTGTCATCATTTATTTTAGTTTAGGTCTGCCGGCAGTAAATTCTCTTAGATATTGATGCCTAAAAAATATTTTTTAGAGTACTGTGGATTGAATTCTGGCTACTCTACAACTGAACTCCTTCCCCACTCCACTTTTTTTTTTTTTTGAGAAAGAGTCAAACTAAGTTGCCCAGGTTGGCCTTGAACTTAGTACCACAACTCCAGCCTTGAAATGTCTTCACCTGCATTCTTGAAAGACATTTTTGTTGGAGATGGAGTTCAATATTGTCAGGATTTTTTTTCAGCCCTTTAAAGATTTTGCTCTATTATTACACAGAATTTTTCAGGTTGCCATACAAAGCTCCACAGAAATTTATCTTCTCACAGTTTTGGAGACGACAAGTTCCAGATCAAGGTGTTACTAGAGTGAGTTTCTTCTGAGATCTCTCCTTGGCTTGTGAAAGGCCATCGTCTCCCAGTCTCCATGTGGTATTCCCTCTGTGTTACTGGGTTCTATTCTCTTCCTATGAGGAGACTAGTCATATGGAGTAGGACCCAACCTAATGGCTTTATTTTAACTTAATTCCCTCTAAGGTCTCTATGCTTTCTTAAGTATTTTGTGTTTAGAACTTCAACACACGAATTTGGGAGGTATATATTCAGACATGAGAATCGTTTTGCAACAAGAAATGTACTATGATTAGCTTTGAGCCTATGTGTGTAATGTTTTGTTTGTTTGTTTTGTTTTGTTTTCCTGTATTGGGAATTGAACCCAGAGCTTTGTGCATCCTGGGCAGGTACTCTACCACCAAGCTACACCACCATAGTTTCTTTGAATATTTTGTTTGCCACTGTTTTTCAAGAATTTGCTCAAGATGTTTCTTCCAGAATTTTTATTCTGTATTTTTTCTTCTTAGAGATTGTTGAAATTTTAAATCTGATACTTTTGCACTCTAGGAAATTATAAATATATAAGCCCTTACTTCTTCAAATATTTTTCTGTCTCCTTCCATTTTTCTTTCCTCTACTTTCTTCAACACAAGACGTGTGTTTCTGGTGACTAGTTTAATGTGTGTCTACCAATTCCATTGGTTGTTTCTATGTTTGCTTCCATGGATATTATATCCTAATAAGTACATGTAATTCTATCCTGCCTCCTTGTAAATTTGATAGATTTGTATTGGATGTCAGATATTTTGAATTTCACATTGGGGCCTGGGTTTTGTTATTTTGTTTTGACTTGTTTTGTTTTGTACTGGTGAGGAGCAGGTTGTGCCCCACTCTGTGTGATTCTGTGATACATAAAACAGTAATTTTCAGGCTGTGTTTAACCCTGAGTTATTCCATGTTAGAAGCACTTTGCTATAAGTTACTCTATTTTGAGTACAGGTGCCAAGATAGAAGAAATCCACACCTTGTTTATATAAGTAAACCACTGTAGTGGAGTAGGTCGCTCAGAAAACACCAAGTCCCCATTTTGTCCAAATTGAAGAGTTTTTATCCTGACCAGCTGGGACTGCTCCCTACCTGACCAAGTTGTTTCTGTGGGAAACAGCCTGGAACCTCAGTGTTTTAGGTTATTCAAAGGCAAAATCTGCAAAAACCACATCCAGGTTGAGGAAGCTGCAAGTACAGAACCTGAACTGAGACCTTAGCAAAACAATGAAACGTCCTTAATCATATTTTCAGTCACATTCAGTTTTCTCATGGGATTTTCCATTATCATGATCAAAAGATAAATTGATCAAAGTGACCCTAGCCAAATACAAGTTAAAGAATGGATACTGAAATTTACTCAATTATTCCCAATAAGGTATATTGCTGAAGAAAAATGAAGACTAAAGAGAACAGATGAGATAAAGAGATAAGACCAGGCACTAACATCACATGAATTATATATATAATATATAAGACATATATATGAAGTGTTTAAGATATTAAAAATTAAGATTGGGGTAATCCAAGATGGCAGGCCAGAGGGAGGCAGCATTCTGTATCACTATGTGACCTGGGATTCAAGTAGTGAGAATATTGCTTTCTGCAAGCAATATTACTATTTCCTGTGCAGGAATCATGGCCACCCTGCTCATGCAGGGCCCCAGGCCTCAGTGTCTGAGTAGGTCTCCCAACTACTTGCTCATGCAGGACTAATGGGTGCCTGAGTGGGACCATTGGCATCAGCACCTGCCAGAACTTTTGGCCACCCACCCAAGCACAAATCCCAGATTCAGCCCCCCTGCAGGACACCTGGCTGCTACCCATATGCAGGAACTCTGGCCTCCACTCCCATGTGGGCCCCCATATACCAACGTGGAGCCCCCCTGTCTCCTCCATCTGGGACTCTGCAGCAGCGAAGATAGTCCCCAATGTGTGGTAGCCTGCCTGTACCTGGGAACTTTATCCAGGCTCTGAAGACAGCTGATAGCCACACACTGGTATCTCTGCCCTCAGGATGGTGGAGCTAGTCTCTGAACTCATCGTTCAATGCCATCACCTGGCTCTCCCCACCCAACTGACACCCCATCACTGAAAGCAATCGCCTCCATCTTGGGTCACCTTCATCACCACCTTTAGTGGGGGCAACTCCCACATTGGAACTCAGGCTTGTCAGGTACCAGTTACTAACTCCCCCATCTCCCCAGCAGTCTCTAACCTGGCACAGTGACTGCCCAATGCAAAAAAGCTCTTAGCATGGCAGGTACGCAGCATATAAGAGCCCCATAGACAAAGGACTCTTATTATAAAGCAGTAAGGGAGATGGTGAGTGTGATACAGTTTACAGGCGAACACAGAGACCAGGAACTAGAAGGTCTTCAGATGAGATAAAGATAAGACCAGGCACTCACATCACACGAGCATGCCCAAAATGAGATCCTTGAGGTGCAATCTCCCTTTGGGGACAGAGAGGTCCCATACCCCACTTCCAGGTACCCTCTACCCAGGACCAATCCTTCCTCCCTGGTTACCTTTGCCATCCTGAGGGCAGAGATACCAGCTAACAACAAGCAACCTCACCCATCGGATGAGAAGGGAAGCAGGAAAGACACTGATCTCCAATAGAAACAATCCTTGTTTCTTCCTTTGAGATTTTTTTAAAAATCAAGAATCAATAAATGGGATTGATTCAAAATAAAGAGCTTCTTTTCAGCAAATGAAACAATCTGTGAGGTGAATAGAGAGCTTATAGAATGGGAGAAAATTTTTACCACTTGCACATCAAATGGAGCTGTAGTCTCTAGGGTATATAAAGAACTCAAAAAGCCAAATGCCCCCCCCAAAAAAAAAAGAAGCACCACCAATAAATGGGCCAAGGAATTGAACAGACATCTCTCAGAAGGAGATATACAATCAATCAACAAATATATGAAAAAATGCTCATCATCTCTAGCAATCAGAGAAATGTAAATCAAAACTACTCAAGATTTCATCTCACTCCTGTCAGAATGGCAGTTATTATGAAGACAAACAACAGTAAGTGTTGGTGAGAATGTGGGGAAAAAGGCACACTCATACATTGCTGGTGGGACTGCAAATTGGTGCAGCTAATATGGAAGCAGTATGGAGATGCCTTGGAAAACTGGTAATGGAACCCATTTGACCCAGCTATCCCACTCCTTGGTTTTTACCCAAAGGACTTAAAAACAGCATACTACAGGGACACAGCCACATTAATCATAATTAATGATTATAGCAGCACAATTCACAATAGTTAACTGTGGAACCAACCTAGATGCCTATCAGTAGATGAATGGATAAAGAAAATGTGGCATATATACACAATGGAATATTACTCAGCATTAAAAGAGAATAACATCATGACATTTGCAGGTAAATGGATGGAGTTGGAGAATGTAATGCTAAGTGAAGTTAGCCAATCCCCTCCTAAAATAAAAAAAATGCTGAATGTTTTCTCTGATATAATGAGGCTGATTCATGGTGGGTTTGGGAGGGGAGCATGGGAGAATTAGAGGAAGTCTAGATAGGCAAAGAGGTGGTAGGCAAAGAGAGAAGGTATTGGGGTAAAAAAGATGGTGGAATGTTATGGTCATCAATACCCTAAATACATGTATGAAAACATGAATGGTGTGAATATACTTTGTATACAACAAAACATATGAAACATTGTGTTATATATGTATAATATAAGTTGTAATGCATTCTGCTGTGATATTGCAGCACAACTTTTCATTTCTCTGGTTGTACAAGACATAGCATTGCACATTATGTGCATTCACACATGTGTATCTAGGGTAATGATATCCATCTCATTTCACCATCTTTTCTTTCCTTCCCTCACTTTCCTACCCTTTGCCCAATCAAAGCTCCTCCATTTTTCCCAAGCCTTCCTCCATTATGGACCGGCATCCACTTATCAGAGAGAACATTCAGGTTTGGGGGGATTGGCTTACTTCACTTAGCATGATATTCTTTAACATCATCCATTTCATCTCAGTCAGAATGGCAGTTATCAAGAATACAAACAACATAGCTAATCCCAAAGAAACAATGCTGAATGTTTTCTCTGATATAAGGTGACTGACTCATAGTGTAATAGGGAGGGAGAGCATAGGAGGAATAGAAGAACTCTAGATAGGGGAAAGGGGTGGGAGAGGAAGGGAGAGGGCAGAGGGTTAGCAATGATGGTGGAATATGATGGACATCATTATCCAAAGTACATGTAAGAAGACACAAATTGGTGTGAATACACTTCATATACAACCAGAGATATAAAAATTGTGCTCTATATGTGTAATATGAATTATAATGCATTCCACTGTCATTTATTTTTTTTAAAATCAATAAAATAAAATAATGTTTTAAAGCAAAGTTTTCATGTTCAGAAAATTTTCAAAAAAGGATATAAAATGGGTTAGTTTGAGATGTTAGTGTTTCTTCAACTGCCTAGTTTAAAATTCCTTCTCCTTTATGAAGCAACAGCTGGGAGAAGTTGAAAAAAAAGAATACAAACAAAATAAGTGTTGGTGAGGAAGTAGGGAAAAGGCACACTCATACATTGCTGGTGGGACTGCAGATTGGAGCAACCAATTTGGAAAGCAGTATGGAGATTCCTTGGAAAACTTGGAATGGAACCACAATTTAACCCAGCTATCCCACTCCTCAATCTACACTCAAGGCCATTGCCCCATCAGGGGAAAAACCCAGGATTAGCAGAGCTAGAAAGGCTAGGGTTGGGCACTGTTCTTATGCAGAACTAAGCTAGGTCCTGTAAATCCTGGGCTTGGATCATCCTGAACAGGTCTCTCATTTACAATTTGAGGTCAAGGGAGACTGGAGACACTGTCTGGTGCTCACATGGAATCCCAGGCCTCCACCTGCACCTTCTCCTGTCCTAACCAAAATTGCTGCCACATTTCCAACCTTCCCCTGTCAGGAGTGCTATAGCTCCATCAAAGGTCATTGATTTAGGGCAGCAGGATTTAAAACACACCTCTGCTTCAGTCCTCCCTTTCTCAGCCCCAGTTCCTCCTTCTGCTGCATCATAATGGGGACCCCAGGCGCCCTTCTTGCACACACTCTTGCTGACTGATGATGGATGGGTTCCCTTCTAGGGGGTCAGCTCCTGCCCCAGTGCCCAGCACAGCACCCACTCTGCCCCAGCCGGCCTCTTCCGCTCTGCCTATTGGAAGTGTCCTTGTGCTCCCAGGCTCCCTCTTCTCCAGGAAGGCTTCTCCCACTCCAGTTGACAGAGACCCGTCATCCTCTTACCCTTGGATGCATTGCCTATGGCTTAGTTTTCTGTTGTTCAGAATGGTTCAAACTGTGACCATCACATTGTTCATGAAGAATCATATAATTTTATCTGTTAATTAAAAATAAGTAAATACTGTACTTAGCAACCAATAAGAATAGATGGCAGCTGTCAGGCTTAAGTGACAGTCTTCAGAGGCCCCCTGCAGTGCCAAAACTCTTCAGCTCCTGGACTGTGGGGAGTCCCAGAGAATCCCAGGAAAGGGGCTGTGCAGCTGGAAGGGCCCCATATGCAGCCAAACAGAGGGACACTGGCAGATGAGGACAGGTAAAAGCTGTCAACAACGAGTTTGCCCATCTTGGTGAATACCAACTTAGTATAAATCCTGCCAATTACCAGAAAAAAAAAACTTAAAATAAGATTTAATCTTACTAAACCATTTTTAAAAGGAAAAAAATGGAAATTGATTGCTAAATTGTAGGTTCCAGGGCAGATGGAATCCTCAAAAGACCCTATTTCAATAAACCTAGTCAATTATTTTCATTTACAAACTTAGCAAAGAAATCCGCATTTTATCAAGCTCTCAGAGAGATTTTGATGTAAATTGGAAATTTAAAAACCATGGCCTTGCCACTTAGCTTCCTGCCCCATTTGTAAACACTTTTAAGGCAGGATTTGTTTCCTAATGCTTTGAAGGTGCGCCATTCAGAGCACATAATTTGAAATTTCAGGGTCAGGTGCTGGGGCTTAGTGGACATCCTGTCTCCATGCTCATTCAAAAGGGTCTGATTGCCACCCCCAATTTAAAAACATATATTTATATATGCATATATATGTGCATATATATGTATATGTTTTATGCAGCATGCTAGAAATACATACACAAAAACTAAAATTGAGATACAATTTCTGTGGAAAAAGTACTTATTACCTGGAATTCATTTTAATGTTTAGTTTTCTGTTCTATTCTGAAGGAAGGAAGATTGGGTAGGGCCAATAAAGCTGAGCTCACAATCCAATGAGTCATATCTCACAGCTTCAGAAACACTGATCTAGGACTCACAGCCTAGTTTGGAAGTGTCAAGAAGCAGCACAGAAAATAGAAGGAGGCCAGTAGAGTAGAGGAAGGGGGGAGATAGGGAGGGAAAGGGTAAGGATGTTGGCCAAATTACAGTGTTATATTGTGTGCATGTATGTATATGAGAATGGATTCCAACATTCTGTATTATTATAATGAACAAATAAAAAGTTTTTTAAAAAGAAGCAGCACAGTGAAGTGGCTAAAAATACAGACCCTGGGAGCAAGCTGCCAAATTCAAGTTGCTGTTCTCCCACTTAACTATCTTTGTGAATTTGGGCAAGAGTTATGCTTTCTATACCTCAATTTCTTTTCCTATATAATAGGATAATAAGAATAAGTTTCTCCTCCAGCTGGTGTGAGAATTAGGTGAGGTAATATATAAGTTCAGAAAATTTCCAGGCATCTAGTAAGAATGTTCAAAGCATTAGCTGCGGCCGCCTCCTTCTTCTTCATCACCACCATCAATGTTGATCCTCCAGTTATCCTTTCCTAAAACAAGGCTAAATTGCAATACCACTGGTGGAAAAAACAAAAGGCAATATCAAAGAGTTTATTTGCAAAGCTGTACAAAACTCCACAGTGTGCAGGGCAGGGTGTAGCAATTCTCTGGGCCCCTGGACAGGCAGACTGCCCTCCTGCTCCTGTTTGCAGGGGAGGAGTGGGAGGGGCTTCTGTTTCCAGCCATGGTACTGGTCCTGGAGAACATGAGTTCTGGTACTGAATGGCTCTTTCTGCCTTCCACTAGCAAACATTTTATTTTCTTGATCACAGTTTGATGCACTGAGAATCCCAAAGCTTCCAGGTTGAGAAAGGCTTCTGCCAGGGTCTGACTATTGAGGTTCCCCCCAAATTCCTATGTTGAAACCTACCCCCCATGCAATAGTGTTAAGAGGTAGGACCTTCAGGAGGTGATGAGCTCATGAGGGCTTTACCCTCATTTTACCGTTTTGCCATATGAGGACTGAGTGGAGAGCAGCTTTGACCAGATGATCTTGGACCTCTCAGACTCTAGAAGTGAGAGCAATAAATCTCTTTCCTTTATAAATGACCCAGAATAAGGTATTTTGTTATAGCAGCCTAACACATAAAGGCAACTTCTTTCTTACAATGAATCCTGGGGACCATATTAGAATGTTAGTCCATAGTAAGGAAGATTGGGTTTCTTTTCTTATCAATTCATTACACTCAATCCACTTGATTGTCCTGGGAAGAAAGGGAGGGACAGGGCAGGAACAACCCACAGGGAAGGTTTAAAAGAAGGGAAAAGCAAACCTTTCAATTATTCCAAAGGCCAGCATAATTTAACCAACCTCTCCCAGCAGCACCTCAGATACATGGATGGCAAAATTAAGAGGCACCTGCTATCAGATGGGAGGCGGATACATTTCTAGAACTTTCTACCAGTCACCCAAAAAACAAATTCAGGAACAAAAGCACTGGAGATTTGTAGTAAACGTTTCATTGGTCATGATGATCAAAAGATGATGGTTAACACACACACACACACACACACACACACACACACACACACACACACACCTCATTCCTCCTGCTGCTAGGCAGAGTGACATGTCTGCCTTGCACTGCTCTGGCTGGGCTTTTTATCCTGTGGGCCCTGCAGCCACGGCTCCTCAGGACTCTGCCCATCATTCACCCTGAACTTCCACTGCCCCTTGTTCTCATCTTCCCTCAACAGGGTGCCTGGAGGCTGCTCTTCCAGGCAGAGCCGTGAAAATTGGAGGCCTTGGTCACCTTATTCTGCAGTGGGTAGTGTCGCAATGTCCGTGACTTCTTCTCCTTTCCAAACTCTCCTTCTTTCCCCTCTCCCACCCCAGAAACAAACAGGATGGCTTCACTGGTCAATTCTTTACATGTACAAACACCAAAAGCAGAGGAAACGCCCCTAGGCCCCCCCTCCTCCCCAAACCCAGCGCTGGGAGAGCAGTCGAAGGGGAGGCTGCTGGAACCGGAGCTGTGGGACTGTACAGCTTTCCTGGAAACTTCTTTGGCCTCTTGGCTTTACCTGGAGGCCTCTTCCTACAACTCCTTGTTTTTCCACCCCTCTTCCGCATGCTTGTCCTGGGAAGAAAGGGAGGGACAGGGCAGGTCACACAGGCTGCCCGGGCCTAAAGGAAGGCAGAGGGGTGAGAGAAGGGCAGCACAGGATGGCTATCAGGAACAGCGGAGCAGTGTCGGCCAAGGCGTCCTGGGAGTGGCAGAATGCGGCAGGTGAGTGAGCCCAGGGACAGGTGGGTCCCAGCCTCCCACAGGGCCCCCAGCCTCTTTCCCCCTTATCTGGCTACTGTGACCGCTGGACTGGCAGCTTGGCTTGACTTATTATAGGGAGCTGCTGGGGTAGCTTGTGCGGGAGGAGCCCCTAGGAGAGCAGGACCACTGCAAGCCCCGCCTACAAGTCACCAGTCTGCGCCATCTGCCTGAATTCCTGGTCCATTCCCCTTATTGCTTATTGCCCACCCCCCTCCGCCTCCTTCACCTGCTTTCTTATGGTAAGAGATCCTTCATTTGTAATTCAGCCCAAAGGCAGGCCCCGCCCTCTGCGGCCCGCCAGCTGCATGGCCAGCTACATGGCCAGCTGCATGGCCTCAGCTGACTCCTCAAGGTGGGCCACATTCTCTGATCATGGCCGGGCCTGGAGGGCGCCTCTGGCACCTCCTGAGCTCCTTAGGCAGTGTCCACCTGCAGTGCTGCATCCTGCCTGCCTCATGCTACTGCTCACTGTGCAAACTTCCAGATCCTCTTGTCTTCTAGTTTGTATTTCCCACAATGGCACCTTGCATTTGGCAGGTGCTGGGTAAATGACCCGCCTTCCAGTCCCTGGTATAATCACGTTCAAATGGCAGAATTGACTGGAAGTAGACCCATTGAGGCAACCCAGGCTCCCAAGCTAGACCTTAATCTAGAGCTCTGTCCCTACAGAGGACCTGGAACTTCCCATGGGTTGGAGGCAGAGAGCAGTGTAGATCAAGCAGTGTTCTCAAACTCTACCATGTGTCAGCATCACCTGGGAACCTCTATGGTCCCCAGAGACCAACCCTAGAAAGCCATGGTAGTAGGTGTGTGGCAGGGTCCAAGTATGTGTAGTTTTAAACTTTGCACCAAATAATTCTGGTGTAGACCACTGGTGACCCAAAGACTGGCCCAGAAGGTTTTCCCACCCCACCTGCTGTCTCCTCCAGTGAATAAAGGTGAGTAGGATCAAGGTCCCAGAGAAAGATGCCATCTCAAATGTCTATGCTGGCACCTTGCTGCCTGGAGTCTACCCTACCTCCACAGCTCATGTTCCCCAGTGTGAACCTTTCCAATTGCTTCTCAGGTGAGCTCCTGGGCCCTGGGTTTCCAGCCTCCCTTTCCTTGTCTCCAAAGACCCTCTCAGTGATGAAAGCCTAGTGACACAATGGTGGGCTGTTCTCCCTAACAAAGGCAAGCAAAGAGCCACCTGGATGCAGAGCTGAAGCACTGGTTTCTAGTCCCAACTCTGCCCATGTTAGCTATGTCATCCAGCACAATCATCTGACTCTCTGACTGGTTTGCTCATCTACATCAAGGATAATGCCTGTTCTGCTTACCACCATGGAATTGTGAGGCAGTAGTATAATGAGACAGAAGTGTTTGCAAATAGTCTTTCAAACTCTCTATCACCAGACCAGCCTCAATTATTTGTTTTGGACGTGGCCTCTGAGCCCATGCCCCCTTCTATTGTGACTGTAGATTTTTATTTTTTTTTTCAAGAGTTTGTCTCGATTCATCCCTTATTAATTGGGGAAGCCTGAAATCAGACCCAGATTGCTTCCCGCCCACAGGGTACTTGGTAGAGGCCTTGGTGCCCCTCAAAGGATAGCATCAGAGTGAGGGGCTGGCACGTGCTGACCAGAGCCAGGGCCTGCACAACGTACAGATCCCTGGAGAAGAAAGTATCTTCTCTAGCTCCCTCCTGCCCATGCTAAGAGGGAGCGAAAAAAAAAAAAAAAAGGGAAGCACTTACCTTCCTTCATTCCTCGGCCACTTCTAGTTTCTTCTGGATCTCTTCCAGTGATGGGTCTTGCCGCCAGTGAAAATAGGCATTGAACTCGGGCATCCATCAAAGGAAGGTGGCTTCAGGATGACTTTGAAGGACTAGCCCGAGGTGCATTTGTTCAGTTCAATGACTTCCATGTCCAAGATGACGCACCAGTTCAGGTCCCTTGTGTCTGCTGCTTGATGAGAGCGAGGACTGCTTACCTGCTGAAGAATAGCTGGGACCCCTAAAACATGCACATGGACCAGGAGAGCTGGGTCCCTGTGGCAAACCAGTGGCCATGGGTCTGGTTCTGTCCTGAGCACTGCTACTTAAGGTCAGAGGGCTGATAGGGCCCAAGGTCCATAGCCACAGTAAGGCCCCAGGCTCCTCAATTAGGGCCCTGGGGACATGTGATGTCTGACACCAGCCACAGCAACAGCAGCTGCCTTGGCTTCTGCCTCTACCACCAGCCTCCTCCGAGGATTAGCTCTTTCACCCATTGTCCTTGCTGGTGTCAGACAGTGGTGCATTTTACCCACTGCCCACCCAGGCCCCTCCTCGTCCTGCTACCCACTGACTGTGTGGCCTGTGGACACTGACTGCTCCTACCCTGTTCTCTTCTTTCTGTCCATTCAGCACTGTCTTTCATCTGGCTTTGATCTTTCCTCCTACACGGTTTCCCACACCAGCCTAAACAGAAAAGACAATCCCAGGTCATCCAAACCCACCATCACCTACTGCCAGGACAACCACACCCCTTCCTCTCAACAGGAAATAGGAGGTGACCTGTCCCCCACACCCAGCAGGAGAACCTGGACATGCAGTGTCTAGGAACCATCTCTGACACTGGCCCCGAGCAGTACAGCCACCACAGCCCAGGCAGGAAGCCCTCTTCCCACCTCCAGACTCTTGGAGCATCTCCTCCTTCCCTAGGAGACCCCTCAACCACCCGTGTCCCCTCTTCCCTTCTGGTTTGTTCCTGAGGGTGGACTCTCTCCCTTGGTGTTGTTTGTTCAAGAAATGAACAAAGGTGAAGCTAAGAGGGAGTGCTCTAGAAAGGGCCTGATTCAGATCCCAGCTGCCATCTAGTACCCCAGGCTAGACCCCTGCAGCTCGGACCCTGGCACTCTGGGTAGGAGCATGTGCACGGGAAGGAGAGTTTCATGAAATGGGGGCTGGGGACTGCACCCTCATGCACAGGAGGGAGCCTCTACTCCTTTCTTCCTCAACTGAGTCCTCACTGACCTTCATATATGTAAGATGACTTATTCAGAAGGTCAGCCAGGAAGCAGGAGAAGAACAGGGACACCAGTGGGAGCTCCTCCATCTTCTTTTTTTTTAAAGAGAGAATGAGAGAGGAGAGAGAGAGAATTTTTAATATTTATTAGTTCTCGGCGGACACAACATCTTTGTTGGTATGTGGTGCTGAGGATCGAACCCAGGCTGCACGCATGCCAGGCGAGCATGCTACCGCTTGAGCCACATCCCCACGGCTGTGGAAACATCAGGCAGGTAAAGTTGGGGACCCTGGCTGGCCTCAGAGACCCACATCTACATGAGTTGGCCTGGAGTTTTTAGCTCCAGAAATGCACCCAAGCCACCTGCACCTCTCACATCTGGAAGCACCTCCTTAGGATTGTGGCGTGTGATTCAGCCCCTCATCTGTCCCCTTCCAGAGCACCCAGTGGCCCTATCTAGTATTTCTCCACTCCTAGCACCAAATGCCAGGCATCCTCAGGTATAGATTTCAAGCACCACCACCAGCCCCCAGCTTGACTCTGGGACCCAGCTTTCTGTCTCCCCATGCTCACCCTGGATGGGTCACTTCTTTGGCATTGGGATGTAGAAAATCCATGCTCCATTCTACCAGAAACACTGGGTAGTGTCACACAAAGGGTGGAGAAGAAGACAGGACAGGGAGTCATCACTGTCCTCTGCTCCACACTGGGTGCTAAGTGGGGCTGCTATTCCTGACCTTCCTAGCACAGTGGCCAAAGCCAGCATGACTGGTGTCCATGAGGCAAGAGTGTATCTCCACCACCACCAATTCCCTCTGTGTTTGGAGGTCACAGTTCAGAGCCACCCAGGCCACAGTGGTGACCCCTGTCCGTCCCTCCCCACTTCCCTAGAGATAGTGGACATGCTTTTGTGCTCAGCATTCTCAGGCCTTCTCAGCAGCAACCTGCCCAGCACAGAGCCAATTGTGCTCTTTTACAATTGAAAACATAAGTGACTGCAGAAATACTGCATGGGCATTTAAAAAACTTTAAAAGAAAAAATACACCAATGAGCAAAAGGAAGAAAAACTTCAGTTATACTCCCACACACCACCCGGGGACTGAGATGGTCAGGAGCCACCATGGTGGGACAAAGGCTGGGATAAGAATAAAAGCCCTTCCTCCTCATGGGAGATATCTCCATGCTCTACCCCTGTGCTCTCTTCCCAGGCCTGTGGTTAGACCTGCTAAAAGCACAAAGGCAAAATGTTTGCACAAGAAGAAATTGTTACTGGGGGGAGAGAGGGTGGTCAAAAAACTCTAATTGCACTTATTTTTATTCACTTTCAAAATCATTACTTTGGGGCCAGGTGTACTGGTGCATGTTCAGTAATTCCAGTGACTTCAGAAGCTAGGGCCAGAAAATCACAAGTTCAAGGCCACCTTTGGCAAATTTGTGAGACCTTGCCTCAAAATAGAATATTAAAAAGGGGCTAGATAAACCAAATTCCTTCTGATGAACCGCTAATTTTTTCCTGACTTGAAACTGGGGTCCAGGATAGTCTTTAGTGCCACCTCACCAGGTTATTTTGAGAATTAAGGGAGAAGATGTGTCTAAGTACATGTAATGCACTCAATATCCAATAGCTGTTGCTCGTATTTGTTTGCTGCCTTAATTTATCTTTATTTTTTGCTGTGGCACTGGGGTCAGCCAATTCTGCTTAGTGCTACGAGTTCCTGAAGAACTGATATTTTCCCTCTCTTAGTCCATTCTTGCTGCTATAGCAAAATACCAGATGGGATGATTTATAAACAATATGTTTATTGCTCACAGTTCAGAGGCAGGGAAGCCAAGATCAAGGCACCAGCAGATTGATGTCCAGTGGGGGCCTGTTCCCTCTTGTCATGTCCTCCATGTTGGAAGGGCTGTGGGCACCTTCTGGCCTCTTGCATGAGGGCACCAATCCTATTCCTGATGTCCATCCTGTGAACAAGCACCTCCTAAAGCCCCCACCTTTTTATACCATCTCCTTGGATATGGAGTGCCACACATATGAAGTCTGGTGGGGGCCAACATTCAGATGGTGATTCTCCTGGGAATGCCATCAGAGCTCTTCCAGATCCCATCTCCTCCGTTAATGCTCCTTCTCTGTCCCAGGACCCCAGCTGGCTCCCTGATTTTCTTTCATCCTCCTGAGATTTGGGGATTTACAACTTTTAATTTTATTTCTTCCTGCTTTAAACTCCATGTCTTACAGGATGTTATAGGACAAATAAACTCGAAGAACACGGATGGAGGTTTTGAAGATTACAAATCTACTTAGAAATATAAAAGGATCATAATTAAAATTAATCCCATTGGTTGTGCTTTTGATTCAGTGGCAGTTTTGGTTTTGAAAAGCAAGATCTCAGTTTAGGTTTAGGTCCTGCCTGTCCTGTATTAGTGAGAAGTGGTCCCTCCTAATTAAATGGTGATTGTAGGATGCTCTTGTGAGTGCCAGAAGCTTCATCTACTTTTATTACTTTTGGATTGAGTTTTAATTGAGTGCATATTTTTAGTAATTTACTTTTTCAACTGACAGTGTATGGTGTCAATCACATCACATGCATTTTTACCAACAAGTTAATTTGAATTACCAACTTTTTTTCCCTTTTGGTGAGGGGGTCAATTGCCTTCTAATCACCCTGGAAAACATGAGGGGCTCATTCTCACTATCATTGTCATTTTGTCTTCTTTGTGTCTCTTAGAAGTTTCCGGCATTTGCTGCAGTAGTTATAGGATTACAGAAATGCCCTCCACATCTCTTGGGGGGAGATGGTGCTGGGGGCGATGGGCTGGGTGTTAAGGTGTCCTGTACCCCCCAGTTGTGTTACAGATTAGATATCGGATCTGTAGATGGTCTTCCCTGTCGCCCTTGGGAGTTCTCCCCTAGTAAAGTCTAGAGCCCTTGTGGGCACAGGCCCTCTCCTGTACATGCCTCTGGATTTCCCTCTACACTGTGCTGAGGGTAAGTGACCCAGAAAGCCAGGCCCAGGCTTCAATCCAGCTCCATACCTGCGTCAGTCACTTAGCTTTCTGGACCGTGGTTTCCTCTTCTCTGGGATGGAAGCCATGATGGCGCTGAGGGAGGGAGCTCTCTCCTGCCAGGGCCACCCTAGATGCCTGCCATCAGGGCATGTCACTTAGAATTGTGTGGTTACCATTATTAGGAAGTTTATGTATTCTGTAGTTATTCATTAAGTGAATAAAAGAACAAGGCATATTTTTCTCTTTGAAAAATATCCTGTGATGAGATCTTTAATTTACTAGGGTAGTAAGCATGTAACTCAGGGGTTTCTTAACCTTGGCATGACTTTGAGATTTGGGGCCAGATAAGTTCATATTGTGGAGGTAGGGGGAGGTTCAAACAACTGATGTCCCTGGCCTCTACCCTCTAGATGGCTGAAGTATTCCCAGTCATGACATCCAAAAATGTCCCAGGCACTGCCAAACATCCTCTGTGGGGGGGGGGGCAGGGACTACTGATATAGCTAATAAGTGAGAAAGGATAAAAGAAAAGAGAAGATCTTTTTGTTCTTAGATATGTTTCTCCCTCCCAGCTGGTTCTATGTTGTCTAAAATAAAGATGAGACCTTTTCAAGGGAGCATTCAAGCTGCCCCCTTAGGCTTTAGTTGGGAGTGGTCATTTGCTATTGCACTACTAAGTTAGATTACAATTCTCAACTATTTTTATGTCTCTTATTTCCATTTAAACATATCCATATCAGGAGAACTTAAAGCATTGAAAGTTCCCAACAGCCTGAGCATTTCTTTTAGATTGACAGACCCTTCAACATGGAGTAAGTCTATATATAGCTTAGGAAGGTTACCCAGCAGCTAACTGCAAAATTGTCATCCTGTGATAATTTGAAAAGTAAAGTGTGCAACCATTACTACTTATAAAAACATGCCTTTCTAAGTTCTTCAGATGAGGTAATCTTCATTTCCTGAATGTTTTTCTGCACCTTAGTTTCTGAGTTGCAGTTTATTTTCAATAGCAAACATTTCAGCTTATATGTGATGAATGATCAAATTGGATGAAACCCTCAAATGTTTAGATTTTCTCACCATCTGTAATGTACAGGTACAGATCAGCTTGGGTCTGCATTGTGCAATAGAACAAAAGAATGTTAGAAGTATCATAAATTTTAATTTAAATAAAAAATATAACCAGATTCTGGAAACCTGATTTAGTGGGTCTTTGGGTTTGGCTTCCTAATATTGTCTTCTGTGCTGATGACAATCCCAAGGGAGGCAGCAGGACCTTGTTGATTCAGTGGAATATTAATGTCCCAGAGTGACAAGTCTATTTAAATTGATTGGCTCTGAGAAGCCGCATGGAGCACAGGATTTTTTTTATGAAGATTGCCAGGTTTCAGGTTGCTTTTGAGAGCCCCTGTTTATACTGAAGTGCGCTGTAAAATAAGGCTGCTGTCTCAGGAGGAGAAACAATCAAAGGCCTGCATCTTGCATGATTCCAGGGAGCACATAGATTAAAAGGAAGATGAAGAGCCAGAAAAGACACCGTGTTCTTGCTCCACAGTCCTGCTCATCTCCGGCAAGCCCTGATTAGACTTCTGGTAAACCAGGGACTTATAGTAGGATGTTGATTTCTGTTTATAAGGAAATTTTTTTGTGAACTGAGAATTTGCCACACTGGAGTTGTTTCACGTTATTAGAGAAAAATTAACTCAGGAAATTCATCCCACACCCCTTCATACCCAAATCAAACCCTGAGACAAGGACTTGAGGACAAATAGATTTTTTCAAAGGTTGCTTTTGGGAAGTAGCCTGGCAGGGTGCGGGTGGGGGAGTGAGTTGGGAAGAGACAATGCTAATCCAGTGACCTCAGGCTCCTGAGCAGTTGCTTGTGGGTTACTGGGACTCAGCCCTGCTGGGCCCTCTGAGAGATGAGCAGAATCCATCTGGGAGATACCCCAAGGGACAAAGACACTGGGGGATTTATCTTCCAATTCTGGCCCCTCATGGGGGCAGGGTACACTTTTCCCACTTGCTGTGGCACGGAGGTAGCTCCTCAGTCCCACTGGACTGACAGCAGGCTCTCCCCCATGACCTTGCAATCCTGACTTGCTGAGCTGATTACACAACCAGTGCCCCAGAAGCAGGCTACAGGTGGCCCAGCAGGAAGCTGGCAAGGGCTGGCCCACCCTTGTGGTGTGTCACCTCCTGTTGCAGGAAGGCAGCCTGGGCTGGGCTGCCTAGGAAGGATGCCATCAGGATTGGGGCTGGTGGAGAAGAAAAAAGAAAGTGACTACTGCGCCTGCCTCCTACTGTCCTCGGGGGCCTGGCCTGACTCCCAGGGAAAGTGAACTAAGAGGGCTGGAACATCATTTTTCCCCTTTGGCACTAGTTTGGGATGTTTTCCACTGCAGTAGCAGAAGTCCAGGCTTGAGAGTGGATTAGACAGGTGTCTTTTCCTTGTATCTCACTAGGAGTCTTAAGGTTGGTGGTCAATGTCCAAAGCTGGCCTTGGTTTAGAGAAGACAACATGGACCTGAGTTTCTTCTCCTATTCATCAATTCCCTTGGCTTCCTGCTTTGTCACCTCTTGATTCCAAGACAGTCACCAGACCTCTGTTAGGAGGCAATGGCAACAGCAGCATATACACTTGTCCCTGTTCTCAGGAGGTAAATACCCCATAGGGCTCAGGCCAGCACAAGGTTGCTTGGACACAGGCAGCTGGGCCAAGGGGAAATAGACTTCAGTCATTAAGTTAGACCAATGGTTCAGAGTCAGGGATCATATTATTTCCCAGGTGACATTTGGCAACAGCTGGGTACATTTATGGTTGTCATAGCTGGTGGGGTGCTACTGATATCTCTTGAGTAGTCACCAGAGGTGCTGTTAAAAGTCCTTCAGTGCACAGGATAGCCCTCACCACAAGCATGGCCAAAAATGCCAATAATGCTGAGGTTGGGCAGTCTTAGGCTAGACCATTATGATCCATTGCCTAGAACTGAGTATGTTGCTTTCAATACAATAGAGGATGATTTTGTGCAGACAACTCTTAGCTGTCAGCAAGGTGGAAAGTGGACCCATTGGCAAGAGCACACCCTTGGTCCACAGGTTTAAGCACTGTTGGGTAGGAGGCAAGGATGCTGGTGGTGTCCTGGGAGAAGATGGACACAGTGGCATTTTGGAAGTTCTCTATATTCTTTTAAAGGTATTCAAGTAAAATGTTAATCATCAGTACAGTTGATCCTCCCATGTCCTGGGTTCTGTTTCATGAATTCAGGCAACTACAGATATAAAATATCTCTAAAAAATGCATTTGTATGGAACTGGTACAGACCTGTTACCTTGTCACTGGCCACTAGACAATACAGCCTAGCAACTGTTTACACAGCATTTACCTTGCCTTAGGTTTTATAAGTAATCTAGAAATGGTTTGGTGTCTATGGAAGTGCATAGGTTATATGCAAAGATCATGCCATTTTCTACAAGGGACTTGAGCATCCTTGGAATTTGGTGTCCATGGGGGTCTTGGAAGCAATCCCCTGTGGACACTGAAGGGTAACTTTGCTTGTCGTTTATAATTTACTTGCTATGTCCTGGCCATCAATGTCACCCTTAGAAGTGGTTTCTTAGGAATTGAATTCATAATTGAGCACCCCTCAGATCCTAGAACTGCATGGCAGTCACAATGACTCTTGTTCTTTGGGGTGTTTGTATTTTCTGAGCACTTTGAAAAGGTGGGGACAACAGGAAGAAGAATGCTGCGTTGTGGACAGCTGTTCCTTTCGTTTTCCATTAGCATTTGAAAAATTTCTCTTTCCCACAGTGTTCATTAAGATTTTAATTTTGCAATTTGTTCCTTTTTAAGTGACAAGCAATTAATTAAAGTTTAATGTGTCATCTATTTTCTGCAATGACATTTTTACTGCCCCCTTTTCATTTTAGTCAGTTTATAAATTGTACTTCCTGATTTCTGGTTCCAAATAATTACCACTCTTGTAAGATGGCTATTCTTTAATATGTCCCAGAATTAAGACCATTAGCAAGTGAGCTCAGGTGAGCCAGGTATGCCTGGCTATGAGGCCACTATGGGCTGGCAGGGCAGGGAAGTGTCAGCCCGCCACCGCCCCTCTCAGCTCAGCACGTATTGATCAGCTACTGCATGTCAACACCTGGGTCTGTGGGGAACATAAATGAAGCTGCCTCTGCCAGGCTTGTCTCCAGGGAGCTCACAGACTAGATAATTGCCCTAGTTTTTCACATTGCTTTCCAGTAGAGATATGACTAATGGGACTCGAAATCCTGAATGATTTCTAACTGTATGTGGGGCTGAGTTTGGACCAAGATTAACAGCAATTTAGTAATAATTTCTACATTGCCAAGTTTAAATTTATGCATATTTCACCAGGATGATTTGGAGTTTAATGTTGGAATGTTTGAATGTGGGGGGGGGGTAGTGGGTAGAATGGAGAGACATTCAGAAAGACGTTGGGGATGCATCATTAAAGATTCTCTAGACAATCAGAACTGATAGGGTGCATAGATTAAGAGATTTATTTTAAGAAATTGGCTTATGCAGTTGTGGGGGTTGGTAAGTCTAAAATTTGTAGGCTAGGCCCACTGGTAGGAGTTAATACTGAAGTCTAGAGGCAGAACTTTTCCTTTTATTCCATGTTTTTTTGTTGGTGCATTATAATTTTTTATGTTTTATTGATTCTACATAGTTATATATGACAGCAGAATATATTTCAATTCATTGTACACAATGGAGCATAACTTCTCAATTCTCTGGTTGTACATGATGTATAGTTATACCATTCGTGTCATTATACATGTATCTAGGGTAATGATGTCTGTCTCATTCCACCATCTTTCCTGCCCCACGTCCCCTTCCTTGCCCCACCCTCCTATTTGCCCAATCAAAAGTTTCTCCATTCTTCCCATGCCCCCCACCCCCACTAATCTGAGAAAAAATTCTGCCTTTGGTTTTATGGGACTGGTTTACTTTATGTAGCATGATATTCTCCAGCTCTATCTATTTACATGCAAATGCCATAATTTTATTCTTTTTAATGCTGAGAAATAGTCCATTGTGTATACATACCAGTCTCTTTATCCTTGCATCTACTGATGGGCATCTAGGTTGGTTCCAGAGATAAGCTATTGTGAATTGGGCTGCTATAAACATTGATGTGTCTGCATCACTGTAGTATGGTGTATTATAATTATATATAAAACAATGGGATTTGCTGTTGCATATTCATATATAAATGCAACAAGAACTTTTTCTTCTCTAGGAAATTTGAGTCTTTGGTCTTAAGGTAGTCAATGATTGGATGAGGCCTAGCCACTTCTTTGGGGTTGATCTCCTTGACTTAAAGTTCACTGATTAGAAGGTGTTAGCCAAAGCTACAAGATCCCTTCAGGCCACACCTAGATTAGTGTTTGATTAAAGCACTGGATGTTCTAGTGTAGCCAAGCTGACACAGAATACTGACCATCACATCTGCATGGCTGGGTGGTTGTTAGCACACAGAGCTGAGTGCAGGGGACCCAAGGTGCTCCCTGGAGCTCTCTACTTCATGGAGCTTGCCAGCTTTGCAGCCCAGGAAGGCCCCCAGCCACTGTGACCATCATTCATTCTGTAATGAACCTTTGTTATAGGCATGCCTCCCACCTGCCAGGATTAGATGTGTTGCAGAAGAAAAATGCATAAGATATGGACTCTGTTTTGGAATAGCCCACTGTCTGGTTTGTAGAAATATGGGCTGCAGTCCCCCAGCCAGTTAACTAGCCAGTGGAAGAGGTGAAGGACCACCATTTTCCACAAAAGAGGATCCACAGCAGCCTTCCAAGTGACAGGACAGAAGATATGGTACCGAGTGCCTTGCAAGTGACTGTTACCATTAGCATTTAGAGCACTCCAGCTGTATCATGAAGTGATCTCAAGAAATTTTTGTTGTCTAGTCATGTCTCCATTGGCAGAGAGCTATGCAATCTTCTTTCTTTCTTTTGGGTACCAGGGATTGAACTCAGAGGCACTCAACCACTGAGCCACATCCCCAGCCCTATTGTGTATTTATTTAGAGACAGGGGCTCACTGAATTGCTTAGTGCCTTGCTATTGATGAGGCTGGCTTTGAACTTTCAATCAATTCTCCTGCCTCAACATCCTGAGCTGATGAGATTACAGGAGTGAGGCACTGTGCTCCAGTGGAATCTTATTTCTTAAATAAAAAAAAATTATGATTTAGATTCAGACAAATTTTTTATTTAGAAAAGACAAAAACATCAAATGATGCATGAGAAACCTTTTCTTGTTGCAGTGGTAAATGCAGTAGGTGACTGTTACATGCAGGTGGCAGTGGTCCAGGATAGAGCTTGTTATTAGGTTTTGGAAAATTAACCTTTCTTCCATTCTTTGAGTTGCTGCTGAAGCCATCAATTTGTGCTTCTTGTTTTTCAGGGGCAGATATACACTCCCAGAACAGCCACCGCGGGATGTCACTCCAGGAGTGGGCTGCTTACACAGGCAGGGTGGAGGCCTTCCAACTCATGCAGAGGCTGCTGGAGTGACCCTGCCCTGAACAGGTTGGCGAGAAGTACAAGCCAGAGATGCCGCTGACCCCGGAGGCGGTTCTGAAGCCTGCAGCCTCCAAACACTGCTTGCAGAGGCTTGCTGAATTCGTGCGGTCTCTACTGACCTCGCGCTCAGGCGGGGGCCTGGGGGATGGGGGCGTCCTTGACCATATCGTCAGGATGATCACAAGCCTTTATAGTCCTGCTGGGGCCATCGTCTGCCAAACCGTGTGTCCTGAGGACCCTTCCTATGTTGGAAAACGACGGCTGGCAGTGCAGGAAATCCTGGCAACTAAGGGGGACCAGGACACCCTTGCCCAAGAGAGGGATGAGGCAGAAGGTGCTGAACAGCAATTTCGGACTTCTGAGGTGGTGGGGGGCTCCGGAGAGGAGGCTCAATCCCCCGTCTCCCTACCTGCCAGGGGCCCAGGGGTCAGCCTCTGGCCGGCGGAAGGCCAGCCTCCTGCCCCTGCAGCTCCTGCGCTGGAGCAGTGTGCGGCCGGGTGTGGTGGTCTCCAGGGTCGGCATCAGCAAGGCGCCTGCGCCCACCTTCCAGCCAGAGAGCATAGGCCGAAAGGGCAGCACCAAGGACAGCACCCACCTGCAGAGCCCCAAGTGGCAGTACAAGGAGGCCAAGGAAGAAAAGAAGAAGGCAGAAGAGGTCGAGAGGACGCGCCAGGAGGAAGCGCAGAAGGAAAAGCGGGAGCTACACTGGAGGAAAAGGACATGAAGAGGTCGATGGGCAGAGGGCCTGTGTTGGGCTAGGGCTAGGGCTGCGGGGGTCGAAGAGCCCCAGCGGGGAGGAGGGCAGGGCGGGGGCGGGGGCGTGACCCAGGAGAAGGTGGAGAGGCGCAGGGGAGGCTGCCCCCAACCACCACAGCTGGGCGCTCAGAGGTGCGCGCCAGGCTCCTGCAGTGCGGTCATACCGCACTTGGCTGCCTCTTCTGAAAGCCGCCTTCTGGGATCCCAGGATGTGGTCCAGTGTTCCCAAGAGGGAGCTGGGAACAGCAAGTATTGATTTGCCTAACCCTCCTTCCCCTAGCAACCAATACACCTAGTGGGCAATACACTTAATGTCTCACTTTAGAGAACCTCAATTAAGAATTTTTAAAAACCAATTTATCAAAGGGTGGGGTTTTTGCATAATTTTGTACTTTTAATCATTATTTACCAATCTGCAGCATTTTACAGGTGATGGGGCTCTTTGTATTTAAGGCAGTTTTAATATATGAGTCTGAAGACTCCTGGTTTAAAATACTGTATCTAGAAATAAATATTTCTGAGAGCTGTATGAATTCACACAATACATGGGATTCTCCTTTTTGCCATTGGTTTTGACTTTTGCCTTTCCATCTCATTGTGGGTACGAGTTGGTGTAGATTTTCCTATTTGATTAATTGATGCTGAATATTTGTTTTTATTTGATGGAGGCATTGACTTTTACAGCAAAATTATCAAATGAAATAGTTCACATTTCAGTGTATTATTTTAAAACTCTCTTGTTCATACAGTAATAATAATGAAAATCATTGTCAAATTATTAGGAAACAATGCATTAACTGCATTTCTTGCTAGACTCGTTTTAAACAGGGGCTTTGGATAAACTGCATAGGAAATCCTTTATTGGATATAATAGAAAAATAGTCTTTTAATAAGTGGGGTGACCTCAACAAATGATTACTGGAAATACAAAATTAAGTCTTACATGCTCTTAGATAAGTCAAATCTGTATATCCTTAAAATGTAAAAATGCATGAAAGATAGGATTCCAGAGGGATGGAACTGCTGAAGGGGGCAGGAAGGTGATTTTTAGGAGCAGGAGGTTAGAACTGAGTTTTAACAAGCTTGTTTTGGGCAAATTTCTAAGAGTATTTGACATTTTCAGGGCAGCCTCCTCATCCAGGCTCCAGTGGAGTTTACTTTTATTTCTCCTTTGATGATTGTCCCTGAACTTTAGTTCATCCTTACGCCAACTGTATAAGATGTCCAGGATGTGGGGACTTTGGCAGGATGCAGATGTGATTTTCCTGGGCCCTGAGCTCTCAGGGGAGTTTTCTGTTTATGCTCTTATCTCCAAAGACTGAGAAATTCTTACTGGATCTTAGAGTATCTGTTACACATGCACTTTATTTAAATATTTATTTGAAATACTGGGAACCATGGATTCAAAAACTATCATAGACTGTTTGGAAGCTCTTTACTATAACCCTGGATACGTGCTGACACACACTTATCTGTCTCATGATGCAGGCAGTGGGTGGCTCTGGGTTCTCCTTGCGGCTTCCCATCAGCAACTTCAAGGTGTTGAGCAATCAGGGATCTCACACTAGCCCTTTCCCACTTATCAGATCATAAGGCTGTGCCCAGGCTGTTGGAGAGACTGGTGAGATAAAAATACTGTATTTCAGAATCAGATTTTAGCATGTTTCTTCTTAATCCCAGAAAGACATCAAGATGAATGCCACAGAATCCTGAACCCACCTTTAGAACTATGCATATTAGTTGGTTGTGGATCACCTCTGTGGCTTAGAAGTTGGGTTTGACCACATCTTCTTGACCTCAGTTATCTTTGCAGGTTGTCTTTTCTGGGTCCCTGGCATTGTGGCATCTCCATGCCATGTCTATGGAATCCACAGCTTCACCTAGCTTGTCACAAGCTCCTCCCTCATCAGCTGAGTGCCCAGCCAGGAAGTGCCAAATGGCCTCTAATATGTAGCTTTCAATACTTGGTGCCCTGAGGAACACCAGGCAGTTTGTCAACATTTCCTGCCTTTACCCCTACTGTAGAGGCTGGCACTGTGTTGTTCTGGGGAGAAGAACCCCAGTGTTTGAGTTCCCCGGAGAGTAAACTGCAGCTTGTGTTGAGAACTGCAGTTTCTCCTCTCACTTGGGGGTTGCTCTTCCTGAACAGCCATCCTGAGCTCCCACAAAAGGCTCTAACTTTGTAAGAATGTCAAATTGTCATTGGAACAGCCAGTGTTAGGCAGTGTCTGTTCTGGCTGATTTGGCATCTTCCTGCCACTGCATTGCCAAGTAATCCTGCTTGCTAACCACCGTGGGACCTATGCACTGTGAATGGTATAGAGCCCCGCACCCTATCAAGCCATATCTCTGCTGCTACCTGATCAGAAGTGCAGATTCCTGGTCCCACCCGGCCCCCTACCTCACATGATCCATTGTCAGTGTCCAGTGATGGGTGGACTGTCAACAGCATGACAGGTTATTTCTTCAGTTTCTGTTCTGGGGCCCCCTCTCCTGTTTGTTCCAGCCTTGACCAGCTGCACAGGATGCACCTGACCAGCATGGGGCTTGGCCAGCAATACTGCTGGTGTCCACAAGACAGCTCTAGAGATACATGCATTTAGAAAGTCTACTAGGCCAGCAAACTCGGGTCAGCCCAGCAGTTTCTTTGGCAGACTTGAAAGTGAACCCGCCACATTCCCTGTTCCATCGGAGTGGCCATGACCTGGTGGGCTTCATGAAGTAAGAAAGACAGATGTGTGGGAGAGCTGACTGGCAGGAGGGGAGCTGAGTTGTACCCCCAGACAGAAGAAATTGTCTGTGAAGCCCAAAGGACTCAAGTGCAGGAAGTGTCCGTGCAGAGCCTGGTGCAAACTCTCACCAGTCCCTCTCTCCAGAATCAAATCACTGTCCTGCTTGGGGAGGCCCTTCTCTGGGATGTCCTCAGGTGGGATCCAGGTGGCTTCTGGACCAGGTGCCGAGCACTTGTCATTGTGGCTGTGTGGAAGCATGTTTGCCAGCAGTGTTTTCCTTCAAGGACAATGTCTCTCCCCTCTTTTCTCTCTCTAAGGAGGAGGATTTTGCTCTTGTTTTGTTGGCCTCTTTGGAGTGGGCTACACCACAACCAGTGGACGCTGTGCCAAGTCTTGGGCAGGCAGTGCAGGAGGTCAGGAAGAGAAGTCTGGATGCTTCTCAGCAGGTGGCCTTTAGAGTCTCTCAATTTGGGGATCTGTGTGAGCACAAGGACAGATATCCTCAAGTGGGACCCTCCTGCCCAGGCTTGATAGTGTCACTGTGAGAAGGGTGGGGGAGGCATGTGGGGGCAGCAGCTGGGCTTGTGATTAGCTCCACCTAGAGAGTGAGTAAGCTGGGTCACCTTGAGGAGGCTTGTGGGGCTCAGTGAGCCAGTCCCTTCTTAGGCAACATTGTTAGGGTGACCTTTTCTGGGTATGGGATTCGCAGAGAAGATATGATCATCTGGCCCCTGAGGCAGAGAGAAACCACCCCTGGTCTCCCTGAAAGTCCAGCTGGTGTCATTTTTGTGTGTTTTTACTGCTTTGAACAGCAGCACCTCATCACTGAGGATCCACCCTCCATTTATCATCAGGTGCTGATGGGCAAGGACCCAACCACAGTGTCCCCTCTAGCTTCCACATTCCTTCTCTGAAATCCTCTTTACCTTCTCTTTAGTTCCCCCTTCCTTTTCTTTCTGGGCCTGTTTTCTTCTCTCAGTTTGGTTAAACTCCTTGCTCATCTTTGGCACCAGCTGTCCTGAGGTCTAAAAAAAATCAGAACAGGGGTCCCTGAGAAGCATTATGGTGGCCCTGCTGCATTGTCAGGTCAGGACCTCTGAGTCCCCAAGGATGAGTGAGCAGCAGGCCCTGCCGCTCCTGTGCTGGGGTCCCCCCTCAGCATCCAACCCCTCCCACTTTTAGGAAGGGTGGCCTGATCTGTTCTCCTGACATGGGACAGCACAGAGGGTGCAGGCTTGGGGCCTCTGCTTGCACCCTGGATGTTTATTAACTGTAAATAGTGAATTTCAGGTTGACAGGTATCTTCTCAGGGATTTATATATAAATATAGTTAGGAGAACATTGAAGTATATTTTAATACATTTTAGAGCTTGAGTAAATTGTGATTAAACTGGACAGAAAAAATATTTAGAAAACTTTGTTAATTCTGCTGATTTTAAGTGAGGTTTCTGACCGTGATCAGCACAGGGCCAGCCTAGCTGCTGGGCCCAAGTAATGCATTTCAACCAACTATATTAAGCTTTTCCATTTTTTGCCAATCTCAGTAGATGATTATGCTCCAGTTGCCAGGTGTTCAACAGTTCAGATCTGTGACTGGGAAATGATTTTTTGAAAATATTCATCATGTATGTACATTTGTATTTCTACTGAAACCACCTGGCAACCCCAGGAAAATGTAAAAGGGAATCTCTAAGATATGAGAGAAACAAGTGGGAGCTTTATTAGAATCTCTATTATTCTTGCAGTCGGCGATTGATAAACTCATTCAGAAAAGCAATTGCTTTCAGGGATCTAGAGTCCACAGTCGCACGTGCAATCTAGCTTGAAGTTTATGGAATGTGCCTCTGGAAAAACTGGCATGCCTCTGGGAGCAGGAGGTCCTTTCAACAAGACAGGGGCAGGCTGCTCCTGTGGCGTGTTCCATGGCAGTACTGCCAGCCTAGTCTGGGTCTCCAGATACACCCTCTGTTCATACCTACGTTTCAGCTATTAAGAAATATGAAACATAGGCCTTGAGGTTTATGCCCTGACATCCCAGGAAACCAATGCTGCCCAACAATTTGGTGCTGGGCTTCTCCATCAGGGAAGAGGACAAGCTGACCCTGAGCAGCTTGCCTTGGTTTTTTGCCACCTGGAACACAAGCCTGGAGAAGATACCAGAAAGGCTGGTCATATGAACGATGCCCACAGTGCCACCTGGACCTCCAGCAGACTCCACTGCTAGTGGGTGGGACGGTCAGGCACATCCTCTCCTGAGCAGCACTCCAGAAACTTCTAATGTCTGCTTTTTTGGAAAAGCAGAGCACACCATAGCCTCAAGCCAAGGACTAATCTAGGGCATCTCGGGGCAGGAGACACATGTAAGAAACTGCACAATCTGATGTGCCCAAGTGAGGGTGGGTGCGGGCAGATGTGTGTCTGGGTAGGAGAGATTCTGGTCACAGGGAGACAGACCACGCTTGGGGGGACGTGGTGATCCATGGGGAGGCAAAGGACAGGCCTAGACCCCATCTCTCATGCTTTTAACTCTTGTGTGAAGCACCCCAGAGCTAGCTGTGTCTTCCTCCACCCTGGGCAGTGGTCACCTCCAGAAGGCCAGAGCAGCCCTAGAGGTGACTGGTGAACCTTGAGGTCTGTCTCCTTCTTCCCAGAGCCTGGACTGAGACGATGCTGATCTCACTCAGCAAGTGCTCCTGGGATCCCCCTGCCCACATCCTCAGCACAATGGCCTCTGGAAAGAAAGAGCCTTTTCATAGCTGACCTCTGTCCTTTGCATCCTGTGATGCTTGGGTACCTGGTACTGAGACCCCCTGTTTCCCAGGGTATGGATTCAGTGTAAAGTGACTGCTCAAAGACCCTCCCTGAGACCTGTCAGCCCAGCCCTATGTCATACCCTCCCATGGCCACACAGACTGTTATGCTTTTACTAAAAAGCATGAAATGGTTGTGCTTTTCCTTAACTTTATTGAATCTTGCCACACTGTGCCCTCTTGTTCTCAGGACCACAGTCAGGACTTCAGAACATTGTGGAGACAGAATTAGGCTAAAGGGTGAAGGACTTCATTTTCCTTGGGTCTCAGCATATTCTGCTAATGGCACTTCTGGGGGAGGGTGCAAGGATCTTTCAATGACATCCCGCCAAGACTCCTAGGGCACATTTGGGGTTTGAATGTTTCTAATTTTAAATATGGAAATTTAAGACAAAGGAAGGGATGCTTGGCTTTGTCTTAGATTTCCCAGATTGAGCAGCTCTTGGAGAAGGTGCTGGGTGTCCATGGGGGATGTCACAGGGAAGCGAAGCCAGGACTGCCGGGGTGTAGGTGCTCCTTCACTTGTGAGGCTGATGGATGTGGTGGGTCCTGGGGGAAGGGTGCTTGTCTATGGAGGCGTGAGGCTTCTGGTGAGCCACCTGTGCAGCCACTGGGGGAAAGTCCTTGTCACTCTGTCAGGAGACACAAATGAGCCACTGTGAAAGAGTGGGCTATGTGCCAGGGCCCACACCCAGTGTCCACTGGTTTTCTGTAGGGAAAGCAGGGACTGAGAGGCAATGGGGCAGTGACATCTCAGCAGCTAGGAGCCCCTCTCCTGTGGCTGGGGGTGGAGGCTCTCAGGGGGCCTCAGAACCAAGGGCGGGTGGGGGGAGGGCTCCACAGGGACTGTGTTTACTGGCTCTGCCCCAGGCCACAAGACAGATGCACAGCAGGACTTGCTCTGCCCTGAGCTGGGTGCTGGCAGCTTCCCCTGCTAGATCTTTGTGATCATATCCACTTTAGGGGTGAAAGGAACAAAACCTGAGCCTCAGATTTGCCATCATGACTGTGGGCCCGGCCTGGGTGCTGGTGGGGGAAGGAAAGGCACAGGAGAGGGGGCCTGGCTGTTTTCCAGTGACTCAGTTCCCCTAGAGCCCTGAAGGCCGAGAACCTGAATTCACATCCTTAAACTCCGCTGGACTTCAAAGCAGCAATGACTGAAGTCAATTCCAACACACTGTATTCATGTCCCACTTACTACCCTCTCAACATGTGATTAATAGATAAATTACCAGGAAGACAGGGCCCTTTTTGAGTGTTCTAGGACTTTGGGACTTCCTTCCCCAACAACATGGCATTTCTGCCCCACCTCTGAGAGGTTCAAGCCACACCTCTGGCCTTAAGGGCCAGGTGGGAATTTAAGGCTGACAGGGGTGCTCTTGTGTTTCTGCAGGCCAAGGGTCTCTGGTGACATGAATTAGGCTTCCTGTACTCTGCCCAGAGGCCCTTCCCAGGTCTACCTTCTTCAGTGGGACAGCCCTGCCAAATTTGAGAAAGTCTACCATGGCCTCTGGGACAGCCCCTCCCAGGCTCAGGGGTGACTTCAAATCCCTTCACTCCTACAGGCCCCTCCCTAACGCATTCCAGTATGGTTTCCGGCTTTGCCCAGAACCTCCTCATTGCCCCACAGGGCACCGACTATTGACACTGCTCTCCCTGGGCAAATGATTATGAAAGGACCCACGGCTGATAATTGTCACACAGCATGGCTACTGCTAGGCAGCTGTGCTCGGGGCAACCTACCCAGTTCCCTCTTCCCCTAAGTCAGTGGTGTGAGGTCCTCCTTCACCCTTGGGTGTGCTGCACTGCCCTTGGAAAAATGCAAAGCCCTCACCACCCCAAACAGGATTCTGCATAGCAAGGAGGGTTCACTGCCCTTCCGATTGGTCAGCCTGTCCTTCCCAAGCTTGCTGATAAGGACTGGGGTCAGGGTGCTACCGTGTGAGAGGATTTGGGGAGGGGGAGATGCATACCATGCATGCATGCACATTAGTAAGCCTGGAAACCCAGGTGCAGTGCAGGTCCTAGGGAAGGCCGAGATGGTGGCATGGGCAGAACCATTTTCAGGTTAGTAGTTTTGACATGGGTTTATTTTCTGCAAATGCTTTTTCCTATTCACATGGACACCTTCTAAAAGAGCCAGTGGAGGTGTTTCTATAGAAGATACAACAGACATTGTTACACCCTTTTCTTTCTTTCTTTTTTTTGTGTGTGTGTGGCGGGAGCCTAGAGCATGCGAGGCATGCCCTTTACCACTGAGCTACATCCCCAGTCCAACACGGAGCATTAATGCTTAGTTCTATAGTCTTTTCTCAAGGATAGGGAGGTCTTAGGTGATATTAGCTACTACTTATTGATCATTTACTATGGGCCAGGCTTAGAGTGAAGTGCATTATTTAGAATTATTGCATCTAAGCTTTTCAATCGAGTGGTGTGAGGTCCTCTTTCACTCTGGGGTGTGTTGCTCCACCCTTGGAAAAATGCAAAGCCCTCCACCACCTCAAACAGGATTCTGCATAGCAAGGAGGGTTCACTGCCCTTCCGATTGGTCAGCCTGTCCTTCCCAAGCTTGCTGATAAGGACTGGGGTCAGGGTGCTACCGTGTGAGAGGATTTGGGGAGGGGGAGATGCATACCATGCATGCATGCACATTAGTAAGCCTGGAAACCCAGGTGCAGTGCAGGTCCTAGGGAAGGCCGAGATGGTGGCATGGGCAGAACCATTTTCAGGTTAGTAGTTTTGACATGGGTTTATTTTCTGCAAATGCTTTTTCCTATTCACATGGACACCTTCTAAAAGAGCCAGTGGAGGTGTTTCTATAGAAGATACAACAGACATTGTTACACCCTTTTCTTTCTTTTTTTTTTTTGTGTGTGTGTGTGGCGGGAGCCTAGAGCATGCGAGGCATGCCCTTTACCACTGAGCTACATCCCCAGTCCAACACGGAGCATTAATGCTTAGTTCTATAGTCTTTTCTCAAGGATAGGGAGGTCTTAGGTGATATTAGCTACTACTTATTGATCATTTACTATGGGCCAGGCTTAGAGTGAAGTGCATTATTTAGAATTATTGCATCTAAGCTTTTCAATCGAGTGGTGTGAGGTCCTCTTTCACTCTGGGGTGTGTTGCTCCACCCTTGGAAAAATGCAAAGCCCTCCACCACCTCAAACAGGATTTTGCATAGCAGGGAGGGTTCACCTCTTCATTTTCCAGATAAAGATAATAAATCAGAGATGGTCAATAATTTTCCTGAAAGCTATACAATAGCTAAGTGCTGGGAGCCAGACTTGGGACAAACGCCATCCAGGGTACATGAGTGTGGCCAGGAGCCCCACCCCCTCATTTTAAGGGACCTCAAATTATAGGTCTGTCTTCTGTCTATGAATTAGATTGAAGATATTCATCTAAATGCAATATAAGAATCTCTTGTTCAACCAGCTAGTACATTAATTCTATCTAAACTTTCATTTTCTAATGTGAAATGAAGTTTTTCATAAAAACTATCATTTATGTCTGTAGCATTTAATTGGAATGCAGAATACTTCTGCTCACCTGAGTCTCCTCAGCAGGTGTGATTTCTATTTGAAGGAGGAAACAGAGGGTCAGAGGGCATTGTAAATGTGTTCAAGGTCCCAGGGGCAGAGATTGGAGGACCTCAGGCCACACTCTACCTACCTCATAGGTCTCCGTTCCCAGGCTTCAGGAATACAATGTGTTCCTAACTGACCAGTCAAGATGCAGTGGTCAGGTTCACGGGGAAGGACAGGAGGAAAGGTGGCAAACCCACACCTTTCAGATGGGCTCTGCTGTCAAACATCTATGTTCAAATCTGAGTCTGCCAGGGACCAGCTGTGGGCGGGTGCTTGGCTTTACTGAGCCCAGGTTTCCTCCTCTGTGGAATGGGCTAGCAGGAGATAGTACCACACCAGGTGACTGTATGCTTATTAGTACACACACACATACACACACACACACACACACACACACTGCTTAGTATACAGAAAGCACTCCATCAATGTTAGCCGTGGATAGTGACAATGACAATGTCAATGACAACACATCCCCACCTGTCCCATGCACACTGCCATGCACTTCCACTCATTCATGACAGGTCCAGCTTTGCTTCACTGTGGATTCTACGGCCAGGTGTGGTTACTGCTTCTCTGGAACAGAAGGGTTTTCAAAGTAAGCAAAAAAAGGGCCTCACAATCGCTGGACTGGACTTGAGGAAAATATCTCCAGGCCCTTCTTCTGTTTGGCTGGAGCTTTCGACATGGTTTAGGCAGCAATTTAGCTTCCTAGCCCACTGAAGACAAGAAGAAACAAATGCAAGTGGCACGGTGGCTGAGCACCCTGAGAGCTGACGGGGGGCCCTGGGGAAGAGGGTGAGAGGCCATCAGGAATGGGCCACCAGCTCCTCCTCCACTCCCACTTCTGATGCAGCCCATGAAACAGGGACAGAAGGAACACCACCATTGTTGACAGTGATCAGTGGTGCATAGTGCCATCGGGAGTGGGAAGGGGCCCATCATGTGCCAATTCCCTCTCTTCCTGGTACAAAAGTAGTCAGTATGCAGAAAGGATATTCCCCTAAAATCTCCCTGAAAGTCCAAGTTGCCCAGTGAGCCAGGGGCAGGGTATGAAGCTATGTGCAGAATTTTGATTTCACTTTCTAAAGCAAAGCCACTCAGTTTCATGGAAAGGTGCTTATCTGAGGCCAAACCCACAGCAAAGCCCTAGTTCACCAGCAGCATGCTTGGGAGGAGCGTCAGGTTGCTCCAAGATGGAGAAGCCCATGAGGGTATCTGTGCTATGTCAACAGAGGGGGGAGAGGCTGCTGTCATACCAGATCCAGTCCTACTAATGGATACTCCCAGTGTGTTCCCACCTGCTGGTGGGTCAGGCGGGTGAGCACCTGCTAGAAAGAATGTGATCATCTCTGTGGGGTCTTCAAAATCACTCCCATGCTGCAATTGACAGCACTGTGTCCTCCTCTGCACCAGGCAGAACAGATGGAGACAATTAAAGTCCACCAAGGACTCCAAGTGCCTCTCCACAGTACAGGTGCTGAGCGCCTAGGGCAAGGGGCAGGCACCTGCTGTGGGAGTCCATGCAGACCCAGACATGGCCACTGAGCTCTGCATGAGTGCACATGAGTGTGCATATCTGTGTAAGAACAGAGAGCTTATTTTCAGGAAGAAGGACATGTTTTAATTAGTATTCACCAGTGCTAAGTGAATGAGATCGGGGGAGGTGGGGTAGGGGGGCTCCTGTGGCACCCAGTTGGGTGAGTGGGTGTGGTAGAGCCTGCTCTTGTGGCCATTTTCTGGAAAGCCTTCCTTCTAGTCATCCTCCTAATGGAAGTGTGGGCTATTAAGGCAACCCAGAAACAAATTCTGAAACTCTTCTTTGACTTTGCTCTGAACATGTGGCTTTGTGTTTTCATGAAATTTATGGAAAAGTCTATTCCCATCTGAGGGGCTTTCACAAAGACTTTCTAGTAAACAGCCAGAAAACAAATGCTTTCCTGCTATTTTTAGTTCTTAAAATATCGTCCTGACTTGGTCTTACCTTACTGGGCTTTTTAATTTTCTGGACACCAAAATAACAATGAGTGTGGCTGGTGAGCAGAGGGAAAGCTTAGCTCCACTTACGTCCTCTGCCCTGTCATTCTTCACAGCCTGACAGTCAAGGGCTTCATTCCTGTGGCCTGACTTTAGGTGCTGAGATCATCACCCCCACAAGATGTCACTGTTGGTCCTCTCAGGGACCTCAGGCTAGATGTTACCCCCAAGATGACAGAAACCTGGTGTCCCCTGCTGGCAAGCATGTCCTTTCTCTCTAAGGAGTCCTTAATTGTCAAGTGAGTCTGACTGAAGGTAAAAAGCAAAAACAAAACCTCAGCATAAATGCTTTAAGTACAATTCTAAGCCCAGGAGAAAAGACTCTGGAACCCAATTCCTTCCAGATTTGGTATGTGGAATTTATAGTTTTGTTCAAAAGAGCCCTAGCAGAAGATCTTGGCTGGGGTGGAACTTGTGAGCTCCTGTTCAGTATGGTTCAATGACATTGGATTTCCAATGAGAAGATGGTGCTTCATGACACCAAAATCCCAGTCTTCAAATCCTCCAGTGAAGGGCCCATGACTCAGCAAACCAGCTCTGCTTTCTTAGTGATCCACTCCCTCCTGCAGAGGGGGTAGAGGCTGCCTCCCTCATCAGGGCTGCAAATATACAAAGTCTAACCCTGCTGGTTCCCTGAGTGTCTCCAGATGAGCAGGGCCAGTTGCCACTGGGAGAACAGTTCTTGCCTGGGTTCTAAAACACTCCTACCAAGTGCTTGGCTAGCTGTTGATGGATACCTCGAAACCTCACCGGCCCCCTTCTGCAGCTAGAGAAGGCTTGAACCCCCCACCTCCTGAGTATGGAGTGTTCACAGCTTACATGTACCGACATGCAATAAAATAAAATAAAATAAATCAAAAGGGCTGGTGAGGCAATTAAGTGGTATTGAGCCTCTTGGTTCAATTTCCTCCCCAGGGTGAGGAGGAGGTTGCTAGCTGTTTTAACAGGTGCTGGGATCTTCACTGTACCCATGGATATAGTTCCAGAGCTGCTTTCTCTTTTGATAACCAGAGAATTTGACTTGGGCTTTTCCCACTCCTTCTTGCCTCTGCTGTCACCTAGTCCCTCCTTCCCTGGATGCAAAGAAGACAAATGATCACAGTATGTGTTCTGGTTACTTATCTTGCATCTCACAGATTTAATACACAGTGATGGTCCAGGGCCACTGTGGGCCTCTACCTCCATCCCTACATGGAGAAGAGGACATCATGACAGGTGAGGGTGTAAGGGCTTGTGCCCAGCAGTTCTGCTGCTTCCCCTGCAGAGCGCAGAGCATCTGAAGCACAGAGGAAAGCCCCATGCAGTGGTGTGTTTGAGAGCCTGGACTTTGGAGACAGAGAGCCCTGGGTCCACACAAGAAGCTCGTCTGTGCTCAGTGTCCATCTGTAAAATGGAAACAACACCCATTTCATAGAATATTTGGGAGTTTTAATGAAATAACAGTTTTACTTTGCTTAGAATGCAGCTCTATTGAAAATCTCATATTTAGTGGCAATAACTGAATTAACTGACTGTATAAAGTCAGTCTAGAGCTGGGCATGGTGGTACATGCCTGTAATCCTAGCTACTCAGGGGCTGAGGCAGAGGGATTCCAAGTTTTCTAAGGCCAGCCCTGAAAGTTTATCAAGATCCTCTCTCAAAAAAAAAAAAAAAAAAACAAAATAAAATAAATCAAAAGGGCTGGTGAGGGAATTCAGTGGTTTAGAGCCTCTTAGTTCAATGTCTAATATTGGACAAAAAAGTCTTGAAGTTGCTAATTTTTCTTCTAAATTATAATTTGAGAATGATTTTTTCTCCTTTCTTTTATTTTCTTCCTTTGTACTTCCTTTTCTCCCTCCCTGTCTTCCTGGGGTGGCTAAAGAATTTTGGGGTTTCTTAGAGCATCTCTGAGGAATGCTAGGTTCCTTACATTGAGTTTTCTCTCTTTTGTTCTAAGCACCATGGGTACCACAGGGTGGGACTGGAGGTGTTACAGTCAGAAAAGATCCTCCAGTGCCACAGAATGTGGATTCCTCTGTCTCCACCCCCATCCTGTGTATCCCTAACAATATATCCCCACTAGCACATGGCAACAGCCTCAGTAAATGTGCCAGAGAGGATCATTTTTAGGGAGCTGTTAGGGAGGCTAAGATCAAAGGCAAGTCACCTGTTTAAAAATGAAGCCATTTTGTGCATGTGTTTTACAAAGTGGCAGCACAGAAGGAAGATGGTAGTTGCTGGGGGTGGGGTGGGGAGCCCCCTGCTACTCTGCTCCACTGCTAAGCTGCTGGAAGACCCCTGACAGTGGCCGCCAGCCCCCAGCCTGCAGGTATCTGGGATGCTGGGGAAGGCTCCCAGGCCTGGCTGGAAAGTGCTTGCTCATCACACAGCGAGGAACAAGTTGTGTGGTCGTTGGACAGTCTGTATGACCATGTTACATGTATTAAAACTTTACAAGTTACTAGATTTCAGTAAGTATCACACTTAAAGTGATTCCATCTTTTATTCTGAACACATTGATGTTTTAGGCTCCTTCCTTTGAATTTCAATTATGAGGAGGTGCTGGTGAATAAGTCCTGCTTATTAGACAGCTGGTGAAAATCAGAGCATTAATCATTCCATTTGAAATTGGAGCTTCAGGTTCAAGGGTCATGTTTTACAATGGTTTTGGGGAGGAGGGTATCCCTGGTTCAGAATGCAAAGTGTGTGGTTGGTACAAGACAGCTATTATGGCTTAAAAAGGAGAAGGATTAGGTAAGTAGTAAAATTTCACAAGAAAACTGCTAATAAAATTCCTATTAGAAAGGACATGATAATCAAATATAGACACTGAGAATCTCATTCTCTGCATCTCATTCCATCCCCAGAAGTACAGGTGGCTGGCTTTAAATGCGACTGCTGTCACTAGGTTTTTGCACAGAACTCAGAAATAAAAGAAGAGAAAAGTGATTTCCCTGCTCTCGTGTATCTTCAGCTGCTCTCCTGGTGGCAGGAGTGTGCATCTAGCAAGGGTGAAGCTCAGCCAGGGAGGGTGAAGCTCAACTGGGCCAAAGCCCAAAACACTGAGAAATGGAGAGAACTTTCTGGCTTTCCTGTTGCTGGATCCATGGGAACTGTACCTGTAACCCCCCTTCCATGTGCCTGTGGTAGGGGCTTGGTGACCTGGGAGAGCAGCTCTGCCCAGATGGCAGATGAGCTGCTGACAGCAGTGGTCTCAGGATGTGCAAATCCAACAGCTGTCTAATTGGAAAGACCAGTTCTGGGGACCACCTCAGACCACACTCAGTGCTCAAGCCTTTTCTGGAATTAGCAGAAGGGGAGCAGAGTCAAATATGAAGGAAATAAAACCCCACCAATTCTGCTTCCTTTCAACAGCAGCTGGTGGGGAGGACTTCTGTTTCATCCAGGAACCCACTTGCCCTGGATGTTCAGAGCATGCAGTGATGGTGGAGCATGGAGCACAGCAGCGTGGACTGCAGGCAGGCTAGCACCAGGCCACTTCAGCTGTGGGGTCTGAGAGCACTTGGAGCACTGAATTAAGTCTCTACCCACTGATGCTCTGATGCTGAGTCAGCACGGGTCAGTTAGTACCTCCGTCCTCTGCACTAATAAACATTTGGTGATCACACACCATACAGGGTTCTGGGCTCAGGGCTGGGGTGAGGACATGGATTGGTCCCAAAAGGCCCTTTGAGAGGCCAGTGGGACAACTGTGAGGTTTGCCAGAAGCTGGCATGAGAAACAGGTCATCAGGATTTTCTGGGAATAGGGTTGTCCCTGTGTCAGTGTGGACAGCATCTGTCACAACCAAGAGGAAACTGTCCTTATGGGTGGGAAGGACTTCAACATGTCTGAGCCTCTGTTGAGAGTTAATTCCCTCCAGTTTCCTGGGACATCCAGGGAACCACAGCATCTCTTTAAACTTCTCAAATAAGGGTTTCGGGGGAGGAGTGAAGGAGCAGGTCATGGGCAGAGCAGGCGTCAAGCTATGCACGACTTGCAGGCTGTGGCCCAGGGCCCCAATCTTCCTGCTTCCCCACACTCCCTGAGGGGCTGCCCTGGGGCCTCTCCATGCTTCCCAGAGGACAGTCAGGTCCCATCTTACCCATGGGACAGTCAACCTGCCTTGTTATCTACAAAGTGAGGAGGCAGTCCCAAAGGGGGACATGAGACCAAGGCTAGGAGACAAAAGATGAATATTCTAACCCAGAGCCAGACTGGAACTCCTGGAACTTTAGTTTCCTTCCTGAAACAAAGAGCCAAGCATTATCTCTGGAGCTTGTAGGAAGGAGTTTGGGGAAGGTCAAATGAGTTCCCAAACATTATGTTTGTAGCACATGCAGTGTGACTCAGGAAGAGACCTGTTAGTAAGTGACATGTCAGTGGAAGCAGTTGTAGAGGTGGAATTCTGAGAGTGTGGGGACAGCAGGACAGGATGAAGGCTACAAACATCAGAGTAGATAGGCACTGTCCTTAGGTGTTGAGGATACTCTCAGTTTGCACTCAGGTTCTGGGACCACAGAGTGAAACTTCCCATCTCTCTGCAGGCAAGATGGGATGAGCAGTGCCCTGCAGGACACTCAAGGATCTGAGATGCACCCTGACACAGCACAGAGAGGGGACCTGGAGGTTGGATATGACTTGCTTCCAGGGAACAACAAGGCTAAGTATACACTCACAGTTAAGAAGTTGGAGGAGAACTTATAGATCTCACTTTGAGATCGTGTGCATGTTGAAAACCCAAAACTGGAAACTCTCCCGGTCATCAGCATGGGCCAGAAGACCCACTGTCCCACACCCAGCCTGGCTATTGTGAGCGGGGGGGGGGGGAGTGTAAGAATAGTACGGCTGCTTTTCAGAGACGTTTGTGAACAACCACTGGCCATCACCAGCCAAGGCCACAAAGATGACTGACCTAGAATGTAAACTAAGTTTGGGGCCAACAGAGGAGCTGGAAGGAGGCAGGGGTTATGTTGGGGAAGGTCATTTTCAGTGGCATGCTCTGCCTGGCGCTGTGGAGCCCAGGACACAACAATCAGCATGAGAAAAACCTGTGCCCGTCATCATCTATGCTGTGCCTGCCCATCAGATACCGCCACCAAGCAGCCCCTGGGCCTGCCACAGAGCTAAGTGCTGCAGGCTCAGTAGCTACCAACATAGATGGGCCTGCCCCCCTGGAGCCTAACTAGAGCAGGGTGTTGGGATCCACAGTGGTGTGGATTCAGGGCAGCCCTGACCTGCTCTGCCTACTCACCCGAGGCCCCCGTGTCTCTGGATCATATGCTACTTTTCAGGTAATGTCACATGCCGTAGCAAAATAACCGGGGGGGGGGGTCACTGTCTTGCATTCTGCCATCCAGGACCAGAACACACTGCCTGCCATCTACCAGTCCTTGTGTAGACAACAGGAGAAAACGCAGAGACTAGCACTGTCCCAGAAAACTTGCTGTGTGGCCCGAACTCTGGAGTAGTAGGCTGTGCCTGTGCTGCCCTGTTCTGAGCATCCAGGGAAGAATCCAGGGAGAGGCAACCCAGGAAGAAAATCAGGGAGTCTGGCTGGGGCACCTGGGTGCACGGCCAACACCTGAAGCATCTGTTTTTGATGAAGACTTCTTTTTCCAAGAAAATAAAGCGCATTGTGTCTTAATTGAGCTATCTGGGCAAAGCCCCCAGAGAAGCTGTTTATATCTCTGCTGCTTGTTCTTCAGGGAAGGTGAGGATGGAAAACAAGGCTAGCTTGAACACTGTGTAAAGGCAGTAATTTCTGTCATGCATGAAGAGCACAAGTAAAACCAGAAGTTCTTTTCAAGTTCAAGATTCAATTTGTTGCTTTTCCTGAGCATTAGCTTCAAAAGGTACCAATTTGAATATAAAGTAAACACCAGCATCTTTATGGTTCAATAACAGGGCTTAACGACAGTCCTAAAATGGTTATCAGGGACACAAGTACAAACATTTTCTGCCATTGCAATGGCAGATGGCATTTGTATTTGTCTTCCACCCTTTTCTTAAAAAAAAAAAAAAAAACACCACCAACAACAAAAAAAAAACAAAACAGGAACAAATGACCTGCTGTTTCTTCTCTGACCAGTAGAGGAAGACACTTCACTCAAGGAGACAGATATAGGCCTCAAGTGTTCTGCAGGTTGGTCATAGGATCCCAATTCCCAGAGTAGCTGGGTTCAGGTTTCTGTCCTCTGTCCTGGTATAATTACTGATAGTGCCTTCTTTCTCTCTCATAGGTATTCCAGACTACATATGCTGTTGCAGTCACTCCAGGTTGAGACAATTCCACAATGATCCTCAACTTTACCAGGGCTCTCAAGAGTTTCACTTCTGGTGGGAGAAATGTTGGCATTCCCTCTGTCTGGCACAATCTTAATGTTTGAGGCAGCTGGGGCACCAGCTCCAAAGGCTGGCTCACTTCTTAACTTTCCACAGTCTCCCCTGACCCTCCTAGGGCAGAGCTTTCCCAGCTGTGTGGCTGCAGGAACTTCCTACTCCTGCTTGCCTGTCTCCGCTTCAAGGTCAAGGACAGGGTGGAGTTTGCTGTATGCCTAGCATCCTACCTGACAGATGCCCAACAAATACTGTTAGCACCATGAGCATGGCTGGACAGTGAGCCTTAGCTTGGTATAAATTTGCAACAGCGGCCAGAGGGTGAATTTATCAGGATGGCTAACCTGAGCCATTTGTAGCTCCCTTCTTAGAAATGAAACTCCTTGTGCACAGTGAGCCTGAAAGTGCTGCAAGAGAGTCATCAGATGTATGTGGGTTTATTTCTGATGACTAACAATCTGGTAGAGCTGGATCCACTGGTGATGGGGCACTGCCTTGGATTTCCCAAGCAAAAGGGCTCTTCCTGCAGCTTTTGCTGCACCTTAAAGATTTCCAACAGTTTTTCTCCCTCTTAAGAAGGAGCCCAGGCTAAGATGTACTTCTTCACACAGTCTCAAGTTACACTTTAGAATTATGATAGAACCAAGTTCAAACTTAACCAATGAGGTCGCTTAGCTGGGGGCAGGTAAGGAAAGAGGGTGTGCACCTTATCAAAGACCCCTTCCAAGAGACTGAATGAGTACATTTAATGGGGGAAAAACTCCAACCGCTTTCCATGTGGCAACTCCAGGCAGTGGTAACAGCACAACATTCCTCGGCAGGACTCTTGCCATATTTCCCAAACATCTGGAATGGTCTAGAAGATACAGGGGCAGACTTAAAGGCAGCTCGTCTTGTAAAGAGCTCAATGTGTTCTCAGTGTGTGATGTCACTCATGACAAACAACCTAAGTCAATGCAAAAGGGACCACAGCCCCCCCGGGCATTCTCAAAAGACTAAGACCTCCTGCCACAATTCTCACCCCTAGCCAGGACCACCTCGGCTTCTTCAGCCTGAAGGATGCACACCTTAGTTTTAAAAGTTCTCCTTATCAGGGCCAGCCAGTTCATCACGTGTAACTACTAGGAAACAGGCTATTTCCCTTGACTTCCTTTTCTTCATGAGCACAGCTAACAGGAGTGAGGCACTCAGAGCCTGTGGGAATGACTCTGGAACTGAAGGCCACTTATGAAGGATGCTCCCCAAGTAGAGGGCGCCCTTGGTGGACACAGTAGGGTTTTCCCAGGTCTCTAAGCTGCTGTAATTCACGGAATACAGGTGGCTATTAATTCTCAGTCTGAGACCTGAGACTGGCTGTCTTCCACAGAGCTGTGGCAGCCCAGGGGAGGGCAGGGGCCCCTCTGATTCCTGCGAGTAGGTCTATTTACTGTACACTGGGTGACTTCAACTCAGGGACAAATGTGCAGGAATGTATTTTGAATTCTGTAAGCATCATTTCAAGGGATTAGCCCAGTGAACTTAGCTCCAAAAAGACTCTTTCCTTTATCAATTAAAAGAAATAGACAAAAGGACCCACAAGGGATAAATAAATTATTAAAATATTAAGACGTTGCTATAAATATGCAATGGTGATTCAATAATTCATAATGGACTAGTACAATGAGATTGTTAGGTTTCATAAAACATCGCTGCTTTGGTGTAGCCAGCTTCCTGGGGCATGGGCCAATTGCTTCTCTACCCAGCAGCCCTGGTGCAGGGATGCCAGGGAGCCTGTGGTGGGGGGCAGAGTAAGGCCTTGCTGTGTGATGTTTCCTGTAGTGTAGCGTGCACTCTACGAGCTTCTGCTTGATCCTGTTTCCTGTTTTGAAAGTGCTGATCTCTACTCACTTCATGGACTGCCAGTGGGTGGCAACCTAGTTTGAAGGAACAGGTTAAAGGAGCTTCCATTTCCTATGAAACCACAAGCAGTGAGTGATGACACTGTGGCTCTGCAGGTCAGTTCCTATGCTGCAGGTCTGTCACAGGAATGGGGTTTGGGACAACAGTCGACAGTGACCACCATCACAGGTACTTAGAACCTGTGACCAGACACATTGGGAGTACAGGGGATAACATGTGCTTCTCATAGGGGAATCATTTCTCCAACAGACTCAAGCCTTATTTAGCTGAATTTCACCAATGTGAAATTTGTGCTCATTGGTTAAAGGCCATAGAAAACACAAACAAGATGGAAGAATATTAAAATCCCCCAAGAAAACAAGGTTGGGAAAACCCAACAATATTTTGTAGTGAAAGCTTACACACAAATAATTGATGTGCTTATTACAAATAATTCTATTTGTACATTGAATCATGCATCCTGTAAGAGAAATTTACTGGGCCCCTCTGCTAGACAAGTCTGAGCCATGGTGTGATTTGAAAGTAACACCACATTTCCTTATAAATATTTTATAATTTGGATTTTTAGAAAGCAGATCAAACTACCATTCACTATAATTAATACAAGATGGCGAGGTTCTACAGCATAAGGGAATACTTCATAAACGTTTCTATGTTTGCTATTCAGAATATGCACAAGCATCCTATAAATAGCCCTAGGAATTGACTGCCATGGAAGACAAACAGGAGCCCCAGTCCCAGCACCCAGTGGGCAAGGTGCACAAGACCCCAACCCAGCACACGAGGGAAGCAGGAAAGAGGTAAATAAGCCCCACTGGAGAGGTTTGATGAGGGTCCTTTTGCCAAGGTGGGCTCATAAACATTCCTCTGGGCTGCTTCATGGTCAGGCGGGTTTGGCAGGTGTGGGTTAAACAGGGTGTGCGGCCTTCTCTCAAGCAGGCACACCCCTTGGCTGGGTTCTAAGCTAGGATTGGCTGTGAATTCCCCAGAGGCGGCCCTTGGAGAATCTGTGTCTGTGACCCCTGGCCAGAACTCTTCATCAGAGTGCTTGACATAAATGTCTAAGAAAGATGTCACACAACAAAGAACATGCCCATACTCCACAAAGTGGTGACAGGGCTGTTAAAGAAGCTGAGAGTCACCTGTGTATACCATGTCCCAGGTGATGCCCCAAAGAGAACAGTAAGGTCTGCTGCCCCAAATTCATCAGCGTTTCTCGCTTATTCATTAGGGCAGTAGGTCAAAGCAGAACCCCAGGACTTAGGTGTCAGCACTAATTCACCCAGGAAACAGAAATGCATATTCTGAAGCCACATGCAGACACCTCCTTTGGAATCTTGGGGGTCAATGACCTGCTTTGAGCCAGCCCCTGGTGATGCTGGTGTGGCCCAAGGTCGAGAATCTGTCTCTCCTTGGAGGGTCCAGTGCCCACAGGAAGGGGCAGTCCTGGGCGGCCTCTACCACTTCCACCTTTAAAAACAAATAAGAAAAAAGCCAGTACCCAAAGCCGGGCAGTGAGAAAAACAAGGAAGTGCTTTTCAGATGCCCTCCCTCCCAGCCATTTCTAGAGAAATCCAGTCCTAAGGCCCTGGGTGGAGCTGAGCAAATGTGTTTCAGAGCCTGCTGCTGGCCAGGTGCCATTTACAGAGAGGCCTTGGCCGGCCTCGATCATGGAAAATCCTATGGGAGGACATGACAAGGCTCAGAGCATTGCAGACTCTCCGCGTAGAGTTTATTTGGCAAACGCCACCCAGCAGCCATGGGAGACATAAGCAGGTCCCTGATCTCGCCCTACACTTAGCCCACTGCACCATGGTCCTCCTGGGAATCGGGTCCACAGTCACAGCACCAGACAACACTGAAGGGACTGTAGGAGATACTTAGGGGGATCAGGGTGGCCGATGGCTCTGTGTGCAGTCAGGCTGCCTTTGTCACTGGGTCTGGACACCTAGTTGGATAGTAGGGAGCACGGGAAAGCTCAGAGGGGAAGGGAGAGAGGGACCAATCTAGAGGATGGTCCAGTGGCCAGGCATCAAATAGAGAGTGAGGCCAGAGAGGCATCTCCAGGGAGGACAAATGCACGCAGCCTTCTGAGAACGATGGTGGCAGTGGGTGGACTTACTCTGCAGCCTGAGCCTTGCATGGCTGGATATAGGCAGCTGATGGCTTCCACAGGAGCCTAGGCCCTGCCCTGGGGAAAATGCCCAGGTTACATGGCCAGTGTCCCAGTTCCAGCCCCTCCCAGGGTGACACACACGACCCCTGAGGACAGGTGGCCTGCTGCAGAGCACAGCCCTTGTACACCCAACTCAGGGCTTCCCCTGACCTATGCCAAAGCTGGCGAGGACTCTGTGGTGGGAACTCTGTGGCAGGGAGGTAGGTTAAAACACACCTGAGAGCACACCCAGGCTTAAAGGCTACTCAGCGCTTCAGGGAAGCCAGGAAGGGGGTGTCACCCTGGTGGGCGCTCAGGCCCAGTGCTGTGTGATGAGGAGCTGTGGTCAGGAGGAGTTGGGGTCAGGAGGTGGGAAGGGGAAGGCTTGCACATTTTACCTGTTGTGAAATGGCCCTGTGCCAGGGCTGGAGACACATGATGGCTGAGGCCCACTGAGGCTCCAGTGGCTCCCACCCCACAGGGGCACCAGAGTGCACACAGGCCGAAGAGGAACTTAAGATGAGTAACCAGCTCAGGAATGGGGATTCCCACTAAAGGAACTGCAGAGCACCTGCTGTGAGGCTTACTTGAGTCACCAGACTGTTACTTTGGCTACAAACATCTAGACTTTTTATCACAGGCACAAGAATCTCCTACACACGGGGCTGCAGGCACTCACACACAGTGGGGTGTGTGTGTGTGTGTGTGTGTGTGTGTGTGTGTGTGTGTGTGTGTGTGTTTGTGCATGCGCATGAACGTGTGGGTTCATGTTGAGGGGACAGTGGGGCAAATGAGAAATGGGTATGGAGGAGAGGCAAATGGAATTTGGTTTGGGATGATCCAAGCAAGATGTCTTGGGCATGCATGTTGGGGTATATCCAGCAATGTGCTGCCACAGGGCAGTAATAGGTGTGAGATGCACAGGGGCTCTCTACAGATGCACTGCCTGGAAAGCTGAAGTTGAAAGGAGATCCCTCTGAGCATGTGTGAAAGGACAGGGGACAGATAAGAAATGTCATATGGCAACTGAGGGTGTTGGTTAAACATGAGTGAATGTGGGACTCAACCCCTTGAATATTCAAAATCTTTAAACATGAAAGAAATACTACCATGGGTACATGCTTCCAGGCTTGAGGACAGGGCAGAGGACAGAGTTACACTCCTCTGCACGTTGGAAGACGCAGTGAAGGCTGGGCAGAACCAGGAATCAGCTTGGCATCATACCTACAGCTGCTCTGGGAGGTGGACAGTTTCCCATAGGGGTCGGTATGGAGCCTTTAACTTCATCATCCACAGAAGCCTAAGGAAGGTTATCAGGGACCTCTCATCATCTGGGGAAAATCCCACCAGTCTGCATGTGTGTTTTTCCTTCCTATTTGCAATGGAAAACATTAATTTAGACTGGCAGAGAGCAGATTTGCCAAGAGCCTCTTAAATGAAGACGCAGGTTCTTTCCTCAGAGGAGGTACACATGGGGCTCAGAACCATCAGAGCTCCACGGAAATCCAGACCTTAGGAAAATTGTCTGAAGTCACAGAAAATAAGAGGAGACCTGATAGGAGTTTAGACATGCATGCTTTATTATAAAATGTACCCAAGACATGAGGACAGATCAACTCCAACACATCCAAAAGTAGAACCCAGGGAACCCAGGAACCAGGCAGGGGAACCAACTAATGACCAGTCGACCATCCCTACATCTCTGCTTCCCCCAACATCTCATTGGTACTTGGCATTCCCTCTCACTAAGAGATAGTAGCCCAGTTCCTATTTTAGAAGAGAGGGAAAGGAGGGCCACACCTAAGAAACTGCAGAAGCTGAAGAACTGTCATCAGATGTTCAAAGGAAGTATGCTGCTGTACCCCACCCTGTGGCAACCTCCTGTGGTAACAGAAATGCTGGATGAAGTCCAAGGCTCAGGATGGCAGTGGGAGTAACTCTCCGGCCTGTCCACTACTGACACTCACCCATGTCCAGGGCCACTCGAATGCCTGGCCACACCTGCTCCAATCCACCCACAGGGACATAGAGCAGAGGCTGGATCAGTCCTGGTTCCCAACTCAGTGCATGTTGGCCTGGAGAGACCCCCACATGCTGGCTTTAACAGGCAGCTCCTGAGGACCTAGCAAATGGCCTTCTAAAATAGCTGCTGCGTGACTTCTAGGTAAATAGCACCCCTCCAAAGCAGCAGAAGGATGCGACGAGTAAACGCAATGGTGAGAGACAGTGGGTTAAGGAAGGCCTCAGGAAAAACAGTAAGTTCGGGCAGGTTGCTCTCAGTGGGTGGAAGCTGGCAGCCTCCTTCACCCTCCGCCTCATGGCGGGAATGCATGGTGGAGTTTCAGCATCAGCTATTTATCACCTTCTGCATATGTCGGCTTGTAACATGTAACAATTAATTTGATGATCCCAAACTGGGCCTGACAGGACACCTTGATGGTTCCCCAGGCCTAGATTTATCAGAGAAACACACCTTTGCTGATTTCTCCCGCAGAAAATGCTGGCATCAACCCAGGACAGCTTTCCCTCATCGCTAGTCCTCTCACCTGGGGACCGACTCCTATAGACCTGCTCCCTGTTCCTAATCACATGGCCAGTGTCAGGACACATGGGCTGTCATGGGCGTCTACTGACCACTTAACAGTTTAGAGGCAAAAAGGACATGAGGGGAACAAACAGAAATTGAGTGCTGTCAATGGAGAATCAGAGGGAAACAACCTCAAACTGTGGTTTGCAAGGAGCAAACAAACCTTCTCTGAGATCTAGATACCCATAGGCAGCAAGAAAAAAATAATATTATCCAGCCCTTCTCCCCAAACTAACTCTAGATTGTTGACAGCTGCATGGTGACTGGCCATTGTCTGCCATACCTCACCTGGACCCAGATGCCATAGGAATGTCACCCTAATAAAAACCACTGGGGTTGGTCCTCGGCTTCTTCCCCATGAATCCTTTAAGACCATCCTGGGGAGGATGACATAGCAGCCACCATCAGCAATGCCCTCCCTAAACCCGCCACCCAGTGACTGATGGCACATGCCAATTTTTTTCCTGAAATTACTACTCCCCAGCATGCTTTAGGGAGTGCAGTTAGGAAGGAGCACACAGAAATGGGTATCAATCACAGAACTCACTGAACCAGGCACTTAGTGCTCCATGTACCAAGAAATCCTCTTTACTTGTCTTTATGCTTCTGGCCATTGCGGCTGCAAATTCCCAGCCATTAGAAGGGACAGCCATCTTTAAGAGCCATGTTCCCTGGTGAAATGAAATGTCAAAACCAAGGACATTCAGACAGACACATCTTGCTTATTTGCTCTCTCTCTCTTCCCTCTTGCCATCATGTTCTCCTCCAAGAGAGTAAGTTATTAAAGATAAAAAGCCAAATATTTAGTTACTCTAAAACAGAATTTGTGACAGACTTATGCTGACAGAGGGAGACAGATATGGTATTAATAGTCCACCACATTAAAAAAATAGGAGAATGATAATAATCAGAGAAACTAATTCAACTCTCTCTCTCTCTACATATTTCTTTTTCTATCCTATAAATATAGTTTGATTCATGCAAGGTCCTGGCCGGTGGTGGGACTGCCCACCTCAGGTCTTTTATCAGGAGTTTTATGGGGGTCTTGCACTTCATTCTCCCCATGCCTCATAAGAAAAATGCAGCCTATGGAACTTTGCAAATAATGCCGGCTCTCTGGTCAGTAAGTAGAGACCAGGATTGTGTTTACTGTGAGTGAGCATCTGGGGAAGGCATGGCAGAGAGGTGGAGAAACAAGCAGTAAGAGGACCAGGCAAAAGATCAAACAAAAGAGGTCCTGAGCAGTTTTAGTAAAGAAAAAAGACAGCAGGCTCTAGTCACTAATTAACACATAGCACTCTCCAAGGAGAGGCTCTAGCCCAGGCTGCAGGCCAGAAAGCAAGAGAATAAAAATGTGAAATCCAGACCTCTCTCATTAAACACCTTCCGTCTGCCTTGGCTATACATTTCATTATGGCCCTTATCTCCGCCCTCAGCAGATCTCACAAACAGCCCCGAGTTGGCAGAGCTCCCCAGGCTTCTGAGAACAGGTCGGTCCATCTCACTGTGCATCACGGGGCTGTTTGTCATCCCCTGCATTTGCTAGGTGTCTATTTGGATGGTTATGGAAGCAAAGGTCAAAACACAAATGACAAATTGTTTGGCTGCGGAAGAGAAAGAAAACATACAGCACAAAAATGAACTGTGAGGCTGGTTCAGTGCTTCCTGTGCTGCCCTACAATTGTTTCACAAACATCTCTGGTAAAAACCTCAAATTAAAAACATTTAAAGCACAGCACCTCTAATCCTGCATGACTGAAATAATTTTTGAACACCTACCCAGGACCTACCCTTCCACCAAAGCCGCACAGGACCAGCCAATCTCAGTGAGGATTAGCCAGGCTCTGGGGGTTTCTTCCAGGCTAATTTCTCTTTTGTTTTCTTCTTTAACGTCTAGTGAGGTTCACCCACATTAACAGAAAACACACAAGAATGAGGCTGTTATTGATTCATGCTGTGCTTTTAATTCTTTTCATAACTTTCAGATTCTCATTTTTATCATAAAAGCCCTAAAAGAGGAGCAGACACATGTATAAATTGGCTACAGCCATGAAAACAGGAGCCACAGCCCAGTGATTTACTTGAGCACCCCATCCCCAACTGCCTCCAGGCTTGTCCCAGGACCCTGGGGAGCCCAGGGATCCTCCCCTAAGCTCAGGATGCTCCCAGACAAAAAGTGTGAAATGCTCATTTCAGGAGGACAAGAGCAGGCTTTTAGGGAATGGATGCACCTAATTTGCTTAATTCAGGGTCATAACCAAAGTCTCTAATTAAAAAAAAAAAAGTTATAAAGACCAACAGAGGAAAGGGCAGGGCTGTCTGGGTTGCTTCAAGGTCATGCCCCTGGCAAACACTTTCCTTTTCTGGTTCCATTCCCTCAGGGATGTGGGCAAGCTCAGGGACTCCAAGGAGGCAAGGCCCTTCTGCTCCCTGGGACCTGGGTTTTCAGTGCCTTTCACCCAGGAAGTGGGCACAGGCCAGCTCTGTAGGGCTGTTTTCCTCCCTCTTCCAGGAGAAGAAGGGTCCCACAGAGCTCGTAGGACCTGCCTTTCTCCTTTCCCAAAGGGGGTCCCTCCACCCAGCACCTGGCTCTGCCTTGCCAAAGCTGGTCTGGTTCCTTTCTATCCATCCCCACATTTGGACCCCTGCAAAAGGAAACACAATCTTCCAATTCCTTAGCAGCTCTTGTTGGGGCCCAGAGATGCCACCCATTCCATTTAAGGGTAGGGTCCCGCCCCCCACTAATAGCCATCATGAATTCAATTGCAGGGACTCATCAGGTTGTATTGACTCCAACTTCCTTTTTGTACTTTTCCCTCCAGATTTCCTTTCTTGGAAGCCTCCTTGGGGAACCCCACTTTCTGGGCTTGAAATCGAGGTGGGGGTGTCGCTGTGCCCACAGGCAGTACAAGGCATTCACCTAGGATGGTCTTTTGCTGGCTCTGGGGCTCCTGGTGTGGCAGGTGCTGGGGAGGTGGCAGTTCCACAGACACGATGCCCCTGCACAGCATCCTACACTGTCCTGGTACCTTGTAAAACCACAAGCCCAAGCTGATGATCAGAGATGGAAAATAACAGAAACTCCTGCATCTTAACTGAGCTTGGGTGGAAGCCGGTGCCTAGTAGTGTACTCTGCTAGCCAAAAGACCTCTGAATTTAAAATAGCAGGTAGAATTGCAGGTGTTCTTAACAACCACACCCCCTATTGCTTTAGAAAAGGACCACCAGCTGCTAGAAGAGAAATGGTGGGCAGGGGAGTAGCCAGAGCCTCTGCAATCTACACATTCAGACTTAAATATTATTTCTGACAGTTCGCTGGATGACAATGGACATATCCTCAGCTTTCCACATCAGATCTCCTTGACCATCCAGTGAAGTTGTGTCCACACCCCTGTAGGATGTGAAGACAAAGGAAGGCTAAGGATGAAAGCATTTGCCATTATTTGACTTCTAGACTTTCATAATGATGCTGAATTGCTTGTTTAACACTCAGGACAATATTCTAACCTTCTAATTCCCCAAGGTAACACAAAGATGAGACCTAAACATAAATTCAACGGGCTGAATGTCACACATTTCCAAAATACAAAAAGTCCCATGGGGGAAAAGAATCCAGTTCTGCTCTATGAGCAGCTCTCACACTGTCTCCCAGTTCCCCTCCAGAGCACCTATAAACATGGGGGTCGATCAGAAGAGTAATTTCTCAGCCACAACTAACAGGTAAGTTATTCACAAAAAGTTTCTTCCTTTTACAGAGTGTGCATTACATAGACTGTGGCACAGGCCTTAAAGCTTTGCTGCGAGTGTGGGTGGGGGAGGCCAGACAGCACCACCTTGGCCAGGCTGGAGAGAAGTAGCCCCAAGCCCTGCCCAGACCTACTAGTGCAGAGCCTGAGTTTTGACCTGGCTTCCAAGTGATTTGCAATGAGAAGCTCTGCTCACTCCTCAGTCACACAGGTCATGCAGAGGTCAAGGTGCTGGCCAGGAACTCAGGAGACCAGGATTCTGATTGTTCAGCCTCTGAACTTGCCACAGTGTGTGTGTGTGTGTGTGTGTGTGTGTGTGTGTGTGTGTGTGTGTGTGTGTGTGTGTGTGAGAGAGAGAGAGAGAGAGAGAGAGAGAGAGAGAGAGAGAGAGAGAGAGAGAGACAGACAGACAGACAGACAGACAGACAGACATGGGGTGTGGGAAGTCAGAGAAAAAGAACATTTATAACTCACAGCAAAAACAGACCAAACCCCCGGATACGAGTGGTGGACTGGAATTTGTTCCTGGAGCACTTGTTCCCACAGTGACAGTGACACCGGGTCACCTGTGCATGCAGGGCACCCCCACAGGAGAAGGATCTGAAATTAGGGAATCCTCATCTTACCCAGGGATCTGCTGACCTCCCTCCGTCTTGTCTGGAGAGACAGGGACTAGACGGGGCAGAAAGTATGCAGTTGTCCTGGGAGGTGGCGGTGGGAGGGTTACTACTCTGGGTCACCTCTGGGGAAGGAAGGCTCTCTGAGCTTCCCTGGTCTGAAATTTCCCTTACATGAACACTATTAACCCGCTGCATCTCTCTTTGCTCAGAGAATCCAGAGTGCAGGAACAAGAGATGTCTGTGGAGAACTGATGCCTGGTGTGTCTGTGTCCAGATGACAGGTGCCTGGAACACAGCAGGGGACAACACTGCTCTGCCCCAGAAGCTAGTAGCAGAGGGTGCCACAATCTAGTGGCCCTGCTGGGAGAGGGGAAGTCCCAGGTGTCCTTGGGAACACCAGGCCACCAAAGCCTGCCTTTCCCACCCTCAGCCCAGGGAGGTGGGGGAGATGCTGTTTGGGAAGGGTCCCCAGAGCTGCTGACTCCCAGCTGAGCTCAGTGTTCAGAATGGCAGGACAGATGTGTGTGTGAGAGAGGTACACAGGAGGGGCTGCAACCTCGTTCTTGATGCCCAAGGACCTGGTTTATTCTGAGGTTCTGGTCTTGGGGGACTCGGGAGAAGGAGAAATAAACACCAATTACCTGATCCTTGTGTGGTTAACTCAGAAATGAGAACCCAACAAGGGTCTGAAAAGCCATGAGAAGAGAGAAGGGAGAGGGAGAAATGGCAGGGCTTATAGACTGAGAGCAGATCTGACTATGATTAGTAAGAACAAGATACAACATTAAGGAGGTAATCTCTTTTTCTAGATGCCAGGGAGAGTGAAGTTTTATTTATTTTTTGTTTATTCACTAATAGTATTTATTTACAAATATTTACTCTTGTGAATTGTCTGTGTTCTTTTTAATCTGTTGGGAGTTTGATTTATTTATTATTCATTTGTATATACTTCCCATTCATTTGGACAGTCTGTATTGGGTTTTAATTATCATGCTTACTTTTAAGAAGATAAGTATGGAGCTACTTAAAACCCTGGGGGAAGAATTAGACTTACCCAGGTACAGGCAAGAAAGATACAGTAGGGGCCCTGGTGGCCCACAACCACGGTCTTCTGCCCTACTCTTCAGAGCTTCAGGGAAAGGAGATACAGATAGATGTACGGAGCCGCAGATCCTGGGGTTAAGGAGGTAAAGCAGTGATACAGATTTATGATCTTACCAATTCTGAGTGTTCTTTAGAAACTTGGCCTGCCAGTAAATCTAGGTGTGGAGAGTCATCAAACTCCTACGTTCCAATTCATGGCAAACCATCTTGTCCCAAAATGCAACTGTTTGACTGTGACCCACACAGCACTTGGGCCAGGGGCCCCTATCAGACACTGAAGCCTTAGGGAGAAATATGTCCCCATAATATACTTATGAGAGAGGGGGAGGGGGAGGGAGAGAGAGAGAGGGAGGAAGGGAGAGAGAGGGGGAGACAGAGAGGAGGGAAGGTGGGAGGGAGGGGGAGGGAGAAAAGGAGGGAGGGAGGGAAAGAGGTAGGGAGGGGGAAGAAGAAAAAGAGAGAAAGAGAGGGAAGGAGAGAGAAAGGGAGGGAGGAGAAAGACAGGGAGAAAGGGAGAGAGAGAAGGAGAAAGAGAGGAGGGAGGGAGGGAGAGAGAGGGAGGGGGGGAGAGAAAAAGGGAGGGAGGGGGAGAGAGAGAAAGAGAGATGAGAGAGAGATGAGAGGGGAAGGGAAGGAGGCAGCCCCGTACTCTCTCCAGCATCAGCACAAAAGATTCTGCCTTTTTCAAAAAGTCCATGGATGTGCTGTCTCCTGACTAGCACAGACTGCCTGTGTAGCAACCTACCAAAATTCTACATGTGCATCTAGGTTCAGAGAGAATCACTTTTCCCATATAAGTTAAATCGCTTATTAGTTAGTGACTAATGTTAACTGTCTGAGTTTTTCTCTCAACACACAAAACTTACTTAATATCCCAGGTGTTATGGTTGGATATGGTTGGCGTGTGTCTCCACGGGGTCACGTGTTGAACTCTAGTTGCCACCTTGAGGTTTTAGAGGGTCGAGACTTCATCACACCATGGTGCTGCCTCTGGGTGATTAGAGATAGATAAGGTCAGTGGGGTGGGGGCCCCATGACTGAATCCTGGTGGCTTTATAAAGAGAGGGGCAGAGACCAGAAGAGGCACACAGACGTGTACACTCCTTGTTCTTGCCATGTGATACCATGCACAGCCTTGGAATTCTGCTCGCTGGAAGGATATTACTAGATATGCCCCCTTGGCCTTGGATCTTTGGAACCACGAGACAAAATAAAACATTTTTTCTTGATAAATTTATCCAACCCCTGGTAATTAGTGAAAGTAATGCAAAACGGCTTAATAGAGCAGGATTTCAACAATGTTTTCCCACAAAGAATATAGATTTCAAAACTGTCAAAACAATTCCCTCATGTCTGCTTTCTGCTGAATCCCTGTGTAGCTGCAAGTTAATCTTCCCTACAGAGGTCATGCTGTTGCTAATCCATAGGTGGGAATGCTATGAGTTAGTGCTTGTAAGTGAAATAAACTTTATCCTGGACCATCATCTTTCAAAATAGGCCCCTGCCTCAGAATGTGTGATTTCTGCTGCATTGTCTTGGCATTTCTTCCTCTCCCTTCTCTCCCCTTCCTTTCCTTTCTTGCTGTAGTGACCCTCAATGAGTGAGCAGCCATTACTTTTCTCAGTTAGTCAGGCTGCCTGAAGTTGCCTGAATGCCTTTATCATCACTCTGGGAGGAACTGCTACAAAGGAACACCTAGCAGATGTCACTCACAATCTTCTTATTCTCAGTGTGAATAAATTCCAAGTTATCTAGTTAGTGGTGGGAGTCCAGGTTTTTTGACAAATTCTTGGCACACTGAAGATGGTGCTCTTTCTCTGGTGCTCTGTGGTTTTCCACTTGGGGATCTGTTTTGTAGAATACCAGGGAGGGAGCAGCCAACCAAACTCAGACCAGAGCACCAAACAACTCTGATGTGACTGTATGTTATTGGCAAAATCCTTAGCCTCCGGCCAACCTGCCATTGATCTTGAAGCCACACCCATAAGATTGCATTCTGGCTTTCTGTTAGCAGAAAACTCATCTTTGTGGTGTCCAAGTCAACATTGGAGTGGAAGCCCGCTGTCATCCTGGCATGCAGCAGAAGGATGGCTCAGAGAGCTCCCGCCAGCTCCTGGGTCCACAGACACTACCTGCCTGGCCATGTCTGGGACATCTGCTCAGCATTTGTCTTCATTTCTCTCTTCCCACATGCATTCTGCACAGGCCTTGGCTATCATGGTGGTTAAGAGCACTCATCAGGCTGTTTTCCCATGAAGTTTTCTTAGAAGTTGAAGCACCCAGTGCCCTCTGCCTGCTCTGGTTTCTTTGCAGCACTGATAACTTCATTTGCCATGCCACAAATTTGATCATCTGTATGTGTATCAGCCCCACTGGACTTTAAGGTCTGGGAAAAGAGGGATGGGTTTTATTTTGTCCACAAACATGTCCCCATTGTGTAGAAGAGTGCCTAATGGATAGCAGGTGTGTATAGGTGCCAGGGGACAAGCGAATGGTCAAGGACTGCAGAGTGGGCCACGTGGATGTGTGCACCCTTCGAAATAGGTAACAACTGCTGCTGAGAAGTTAGTGACCTGACCTCTCTCTCCCATGTCTGTCAACTGTATAGTGGGGGACAGAGGATTCTAGGAACACACCCAGGCATCTCTATTCTGTGCCGATGGTACATGCAGGGACTGAACTTTAAAATGATTTGGCTTTCCTCAGAAGCCCCGGTTTTCCACTCTGTGCCTGGGCACTGCTGTGTCGGCCTCTGGGTTCAAGTGTGTGCATTCTGGGGACAGATCTGCTTTCTTCGGGGCTCTACTGGGGATACTGGGAAGGGAATCTTTCTGCAGTTTTTGCTGGAAGCCAGTTGTTCTCAGAGCCTGGACTGGGATGCTGACCTCCTGCTGCCAGCCACACAGGGTAGGATCCTGAGCCTTGGTCTGGAACCCTGTTCCCACGTTCTTTTTCTAGTCTCTGATGCACGACTCAGCTGCTCTCCCTGGACATCACTCCTTGTCAGCTTATCTTGAGCACCTGCTCGTCCCACAGGTGCATGTGAGGTTCCTGGCCTCTGCCTGATGCCTGGCCTATGGGACTGGTCTTTGTGTCTAACTTCCCCCTATGCTCTCCATTGCACACCATGGGCCTAAGCCTGTCAGCCTCGTTGGACTTAGGGAGTCACCTGACCCAATCGTGGCCGATGGCTTTGCCAGGGAGTTTCCAGCAAATCTTGTTTTGCTCCTAAACAGAGATGTAAGAGATGCCTGTTTTGTCTTTTGGATCACACGTATCTGGGTGTGAGCCTGGACTGGCTGTGGCGAGCCCCTGTAGCTGGGAAGTAACTCTAGGAGGAGCCCCAGTGACTCCACCTCTGCTGCAGCCAATGCCATGCTGGCCCTTCTTCACAAAACCTGGCATGCCTGCACTACCTGAGCATCTGGCCTTGCTGCACGAGGATGCCTTGCTTCCCACCTCCCCCAGGAGCGCCCTGGTGTCTTGAGGACTGTGGCTATGGCCTCCAGAAAGCCATGTCCCCCAGAAGTGAGCTTCCACTTTCCCAGCTAAAAAACTTGGGCTAGACCAAAGACTCTTTATATATAAAGCCTTTTGTGTTTGAAAGAAATATTCATAGGACATGGAATTAACCATTTTAACCATCTTAAATTTTGCATTTACTATTAGATAGTGACTGCTCATCACTATCTGATCCTGGGCACATTCTCTACTCTCAGAAGGAGCCATACACAGGCACTACCCAGCCACTGGCAACTACTGATCTGCTTTCTGTTTTTATATATATGCTTCTTCTAGATATTTAACATAAGTGGAATCAATTAACCTGTGAGCAGTTGGGACTACCTTCTTTTACCTGTTTTTCAAGGTCCATCTGAGGCTGTGACAGCAGTCAGCACTTCATTCCTTTTTATGGCTGAATAATATTCCACTGCATGGATAGACTGTTTGTTTACCCATTCATCAGTTGATGGATGTGTGGCTTGTTTCCATTTTCTGGCTATTGTCAATAGTAAGATGATAAACATTCAAGAACACATTTGTTTTGAACACTTATTTTCAATTCTCTTGAGTAAAACCTAGAGGTAGAATTGTTGGTCATATGTGAATGCTCTTTAGCTCTTTTAGGAGCCATTTACAACAGCAGCCAGTGCTTCTTTGTTGTCTTCTAAAATTATTTTTTAAATAATTTAAAATTATTTTTAAAGTGATAAAAATATATAATAAAACTTATCATCTTAAACACTTTTAAAGTGTACACTTCCATAGTGCCAGGTCTATTGACATGGTTATGAAACTGAGCACCAAAACTTCTCTGTCTTGTGTATCTGGAACTCTGGATATATGAAATGCTAACTCCCCACCCCTTGCCCAGCCCTCGGTAGCTACTGCCCTATTTTCTAATCTATGATGTGGCCACTTTATATGTTTCATAGGGGGAATTATACAGTATTTGCCCCTTGGTGACTGGCTTCTTTCAATCAGCTCCACATCCTCGTGCCTCATCCATCCCGCAGCCTGTGGCAGGATTTCCTTTGTTTACCCCCATCTGTCAATGGACATCTGACTGCTCCCTCTCTTGGCTATGCACACAATGCATCTGTGGATGTAGGAGACATTGCATTAGGATACCTACTCAGAAGTGGGTGGGGATTTGCTTTTAGCATGAAATAACTCTGTGGGTCCTTACTGTTATGGTTTAGATGTGGTGCCCCCCAAAAGCATATGTGTGAGACAATGCAAGGTTTAGAGGAGAAACGATTGGATTATAAGAACCTTAATCCAATCAGTGGATTAATCTCCTGATAGGGACTGTCTGAGTGGTAGCTAAAGGCAGGTGTGGCTGGAGGAGGCGGGTCCCTAGAGGTATGGTTTACTTTTTATCTGTTGAATGGAGTGTCTCTGCTTACTGATCATTATCCGAGCTGCTTTACTCTGCCCCACTCTACTGCCATGATGTCCTGCCTCATCTTGAGCCCCGAGGAATGGAATCTGCTGTCTATGGACTGAGACCTCTGAAACTGTGAACCCCCAAAGAAACTCTTCCTCTTCCAAAATTGTGCTGGTTGGGTCTTTTAGCTGCAGCCGTGAAAAAAGCTGATAAGACACTTACCTGGCACATGTTTTGCTTTTGGTGTCTGAATCCTTCTGGATCTTCAGAAAAGTCTTGGATTTTGCCCCTTGGGGGTCCCATTTGAGAGTGCTAGGTCTGAGGATCCCTCAGGTGGGTCCAGCTCTGAATGTGACGAGTCTACGAGCAGTCTCTGGGTATAGCTCCACCTACAGCCCTATTACCTCCTTCAGTCCACATCATTTCTATATTCAGACAGTCTGATGTACACAACCAAAAATCAAGTAAACACACTGCCTAGAGAGAGCAGAGAGCCTGCAAAACGTGGCTACAAAGACTAAGAATTTTCTTCTCCGACACTGACACTGCCCCAGTCACCCACTTTCACCATCTGGGAAGTAAGAAGTAATTATGCTATTAAGTTACATAACTGTCAAAGAATCCAAGTCTAAGCTAATTGTCACTGACGTGCCAAGCATTTTCAGAGTGCTGTGTGTTCCTACACAGTTGAAGTCAATGGGGTTTGCTTAGATGCTTAAGTTTCAAGCAAAGTAATTTTGATGTAATAAGCTCAATAGAGGGCTCTTTTTTCTATGTAGTTATTATGTATTTAATCTCATAAAATCCAGTTACTAGACCGCTTATTTGAATCTGGCTCACACATTTATATAGAACATTCCTGATAGCAACAGAAGCACGGAACATCATTTGTTGGGCGAGGCCGACTCCAGCATAGATGTGCAGAGCAGGGTCTGGGAGGGAAGGCCCCGGGCTGCAACTCCTATCTGTCTCTTCCCATCTGACAAGAAGGGCTCTCCTGGTGTGAGGAGGTTCAGAAGCTAGTAAATCACACCTGGTTTCCACCCCTCTCACGCAACCAGATGTTGTACAAACACTGCCACAAAGCCTCTCGCCAGCACCAGGGTGGGAAAGAAGCCGGCCTGGTGGGCTTTCCTTCCTCCATACACGAGGAGTCCAGCCCAGATCGTGGGACATATGGGTACCCATATGCTCCATGGCTGCAGAGCACTGGAACCTGCCAGACCTGGGCCTTCCTCTGTTGCCCATCCATCGAGAGGAGGAATCAGAGACGGAGATCCTGACAGCACAGAAGTCATGACTTCTAGCACATGGTGACATGTTAGAGGAGAAATAAGTGTCTGCATCCCACACATCCTGATCTACACTCACAGGTGATGCTGGGCGAAGCTTCTTAAAACACACATATCGCACTCCTGTTGACTGTGTTAAAACACATGTGCCTGCAGGTTTTGGAATGAAATGTTTAATTTCTACCATATACAACAATGAAACTGTATTGGGATCACCAGGAGACAAGCAATGGCTAACGCAATTCCTTCTGCTTAAGAAGGCTATGATTTAGATGGGAAATTGAGATTAACATGAAAATCTGTTCTTTTCACATTTTTTTAATCCAAAGAAACAAAACAAATTGTGCTTTGTCACTGTTTACTACATGCACTGTAAAAATTGTCCACAGAAAAACTGTCCCTCAGCTGGCCCCATGGTCCTAAGGGCTCCTGAGGAAGATCTGGGGTCGCCACCCTCAGGCTCTGTGTCCAAACACTTACTCTCAGTGTTTTGAAACTCACACAGGACCGTGTCTGAGGGATAGAGTGACTGAACTCTCTGATTCTATCTTCAATGTATCCCAAGTACGAGAATTATGCCCAAATGTTACATTATGAATAAATTTAAACTAACTTTTACAAAATGGACAAGTAGATTAAGAAAATTCCTGAAAGCCAGGTGTGGTAGCACAGGCTGGTGATACCAGCAGCTTCAGAGGCTGAGGCAGGAGGATTGCAAGTTCCATGCCAGCCTCAGCAACTTAGTGAGGACATAAGCCACTTAGTGAACCCTGTCTCTAAATAAAATATACAAAAGAACTGGGGATGTTGCTCAGTGGTTAAGCACCCTTGGGTTCATTCCGTGGTACCAAAAAAAAAAAAAAAAAGAAAGAAAGAAAAGAAAAAAAAAAGAAAGGAAAATTCTTACAAAAAGACACTCTGGATGCTGGATGCTGAAGTTGATCTGTATACAGCATAGCGAACAGTACGAGAGGAATGAGTTCTCATCAACAGCAGCACAGATACCAGGGATCTAATCAGACCTGACAAGGGGCACTCTTCCCCACAAAACCTGGAATTACCGGAAGGTCTTTAGAAATTCAGATTCACATCCTGAATCATTAATGAGAAACTTCACCTAAAGGGTATTTGGACTTTGTGATCTTAGCTAATGAGAGTATGAAGTCACAGTGCTTAGCAACACATTTAAAATACTGCTTATTTCTCCTGTAACATGTCACCATCCATTTTTGTATACATATTACAACCTACACATGTTTAATTTACATATGCATGTATGTTGGAGATGAATGCGGAGCACATTTCTTTTAACTTGACAGGCAGGCTAATGGATCGGTAGAGCACCCACCTGATATGGAAGGCAGGCTGCCACATTGCTCAATGGGAAGTGCTGGCCCAGGAGGAAAAAGCCAAGTATACCTCAGTTAATAAATTATTGTGCAGCCATTAATTACCCTTGGGATGTCAAAGGACTGGGGGAGTGGGGCACTGCCAACCAATGCCTACAGCAGGATTGTGCCCTAAAGGAAAAAAAAAAGTATGTCAGAAGTCCTAAGCCCTAGAACCTCAAAATGTGACCGTATATGGAAATAAGGTTGTTGCAGATGTAATTAAGAGGAGAGGATTCTGAAGTAGGGTATATGCAATAGGCTAGCTCTCCTTCTGAAAAGGGGCATTTGAAACAGACATGTACACAGAGAGAAATGGAAGATTAGAGTTCTGTGGCCACATTCAAGGAACTCAGGTGGCTAAGAGAGGGCCCTGGAGCAGATCCTCCCCAGCACCTCCAGGAGGAGTGCAATCCTGCTGCTACCTTTAAACATCAGGCCTCCAGAACTGTGAATCAACAAATTTCAGTTAAACCACCCAGTTTGTGGCATGTTACTAGGGTAGCCCCAGGAAGCCCACTGCAGCCTGCTGGCAATGAGAGGGAGTCAGCCTGAGCCTCTGCAGGGCAATGGAGAGATGTGGCTCCTAGGGCAGACTGTGGGGTTAAGGCAGACTTCACCAAACCTCCCTCCATGGCCGCTGGTGATGCCACCTCAGAGGTACGTAGTGTGCAGTTGATGCTCCAAGCAGACCTGGGCTCTGGTGAGGGATGCAGGGCCTGAGCTGGCTCTGCCCACCTTTCACTGCCCAGGTTACCATAGGCAAAGATGACCTGCACTTCTCCCTGGCTGGTATGAAAACTGCTCACTTCAGCAATGCCCCCTTTGCCTACAGAGTTAGAGCATTAATTCTGAGGCTCATGTGGACAGTCCCAATGGAAGAGCCACCAAATAGCCACTACTCTTCCCATTTTTTTTAACAGGGCAGACCGGATATTTATTACCATTTTGTGCTGCCATAAAATTTACTTTTCAAGTGCTTTGTATCTGAGCATCTCACTGTGCCTTCTGAGACCTTCATTACTGAGGCATGTAAGTCCACAAGCAGAGGACAGCCAATTAGCTACCTCATAATGACATGGTATGTCACACAAAACACTGAATACATGGAAAGGCTGCCTTTGGCAGAATAGGGCTCTGTGGCCCCTATATACCACACCTGGGCTGGCTGTTGCTGTCTTGTTGTAGGGGATCCAAAGCAACCCTGGACTTGATGCTGGCTGGCTCTCAGTATCCTTGCTCAACTGGCATATCTGCAGATACCACAGGAGAAGGACGTACTCTTTAAACAGGCAGCCGACAACCAGCCTGTATACAAAATATGACATTGGGACTTGAGGGGGTTATGGACATTGGTTCTCCACAAGGAGCCATTAAAGTTACACCTGTAGACCACAGCATTCCCAGGCAGGTAGGCCATGAGATCACAGCTGGCTTATAGCTGTGCCACTTTTAAGCTTCAGAGATCTTAATATTTTATTTCTTAACTATTAATTTTTCTCGAGAGAACCTTTAAAAACTGCCATGGATCACAACATGGCATAGGTTTTGGGTTCACTTGTATCTTTAAAAAAAAAATGTGTTGAAGTCCTAAACCTCCAGGCCATCAAAATATGACCTTACTTGGAAATAGGGACTTCTCAGATATAATCAGTTAAAGTGAAGTCATCAGAGTGGGCCCTGATCCAATAAGAAGGGGAAATTTGGACACAGAGACAGACACACAGAGGGAAAATGTTGAGAAAGACAGAGGATGAGCACTGGGTACAGGCAGAGGATCCTAGGGATGCATCTGCAGGCCAAGCAATGCGGGACAGCCAGTAAGTCCCCAGAAACAGGGTGATGAGGGCCACAACCAAGTTAAGATGGCGCCTGGCAGTATGCCAAAAGGAGTGGTTTGTGAAGTAATGCCAGCAAGCCATTAAGATGATTAGGAATCCTTAATGACTGACTGCTGTGTCAAGATGATGTCAATTAAGTTAAGCTGTGTGTAATTATTTAGGTATATGTACCTCTGCAGTCTGGCAGAGAGGCGGCTCTTCCTACCCTGGGTGCCCGTTACTTTGAGTTCTCAGTTCCTGCTGAGTTCACTGGCAATAAAGTAGTTCCTGCTTCAACATTCAAGTTGCTTGTCACCTCTTGGTTATTTTGCCTAGCCGTACTTGGGCAGCCTAGCCCGACTACAGCACCAGGGAGAGGCCGGGAATGGGTCCCCCCAAGCCTTCAGATGAACTCACCCTGTTGATACCTCCATTTCAGACTTCCAGACCCAAGAATATTGAAATACTATCCAGTTTAAGGTACTTTGTTAAGGCAGCCCCAGAAATCTAAAAAGCATACCCTGACGGTAATAATTGTTTCAGGCAAAATCATCAGTAAATGCTAATGTAGCAGGTCAAAGTTTGATGAGAATTAGAATATTTAGATAGCCTCAGAGTTATTTCCCCACAAGACAGTTACTGATAACCAAGGGAAAAACAGAAAGTGTACAGAGGAGAATTTTGGCAGAGACCACCTTACTCAGGATGATGAAGTGGACACTGCCAGGAGAGGGACATGAAGATATCATGTGCATTCTGATTTGATTCATCCTATAGGTGTGGTATCCCTGCCCATCACGACCTGGATGCCATCATGGAGAAACATCAGAGAAGTTAAGTTGAGGGACATTCTACAAAATAAATGACTTACACTCTTCAAACACACTGAGGTAATGGAAGGTTAAAAAAAGGCTGGAGGACCACTCTAGATTGGAAAAGACTTAAAAGATATAACTACATGAAGTTTTTATCCTGGATAGAAATCTGACCTGGAGATATTAATCAAATCTTAAAAAGTCTGCAGATTAGATAATTATGTTTTCATGCTAATTTCCTGATTTTAATGCTCATGGGATACTTAAGTTTTAAGTAAGGCAGTTGAAGCATTCAAAAGTAAAAGACTTTATATCTGGAATTCACTTTGAAATGATTCAGGGGAGAGTTCATGTAGACAGATAAAGATTTGGATGTATACAATAGTAAGAAACAGAAGCAAACAAGGTAAAAATCTTATCATGCAGAAAGTGTGGTGAGGAGTATATGAGGGTTTTTTTGGTACTTTTTTTTGCAACTTTTCTGTAGGTTTAAAATTATTTCAAAATACAGTTTAAAAAAATAATGATTATCTGGGCTGGGGATGTGGCTCAAGTGGCAGCACGCTCGCCTGGCATGCATGTGGTCCAGGTTTGATCCTCAGCACCACATACAAACAAAGATGTTGTGTCTGCCGAGAATAAAAAATAAATAAATAAATAAATATTTTAAAATTCCCCCTCTCTCTAAAATAATCATCATCATCATAATCATAATCATAATCATAATAATTATTATTCTTTGTTGAATACCTGAAATGGTTTGAAGCATTAATATATATTTCAAATATAATTCCTGCTAGCACTCCAAACCTCACCCAGAGTACCATGGAGAGGCCTGGCAAGGTAGGAGAGGCAGGGGAGCAGAGAACCTTCCACTGCATGTCAGCATCACACAAGGGGCCTGCTGATGTCTGAGACCAGGACAGGAAAACAGAGACAAATCTCAGCACTGAAAATCTAGACCATAAGTAGTGAAAAGTTTATGATCCCACCTTCAAATCTTAACTTGAAATTTGTGGCGACTTGAATCCAACTAGAGGAATGACACAGAAATGACACAGCCCTGGCGCGAGCACGTGCACACACACACACACACACACACACACACACACACACACTCACACACAGACACATGAATGAGCTTAATCCAAAAGACATACTATTTTCTGGACTAGAGTAAAAAATCATTTATATCAGTCTCCAGTTTTCTTACTTCTGCCACTGCCATTCTTTCACATACGAGTTATTACTTCAACTAAAAGTTATTGGACACATGAAAAGATGATGTGATCCACTGTAAATAAATAAACAGTAAGATTATTTCTGTAGAAAACAGACCTGAAAACAGATCCAGAAAACATGACCCAGATGTTGGATTCATCAGGTATAAATCTAAAAATAACTATGATAAGTTTGAAAAGGTAGAAAATTTCAGCAGAGAAATGGAAATGATATAATTTTTAAAATTAAATTTTTAAATTTTAATTTTAAGAATTTTTAAAAAATTTAGTATACAACCAGAGATATGAAAAATTGTGTTCTATATGTGTAATAAGAATTGTAATGCATTCTGATGTCATGTATAAATAAAAAAAGAATAATGGAAAAGAAAAAAATAAGTTAACTCTGAATTTTTAACTCTGAATTTTTTTAAAGAATTTTTAAAAAAATTTAAATGTTAGAAATGAAAAACAGGATATGAGAAATGAAGAATCTTCTTGAGGGACTTAGAATGAGACTGGGTACAACAGCGGAGGGAATTGGTAGTCATGAATACAGGCTAATGGAAATTAATCAGAAATACAAAGATGAAATAGAGTTGGGGCACAGGAAAAGGACACAGCATCTGAGACCTGAGAGCACACCATTGGTTTAATGAAGCAACTGGAGTCTTAGAAAAGGAGAAGTAAGCAGAAGCAATTTTTAAAAAGTTAATGGCTAACAATTTTTCTAAATGGATAATATTAAATCATAAACCCAAGAAGCTCAAAGAACTTTAAATAAGACAAATACAAAGAAAATCATGATTCTTGTATCACAAACTATTGAAAAACAAAAACAAAGAGAAAATATTGAAAGGTACCAAAGGTAAACAGAATTATTACACATAGGAACGATGATAAGAAAAACCACTGATTTTTCCTTGTATACAATGGGGGCCAGAAGACAATGGAAAGTCACATTTAAAGTAATAGAAGAAAAAACATAATTAGGAATTCAACAGTGAAACTATCTTTTCAAAGTTAAAGCAAAATAAATTTATTTTCAGAGAGAGACAAGCAGAAAGAATTCATCCCTAGTAGATAAGTACCTTCTTACACTGTATTGGTACATTTTCTGTTACTATAATGCAATCTAAGGCAGAATAACTTTAACGGAAAGAGGTTTCATTTTGGCTCATTGTTCTATCCAAGGTCCTGCGTCTGCATCCAATAAAGACGTTCCTGCTGGTAGAGTTCCAAGGTGGTGCAGGGCATCAAATGGCAAGAACAGAATGTAGATGTATGGGGGTGTCGTCTGGCTTCCCTCCCCCTTCTTAAAAACCCACTAGAATCAATCATGGAGGATCCACCCTAATGATCTTATCTTATCTATTGCCTCCTAGAAGCCTCACCTCTAAACACCATAGTCATATGAACTTTTCACCCTCCTAAGACCTCAAACTGGAAATTATATCTCAACATGTGAACCCTTGGGAGACACACTCCAGTCACAGCAAAATCAGAGTGCCTACACTATGAGATGTTTTTGTGGCAATATATAGCGGACCTTTACAAATACTTCACAACTTTCTTTAAATCTCTTTAAAAGACAATTGATCTTTAAAACAAAAAAATAATAACTGGTTGTAGCCACTAGTGTGACAGAGCTGACTGGAAGCATCTCTTCAGAAGTTCATGTTTAGTAACGTCATGTTGCTCACTTAGAACTGGCCATGGTGGGAGGTTTTACACCATAAAGATAGTAACTGCCACAGATCAGGGATTTTGTGCTGCTGTAGAGTGAGTAGTGAAGTAGTTATCTGCACATTATTCCTTGGAGTATAGGTAGAAGTAAAGAATCTGACAACAGCACAAAGTGGGGAAGAGGAAATTAAAAGTATACTGTTGTAAGGTTCTTAATTGTTTATGAAGTACAATATTTTTTGGAGATAAACTAAATTAAAATAGGAGCTGGCAAACTTTTCTAAAAGGGCCACATAGTAAGTGAGTGGTCCATCTTCTCTGCTCACAGATCCCTGTTGCTATGCACTTGCCTACTTGCAAACCCTGGAAGTGCTCACAGGGTCACTCACAGATGTTCACACAAGCAGCAGAACTCAGTCTCAATATGCATTTCCCAGCTGGGGTCGTGCAGGTAACCCTTGCCTTCTTCATCCTGTAAACACATGTCCTCTTCATGGTTTCTACTATAAAGTCACTCTCTCTGTGTTGTCTTGTAACTAATAAATATATTGAGGAAAATACTTTGAGACTATGCAAATATTCTTGTCATTCCCAAATTTACACCCACAAATCCTAATTTCCACTGGTGAATTTTGCTTATAAAATAACTATACTGGGCTGGAGTTGTGGGTCAGTGGTAGAGCACTTGCTTAGCATGTGTGAAGCACTGGGTTCGATCCTTGGCACCATATAAAAATAAATAAATAAATAAAAATACTGTGTCCATCAACAACTACAAAAATATTTTTAAAAATTACTGTAATATTTGCCTACTAGTGATATTCTACTTCCCTCCTTTTTTTATTAATTGGAATTATTCAGTAAAGAAGAGATGTATTATCCCTTCCTTTTTTGTTCATGTCAGCATGGACTTGTGGATATTAATTTTGCTGTGGCGCCTGTATATTTTGTGGCAGACTGTTTCAACTTTGGCATTAAGAGACCCTGTGAATGGGCCTCTGTGTGTTCTGCCATGCCTAGGCCTTTCTGAAGCACTTCCTTATGTTCTGGCATTACAAATGCTCTGGGCTAATCTAGTCCTTTCCTTTCTGTGGTCCTGGAATCCACAACTTCTCTAAGGGACCTGTTCCCATGACTGGGAATACTGTGTAGAAACCAAGATGTCAGCCCTAGGTGTTTGTGGCTGCATGGGTGTTGGTGTTTATGTCCCCTCAGTGAATACAGGCAGAGCATAGAAGCAGGAAATAATCATATGTATACTAACCCCTCATCTTCATTTATTTTGGTGCCTATGTATGTATATAAATGCATCTTCCATCCACCCACCCATCTAAAACCATCAGTTCTGACAGTTACCTCCACCCTCCATCAATCAGCACAAAGTCCATTTCAGTCCTCCCTCTATTTGTGATCCCTTGTTCTGGAAGTGAGAAACTTTATCTACAACATTTTTACCAACTTGTTCAATTCTAGTATATACTTAGAGCTACTCCAACCCCCTGTGGGAAAACTGTTTACTAACTGTAGTACAACATTGGGGTGTGATGCTTTTTATCTTCAGCCTTACAGTATCCAACCAAACTGTTGTTTTACAAAGTTACTTAGGTTACCTCCTACTCCCTTCCATATTGTCATATTAATATTGTAGTACAGTCAGTCTCATATGTTACTGTTTGTATGCAGGTTGGATCCCCAACTCCTGCATTTGGTTGATGTCAATGGTTTGCTTATTTCTTGGATGTGTGGAACAATACCATGGTTCTAGCTCAGAGGAACACAAAAATCCAAGATCAGTGAGGAGCTGCTTGCTCCTTCCCGATCCTGACTTCTCATTCCATCCAATCATTCTTATTACTCTTTATCCTCCCAATCCTGGTGGCAACAAAATGCATTCATTTGCTGCACATGGTGGCCCACACCTGTAATCCCAGCGACTGGGGAGGCTAAAGCAGGAGGATCACGAGTTTAAAGCCAACCCCAGCAACTTAGAGAGGCCCTAAGCAACTTAGTGAGAAAAAATAAAAAAGGGCTGGGGATGTGGCTCAGTGGTAAAGTGGCCCTGGATTCAGTCTCTGACCCCAAACCCAAAACAACAACAAAGTAAACAGCGCATTCATTTTTGGTTCACTCTTTCTGACAATCATTGCTTCTTAATGTCTTGTATTAAGCCTGGTTCATGGTAGGTCCTCCATAATACTCAACATTAATCGTTTCCTTCAATGAATCCTGACTCTTGGAGCCCATCCCACACCTGCAGTTTCTCCTGTTCACAGTGAAGCTGGGCGCATCATTTTATTATTCCCCCAAAATGGATCTGAGGACAACCTCTGCTTTTCTCAATTGGGTCACTTATTAGATGGAAACTAGGAGCCACTCAGGAGAGCACAAAGAACCTTGTAATCTCCTTGGATGTGAAGATTCATAGATGGCTAGAACACAGCCTGATGGGAATTCTTAGGCAACATTTTCACATTCCAGCAATTTTCTTTTCTTTTTTTTTTAAATACTATCTCAAAACAACTTAGCCACATGAAATTATTTTTAAATTTCTTGAAAATTACAAGATTAAAGGGAGCAAGAATTGTACAAATATTTGCAAAACAAAAGTAATTACTAGTAAAGGTCTTGGGATTTCTATTTGTCACAAAATAACCTTTTTAATGCTCCAAGTTTTCATTTTCTCTATAATCATTGTATGATTTCTCAATGAGTGGGGAAGAAAACCACCAGAAATCAGTTGGTAAATTAAGAACAGTTGTAACTATTTGGGAAAGAAAACAAAGAGTTTTCTAAGGTCACACAGCAAGTAAGTGGCAGAGTGCTGGCAGCTGAATGTAGATCTATGTTGAAAGAGGAAATTGGCACCCAACACAATGCACTTATCATCATATCTGAAGAACTTTGCATCAAAACACAAAACTTTAGAATTGGGATATGACTGAGTCATAGGCCATATGACATTTCCAAAAGGATCATTTCATGTTTTACAAATTCTGCAAATAAAAAGATCTTCCCATATGTAAAATAAAACCAACCCCCTGAAACCTTGTTGTAAATTGACAATTAGGCCATCTCTGGAATGGGAAGCTAAAGATGGGTAGGATTATGGGTTTGAGAAGCACAGACAATATCATAGGCAACCTCAGAATGATGACGTTGAGAAAGGATCCAGACTGCAGGCTATGTTGATCAGGGGCTTCTGTAACAACTTGAGATTTGGGCTTCTGTTATAGTTTAGTTCTGGAGCCCAAAGGCTCATGTGTTGAAAGTTGGGTCCCCAGTGCAGCAGTGTTCAGAGCAGGGCCTTTGGGAAGTGAATAATCACCTATGTGTTCGTAATTTAATGGCATTTTGGGGGGGTGGTTGATGGGATGGGGCCCTCTTGTCCTGGCCCCTTCCTCACAATGCCCCCCACCCCCACCTGCTTCCTGGCTGTCATGAGATGAGCATCATCCTTCTGCAGTGCTCTTTTGCCATGGTGTTCTGCCTCACCTTAGGCCCAGAGCAGCAGAACCAGCTGCCCATGTATTGAAAACTCAGAAACTATGAGCCAAATAAGTCTTTCCTCTTTTGAGTTGTTTCTCTCAGGTATTTTTTCACAGTGGAAAGTTGACTAACAAAGCTTCTAAGTCAAGACTGACTCAGGGATCAATCCTGGCCAGGCCACTGACTGGCTACCTATCATGGGGTTGGATAACTACCCTAATCCTTCCTACTTCATCTCTGCGAGGGACATATTAACACCAAGGTGAAAGTGGAATTAAAGCTGATGTGAAATGGGAATCAGCAGGCACAGCTTCATGGCTAAGAGTGAAGAATCTGGACCCAGCTGCCAGCACTCTGCCACTTACTTGCTGTGTGACCTTAGAAAACTCATTTAACTCTCTGAGCCACCAAAAAGAGATTAGAATCTGAAATGAAGATAATAATCACAAATCATCTTTGAAATAGTGAAAATAACAGAGCAGTTATGAGAATTCAATGAAGTAAGGGAGACAGAGCCCTTAGAACTGGCAGATTCCCTCCTCTCCATAAGAGCTAGCAATGATTACCAATTATTCAACTACCAACTGGAAAATGGGGTGGGCCTGGTGGTAGAAGTAAATAGTTATGCAGGGTCCACAGCCTGATGCAGGGTTTTAGGAGCTATGTTGACTACACAGGTCAGAAGCTGAAGAGCACAGCTCCCTGCACTCCCTGTGTTCTGTGTCACGTGGTTTAACCCATGCTGGACAGGAGTCAGCCAGGGTGAAGAGGACAAGAGTGACACACTGCAGCTCAGCTGCAGAGACTGACAAGCAAAGCCCCTGACTGTGTCTGCAGACACCACACAGCAGCTAAGTCAAGACAGACCCAGGAGGCGGTCCTGGCCAGGACACTGATGGGCCACCTGTCACTGGGTTGGATAACCAGCAGTCAGCTGTGGCCTGTACTCTGTAGTCAGCTTGCTTTAAAACCTCAGGTCTACACAGAGAGAGAGAGGGAGTGATCTTTCTGGTGAAGAAGATAGATCTGAAGTGCTGGGAAGAGCCACATTTTCCGTTTCTACTGTTCATCCTCTGGCATGTTTATTTGAACTGCTCATCTTCCATGTATGCTGTATTTGATTTCAGGGAAATATCAGTAGAAAGAAAACTGACAAACCATTCTGCCCTTTTTTCTAAGCATGCATCTCTGGCTTCTTGGCACTTGACTGGGCAGGGGACGAGCCATGTGTCCTTGCCCCAGGGACACTAAGAAAGGCACCTTCCCTACTCATGCAGGACCTCACTCCAGTGGCACCTTCTCTCTCTTAACCTTTTCCTGCATCTTGAGGAAGGACGGCAGCAGCAGGTGTCCCAGAGGAGGACACCACTGCAGGCCAGATCCTCTTGCCCTCTATTCTGGAAATTTCTGAAATTGTGAGTTTCCCTATGTCCCCTATGGAGGCAAAACTTCACCTGCACTATTTACAGGTCCCTACAGGTGAGCATTCATCCCACCTGGCTGGAGGGCAGTGAGCAGCTTGTGACAGGTGCCTGTGCCCTGGTAGCTTGATGGTGTGTGCAATACTGCATCACTCTCTAAAACCCTAACCTTTATGGAGCCTGAGACATCCTGGGCCCCAGAGTGTGGACCTGGAGGAGTTACTGCTGTTGTTGCAACCCATATGCAGCTCTGGAAAACAGTCAGTGAGAAATAATTGTGGAATTATCTTTAAACTACTTTCTTCTTTTAAAACCAGAATTCGGGTATATGCTTAGCATGTGCAGGGCTCAGAGTTCAACCCCAGCATCAAACAAATGGACAAAACGAGTTAAAAAAATAAAACAAGGACTTAGGCTGAACTTTCTTTGACGTTGCTCACTCAATTCAAAATGGGAAATGATTGCACAGAAACTTCATGCAGATGTCTTCCCCTCAAGTAGCACTTGACTGGGTCTGTACTCTGTGGTCAGCTTGTTTCAAAACCTTAGGTCTACACAGAGAGAGAGCAATCTTTTGTGTGAACGAGAGGCTAGAATCTGAAGCACCCATACAAGGCTTATGGAAAATGCCCAGCGGGGGATACCTGCCACCAGACACATGGTACCAAGTATACCTGCCTTCCTGTTGGTGTACACTCCCAGGAGTCCCCTTTTGGAAACCTGGCCTTCTCTGAACCCCACTAGACTGCATTTAAATGACTGCTCTATTAACTGGGAAGGAGCGTGATGTGGATCCCATTTCCTTGTGTGTAAATCAGGGAGAATACTTCCTGCCTCTCAGCACTACAGGAGTGAAATGAAGTCAGATCGTGTGCCCGACCCACAGGAGCAAGAGCTCACTGCTGTCCACGCCCGCCTTCCCTCCCACCCTTTGTTTCCTCCTCTGCTGTCTGGAGACAAGTTATAAGCAGAAAACTGAATGCTCACATTCTTCCTCATGGACACTTAGAGAGGTGCATGTGTCTGTGGTGCCTGCTTGTACACAGCAAGGTCAAGCACAACAAAGGACGAGGCCCTTGAGCCAAGCTTGAATTCAGAACCTCCAAGGAAAAGAGGTGCCCAACAGAAAGGTAAGCAGAGAGGTTCCAAGACCCAAAGAGAGCAGAGATGTCACGTAAGGTTTTCCCATAAACATTTCTATAACCAGAAATTCTCCATCCCAGCTGCACAGATGGCCAAGATTCAACTAATATAGTATCTCAGGGTTCCCAGGGGTTTCAGAACTGTAGTTCCAGTGGAGAACCGCAGTCCACAGATTGTTAGTGCACACTTCTATGGAATAGTAAATAAAAAGCTAGAGTGTAAAGGACCCGCAGTCCCAAGAATTAACCTATTTCCTCCACTTGGGCCAGGAGGGAAATGATGATGGCTTTGTGCCCCACCGGAGACCCAGGAGCCACAGTAAGCTTCTCCAGGGTCTCCTGCTCCTGCTGGCACAGCCCCTAGGCTTGCAGGAAGGGAGGGGGTCTGACTTACCCAGGGCACAGAGAGGCTGCCTGTGCCTGCCAACATCAGTGCAGTCCCTGCACCTGCCTGGGCTCGTGAGTTGCCAACAGAGAAAATGGTGCACTTTTTCTACCTCATTGACAGGAAAGGCAAGAATACACAGCACAGGTCCAGCTGTCCAGGAGTTATCAGAACAGAGGAAGGACAAACATTAATGTTTAACAGAACAATCATTATTTGCAAAGTTTGTTAAGAGTCATCAGACGTCTCCCACCTGGGGCTTTCCCATTCCTGGTCATCCTTGTCTCTTTCTTCCTTGGTGTCTCCAGCATTTGGGTGTTTCTGCACCATCAGCATTCCATCAGCTTTCACTGAAATGAAAACAAAAGGCAAGTATAATTAGTCCAGATGGGGAACTGCCTTGGAGGTTTGCCCAGTGGCCACAAGTCAGTTTGGAGACCCTTGCAGTGATAATCTTTAACTGGGGGTAGGGGGCAGTGTGGTTTGGAGGAGATTCAATGTGTTACCTGTGCAATGCTATCTCTTACTCCAGATGTTAGAAACTTTCCAAGACTCTGGGGTCCCTTTTTGGTTACCTCTCACATATTTTGTAAGAAGAGTCACATAACCAAAGTGTGAAGCATGCGGAGCAGTGGCTGCTTAGTTCTGCACATCTTATTGATACAGGGACTCCCTAAACCCTGCCCTTCCCTGTAAGCATTATTTTCTCAAATACCAGTGATGCTTTTTATAGGTGACATAGCTACAGGTGACACAGAACAGCTACTATGTTAGTCACAGAGCCTAGTCAGGAGTGGCAAAGATTTCCAGAGCAGCTCTTCCCAGGCTGTGCTGTGAAACCCTCCTATTGGTAGATGTTCATTCTGTTTTTAGAAAAACAGCCTCATTGCAGTTGGGTATGGTGGCACACGCATGTAATCCAGTGGCTCGGGAAGCTGAGGCAGGAGGATTGTGAGTTCAAGCTAGCCTCAGGAACTTGGAAAGGCCCTAAGCAACTTAGTGAGACCCTGTCTCTAAATAAAACATAAAAAATGGATGGAGATGTGGCTCTGTGGTTTAAGTGCCCTTGGGTTCACATTCTTCACATTGGGTTCAATCTCCCCCACCAAAAGCTTCATCAAGATCTAATTTATGTACAATTCATTCATGTAAATTATATAATACAGTGGTTTGAGTGAATTGAAAGTTATGCAACCATCACTACAATAAGTTTCTGTCACTCAAGCAGAAAATCCCACACCCATGAACAGTTGTTCCCTTTTCACCTGTCCCCTAGCTCCCAGCAACCAGTTACAACAGTTACTTGGGCTGGTCTCTTCTGGACACCTGGAATAGAAATGGAATCATAAAACACATGGGCTTGGGTGGCTGGCTCCTTTCAGAGAGCACGTGTTCAGGTTTTCCTGTGCTGCAGTGTGAGGGCTCCATCCTTCTCTAGGACAAAACACTTCATGGCACAGACTCACCTTGTTCCATTCCTCTATTCATCACATGGTGAATATATGGGTTGTTTCCACTTTTCAGCTGTTATGGATAATAAGCTTTGAACACATTTTGTGACTTTTTCTGTGTACATATTTTCATTTTCTTAGGTTTGCATCTAGGAATAAATGGCTGGGTCACATATTGACTCTGCATTACACTTGTGAGAAACCAGGATTGCTTTTCAATTGTGCGCCATTTTCCATTCTCACCGGTGTGAGGATTTCTGCACATATGTCCACACTTGTTATTGTCTATTTAATTATAGCTATTCTAGTGGGTGTGATGTGCTATTTCATAGTAATTTGATTCACATTTGCCAAACACTAACATGTTAATACTATCTTACAAGGAGGAAGAGAGTGGGACATGGGACCCAGGATCTAATGGGTATAGGAAATACTAGGCTGAACAAAAGCAAATGAGCTTCTTTTAGAGAGATTTTGGGGGCCCTTTAGCATACTAATGTGCAACATGAAGCTTTATGAAGGGCATAGAGCATGCAGTCTCCCCCAGATGTTTTTCTTTGTGTGTGTGTGTGTGTGTGTGTGTGTGTGTGTGTGTGTGTGTATGCGCGTACGGACACACTGGGGATTGAACCCAGGGGAGATTTACCATTAAGCAACATCCCCATCCCTTTTTCAAATTTTGAGACAGGATCTCACTAAATTGTCCAGGCTGGCCTCAAACTTGTGATCCCTCTGCTTCAGCCTACCAGGTTGCTAGGATTACTGGTATGCTTGGCCCCAGATGCATTTGACTCAGTTTTTGTTTTGATCTATTTTTGGTTTTGCAGTAATGCTGTTATCATCTTTTAGCACCATAGTGTCCCATGGAATAGAATTTGGAAATACTATCCATATATCCAAAAAGCTGACCTCACAGGGTGATATGGAGCTGAGAGTCTCTGAAGAAGCTGCATCCATATAGAAGATCTTGCAGACTGATGACTGGCTGAGCAAGAGGACTGCGATTGAGGAGAGATGGAAGATTTCAGATCGGGATCCCAAGCATCTTGGTATTTCTTAGGCTTTTTAGTAGCCACTTAATTTCAACTCCTGTATCTGCCATTATAACTTCAGATAAAACTCTCAGAATAAACTACTACGCTTTGCAGACCTATAAGAATCCACCAAGCTAAGCATGTTTAAGGTAATGGCTAAAACTACAGGAAAGATTTTCTCCCTCTGCTTATAGCCAGCCTACCTGATGATCTACCAAATGTTTGCTAAATGTATTGATTAGGACTTCCTTTGTTTTGTGGCTGTAAAAAGTTGCATGGTGGAGTATGTCATGCAATGCCACTCCCCAGACCTCAGTCACTCCTCTTTGGCTTAGAATAAACTATTTTCTTGTTTCCTTTGAAGCACAGTTGTTATTTTACATGGACAGTAGTTGCTTCATCTGCATAAAGAGGAGAAAACTCTAAGATGAAGACATTCAAAGGAGGGAACAGCAGTTTACACCACGGGCCTCATTTACCAACTCTCAAGGAGGGGAGTGCTTGATGGAAAGAAGGGCTGTTTTTTTTTTTGTTGTTGTTGTTTTTTGCATTTACCCCAGGTTCTTGATGGAGGCCTTAGGGAGTCCCACCCTTGCCCTACTCAGGGCAGCTACTGGGTCTTCGGCCACGAAGCAGCCACATCCCACAGTACCATCCATTTGTCACTCCAGCTCCTCCAGAGTCCCAAATCTGGGTGGACCTTGCTGGTTCACAAAAGTCCAGGGCAAGTTGATGATGCTGATGAACAGGAAGAGACTTTGAAGTCACCTCAGGCTCACATGCTCCAAGTTGATTAGTCTTAAATTTCTCAGACTTCAGGAAGACGATGACGCTTGCTTCTCAGGGACAATGGCATCCTAGCTGCTGTCCCTCAGATGAAGGCAAAACAGGCATCAGGTAAAATAAAGGGTTGTGTTTAAACAGTTTAAACAGTGCCCATGCTGGTCTGGGATTGGAACCACAATCTCCCTGTGCCCCACCACTTCTTTCATGGAGTGGGGGCATTCTACTTTGGAAAGAAAGAAATAGAATCCTGTTTAGTGATCCGCTTTTTATTCTAGGAATTCATTTCTAATCATTTTGCATCTGACTGTGAGAGCTTATGCCTTGTGGTCTCCAACTCATCAAGTCTTTACTTGATAGGCTCTGCTTCTTTTCTCATGTTTCCCATTATAATAAACTTAACCATTTGGGCACACTTGTATGTGCACTTAGAGTTGTACATGCAGCCTGGGGCCCTAGGAGTTAGTCCTCCTGTTGGTTTTTTGTCTGCTCCTTCTTTCTCTCGTGCAGGCGACTATGGATCACATACTTGACTTCACCAGGCCTGTCAGGAAGATCTTATGAGGCCAGTGGTGTAGACAGCAATTCTTTCAAGAAATGCTGCTTTGTTTCTACTAGATCAAAAGGAAGGTGCCTGAAAGTCATTACCAAGGATTTCTTAGACTGGAACAGCCAGACCTGACAGTGTAATCTGAACCCCACTCATAGAAGCCGGCCTCATTTACCAATTCTCAAGGAGATTTGTGCCTCCATTCAGAGCCCATGCTGACATCCAAGGCTACAAGTGCCCTTCCTTGCCATTCCACTGTGTTGCTGGGGAGGGTCCCCTATGCCATGTCTCCCCCAGGGTTTGGCTTCTGAGCATGAAGCATTATGCTGGAGTCTGGGGTCTGTGAGCCAACTATCCTGGCGTCTGAATTTCAGTTCCTTGTTTTTGGTTTCTAAGGATTTTCCTCACTTTAAATTCATATTTTAATAAAAAAGATAGTTGAGTACAGGAAGCTGAGGAAAGAGGATCACAAGTTCAAAGCCAGCCTCAGCAACTTAGTGAGATGCTAAGCAACTCAGTGAGACCCTATCTCAAAATAAAATACAATAAAAGGGATGGGAATGTGGCTCAGGGGTTAAGTTCCCCTGAGTTCAATATCTGATAGAGAGAGAGAGAGAGAGAGAGAGAGAGAGAGAGAGAGAGAGAGAGAGAGAGAAATCTACTATTAGTGGACAGCTTTTAAATTTAAGATTTCCCAGCCTGTATAGTACTCTATTAGAAATGGAGTTTGAAAATAAAATTCTGCAGTACAGTAAATGTCTCTCCACTCTCCTGAAATGTGGGATTTAAGAATTATGTTTTTGACCAAAAGAAGAGCCTAGAACCATCCCATGAATTTTTTTCTTTTTAAAATTCTTTTCATAGTTGTACACAGACAGCAAGCCTTTTATTTTATTTACTTATTTTTATGTGGTGCTGAGGATTAAACTCAGTGCCTCACACAAGCTAGGCAAGTGCTTTTCCACTGAGCTATAGCCCCAGCCCCCATGAAATGTTTTTCACAATACATTTTTCTTTTCTCACACCTTGATCCCATGCCCTTCAGAAATTGATTAGAGATTTTCTTTTGTTCCACCAAAATGCATATGTTGAAGTCTTAACACCTGAAATAGAGTGTCTTTAAAGAGATAACTAAGTTAAAACTAGGTCAGTTCCTGAACCAATAACACTGATATCCTTATAAGAAGCGGGTACAGTGGTGCAAGCCTATAATCCCAGTGACTTAGGAGGCTGAGGCAGGAGGATTTTGAGTTCAGAGCCAGCCTCAGCAACTTAATGAAGCCCTAAGCAACTCAGCAAGACTTTGTCTCTAAATAAAAACATTAAAAGGGCTGGGGATGTGGCTCAGTGATTAAGCACTCCTAATCCCCAATACCCCTCTCCCAAAAAGGAAGAGATGCAGGGAATGCATGTGCACAGAAAAAAAGGCAGAGAGAAGAGCCAACTGCCAGCCAAAGAGAGGCCTCAGGAGAAAAAACACCTACCCACACTTTGATCCTGGACTTGCAACCTCCAGAACTGTGAGAAAAAAGGTCTTGGTATTCTGTTATGGCATCCCTAGCAAACTCATTCAGGTGCCCATTTAAAAATAATCTCTGAATCATTTCTACTTGGCAGACATAAAACCTTTGAACTGTAACTCAAAGATGTATTCCATAAACAAACTAAAAGTAAAAAAGGCTGTGAAACCAAATACAAAGAAAATTGATACTGAGCATCAAGGTGACATTTGAAACAATCAAGTCTCTGGAAGCACTGTGGAAAGGCCTGTCCATTCTTCCATTGAAATAAGGGCACAGTGTCAGGGCCAGTCACCCAGCATTAGCACTTGAATTTAATTCTGTTTCTAAAAACAATTAACTTCATTAATCTCTCTCAGTATGTTTGGTGATTAATGCAGCAATAAGAAGTGACAATAATAATAATCCAAAACTGAGACAGACTAATTTTACGTTGCAATACTGCCCCAAAATATGACAGCACAGATTTATTGTGATTGTTGAATCCATGTCTCAAGAACTTTCCATTGGTAAAACTATAATGGCAGAATTATTTTCTCAGAAATCTTTGTAGAATTATTTGTCAATCTAGATATTTTTTTGAGACATTAGGAAAAAAACTTGAATTTTTGTAGTGGTGGTTGTTATTTAAACAAGAGCTTCTAATTTAAGGAAGAACTACATACCTCTCAGCATAAGTGCTATGCAGAGGAGAAGCGCATGATCCTGGGGCCAGACCCTCGAGCTCACTTCCACCCCTGCCTGCGTGTTTGTGTGCATGTATGTGCACGTGTGTGCACAGGCATCTGCATGTGTGTGAATTTGCCTAGCAAGCTGTCAAAGCTCTCTGTGCCTCAAGATCCCCCTCTGTGAAGAGAGTGTCAGTATTCCTCCTCCCACAGACAGCTGAGGACTATGTGAACTGACACCCCAGAAATACCTCCAGTAGGCCTGGAACACAGAGGTGTGTAGCTGTTAGCTAGTCTCACCACGAGGGGTCTCAGTCAGCTTTTCACTCCTGTGACAAAAGCACCTGACAAGAACAAGTTTAGAGGAGGAAAAGTTTATTTGAGGCTCACAGTTTTAGAGATCTCAGTCTCTAGATGGCTAACTCCATTCCTCAGTGCCGTCAGGGCCCAGGGTAAGGCAGCACACTATGGCAGATGGGTGTTATGGAAGAGAGCAGGTCAGGACATGACCAGCAAGGAGAGGAGGGGGGCCGTGGGGTGGAGAGAGAGAGAGAATGAACACGTGCACTCACTCCTCATGGACAAAATATAGCCCCCAAAGGCACAACCTCCAGCCACTCACCTCCTCCAGCCATACCCTACCTGCCTGCAGTCAACACCTAGTTAATCTCTATTAGGAGTTTGATCCCTTGTCATTTCACCTCTAAACTTTCTTGCATTACCTCACAAGAGCTTTTGTGGGAAAACTCCCAACTAAACCATGACAGGCAGGTTTTAAAAATTAGAATTGCGTGCTTAGAGACCTCTACAGTACTCAAATCCTTGGTGCCTGAATGTCTCCTCCCTGTGGTGACAGCATCAACCTATGACCTCCGGGTCATTGAGGAATGAAGGAGAGGCCTGCAAAATGCTTGGTCACTGTGCTGCTGCTGATCATGTAGTCAGCTGACCATCACCAGGTAGTTACCACTACCTCACCACCTAAGCAGTGAAGCTTCCAGACAATCCTGGACAATCCTCCCACTTTTTGCTTTCTTTGCTGTCAATGTTCAGGCACTGCCCTGGGCCCTCATGTGCATGGTCCCACTTCATCAGCTCCCCATGGGGCAGGGCCTGAAGCAGCAGCCACCATGCATAGGCAGCCAGCAGCAAAGAAGGATGAGACCCAGGATCTGCTCCCCAATCAGATCTTCTAATGCTGAGGATCCTTCCAAGATGCAGAGCATGGAGGCTCTTCAGTGATGTAGGCTGGGGCCTACAGGTAGGTCCAAAGTACTCTATCCCCTCCAGGAGGGAACTGTGTGAGGAAGTCACTGGCAGTTAGCTATTGGCAATGCTCAATAGCTAGCTAGAAAAATCTATAGCAGGAAAATGGAGCAGGGAAAGAGAAGGGTGTTTCCAGGGTCACTCAGTACCTGAGGAGACCTGTGAGCCCCAGTGTGGTGCCCAGCATGGAAGAGGAAGGGCTGTGGATGCACACAAATGTCCCCAAAGCACTGACTGTGGAGACTGGAGCGTGACTTAGAAGTGTTGCTGCCTTTGTTCTTGCCTGAGAAGGGCTATTGAAACATTATTCAAAGGGACGCTAATCCACTACAAGAAATGAAGATTCTGAGGATCATTCTGGTAGGAAGAACAAAAGAAAACAAAATAGAAACAAGCAGAGTGTGTAGGTTAGGATTAAACCTGATGGCTAGGGCATTGTGGTGGCAGATAAATACATGGAATCGGACCTCTCCTCTGGTATGTGAGATTGGAGGGTGAGCCTCCTGAGAGGCACGGGGCAAGGGATGCCATCTATTTTAGTCAAGAGAAATGGCTCTACTAGGAGAGAACCACTTGGCAAGAAAAAGAACCCCCTTCAATGGAAGCTCATCACCCCCAGGGCGGGAACCCTATAAAGACAAAGTGGAAAGGATAAGAGGCCAGAGGCAGAAAGAAGCTGTGGGGCACTGGGTTCTGACATCTGGACTGAGAGCACACCAGCTGTGGGGTACCTCAGACTGTAGGGATGGACAGGGGCTTTCTAGTATGTACATACACACAGGTGTAAGTGCTAAAACTTGAGCCCCCAATATGCTGCTGAACTTGCACCCCAGATGGAAGGAAGGGAAAGTGCTTCTGAGCAAGGAGAATCCACTGTGAAGGTGCTAAGGCACTCAGGCCACAGAGGGCCACTCCTTTCACTTTCCAGAGACTGTTGTGGCCCACAGGCCCTGAGGGCTTTGTCTCAGCTAGAAGGGCTAGGTGTAACTTCCATAGCTTTATACTCCATTCAGGACACAACTTTGACCTCAATGATGAACTGGGTGGGGAACTGGAAGGGGTCCCTGGTGGGCAGATAACCATGTCCCCTTCAAGCTGAGAAGTGTGAGGGTCAGCAGTGTAGGGAATCTGAAATTTAGGAAAAGAAATTAGTTCTAAAAATGCCAGGGGAATGTAGGATCCATTGCCTGGAGGTACTGGAGAAGCCCAGCAGTGAGGATTGTTGGCTGAGGCAGGAACTGTCAGGTGTTTGCCTATCCAACTCCCAGTGTCCCTTGCAATTGGTTTGGGGCCATTTAACTGGGTCCTAGACAAAGTAATGGGAAAAGTGACTGGTGGGCAGCATAGTGCTGTTCATCTCAGGACCTTAGATGTGCTATGTGGCAAAGGGGGATCAAGGCTGGGAGTAAGAGGCTGATTAGCTGATCTGATCATGAGAAGATTGCCTGCATTATCCACATGGCCCATGTGATCACAAGGGTCTTCAAACATGTAAGAGGTAGAGAAAGAGTCAGGGTTGTTGGATGTGAAGGAAGAAGGATGTAAGCAGCCACTGTGGCCTCTGCAGATGGAGAAGAGGCCACAAGGTGAGTGGGTGCCTCTGGACTCTGGGAATGGCAGGGGAACCGTTCTCCCCCGAAGCCTCCAGAAGGACCATCCCAGCTGACACCTTGACTCGTATTGGACTTCTCACCTCCAGAATCATAAGTTAATAAAGAAGTGAATTATTTTGCAGTTACTAAAACAAACACAGTGGCCTGTTTCCCACTTGACTTTAAATAAATACACTCATGTGTAATGATTTTAAGTTTACAGTGGTTTTAAACAATAACAAGGTTATTGTGTTTTGCTATAGTAGTCATAAAAACTAACCCAGTGAAGCATGCTGCTTGCGGGCCCCAAGCATGCTGACCCACACTTATCCCCCTCTGTAGTGGCTTTGCCTTGAAACAGCAGTGTCCTTCAGCAGGAGTGGTCTGGGCCTCTGTACTGTTTCTTGTAGAGGGTCGCCCAGGAAACAAATAAACCTTAATTTGTTCAGCTCACTTACTGTACTTTTTACAAAAGTGAATATCCTTTATATAAATACAAAGACTTCTGAGGTTAAGAAGGGGAAACTATTCATAAAACCAAGTCAGAACACACAGAGCACTGGCTGAAATGAAAAGGACACACATAGAAGATGTTAGAAGGGGAAAATAACCAAAGGTGGCTAGGGAACAACAGCAAAATCTAGAAAGGCTATCGTCCAGCCTGACCAGAAGCTTAACTGAAGGATATTTTCCCCTTGGCATGCTGGAACCAAAAGCACACCTCTGACCTGCATCTAGCTGAGAACATGAGGATGCTGTTGGGCAGTCTGTGACTATATGCTTAATACAATAAAAAACAATGTAGCTTCACATTTGACTCAGTAGAATGGCCTGGATAACTTGAAAACCCTCTTACAGGAAGATAATTCAGGGAGAAATGTTACCTACAACATTATAAATTCTCCCTTAACTCATGACTGACCAACTGGTTCATATTCATATATTCACTTGACTTAGTTCTATGCAGCGGGGGGTGCCTCCTACTTTTTGAAGAAAACTATATAACATTAGTAACATTCAATGCTATCATATCAGACTTATGAGACCTCACTGACACATGGCTTTGGCTCCTCTGAAAAATGGGGGCAGGAGAATGTGGCCAGCAACATGTATGTATTCACATCACTGCAAAAACCCACAGAGACTGGCAGAGATGAGTAACAGTATGGCTTTTAATCATGTCCTCCTTTTTGCTGTGGAAGGCTATTGCTGCTGTTGGGAGAAATAGCAAGGAATCTCACTACTTTTAACTTTGCTAATCCAGTTTTGCAAAACTTCTCGTAAAATAAGCATTCTTCAACCCATTTCTCTGCAAATATTTTGTAGTGGAGAACAGTGGTGGGGTCTCCAGTCACTAAATGGATTTCTTCTGCAAAGAGTTGGCAGAATGTAGTGTAGGTCATCCATCACTCTCAAGTGACGATACTTTGTATCTGAACAGAACCTTCCTTTCACACTAACCAGAAGCCTTTACAAACTGCCCCAATAAGATCACACCTTCAGAGGCAGCAACTGGCAAGTGACAGGGTCCCCTGTCTGGCTGTAAGCAGCAAAGGCCCTTCAGCCTGGTCCCCTAGTCACATACTCCAAACAGTTTAGACAGTTTTTTTTTTAAATGGCACTGTCCTCAGGGTCCCAATGATAAGGTGACTACTAATTTAATGACAGTGCCAAGTGCTTAGAACTATGCTGGCACAGTATTACACCCAGCAAATTACAGTCACCATTTCCTGCATTCCGCAACCTAAATGAGGGAAGGGGACCACATGCACCATTAGCACACAATGGAGAGGTCTCACATAGGGAAGTTGGAGGCTTACCATGCTTTGGGGAATAGAAGGTGAGAAAGGGCCTGAAGTAACTCCCAGGAGAAAGCTGTTTGTGGAGTATCTCATGCCAGGCACATTGAGATCCCTGGGATTTAAAGATATCAATAAGACCCATCCCTGGAAGCCAGGAGAAGAGAGGCAGACAGGGGGATGTAAGTGCAATAAAGAAAATAGGACTACTGTGGGGAGAGGGAAGAGGGGACCTGATCCAGAGAGCAATAAAGAAAAAACACAAAAAGAACAGCAAGATAGTCACTGTAAGAAAATTTTATTATTTCTGATTAAGGATTTAAGCACAAGTTTGTTATCCAATTTAAGCACTTAATAAAAGTGTTCCCAAAGTTTTCAAGGCAATTATTTTAATTATGAATTATGCTCTTGGCTATCTTTGATGATTATTATAGTGGCTGGCAGAATGGCTTACTCTTTGGCAACACCAGACTGAAGAACATTGAGGGCTTCCTGGGAAAAGAGGCTTGCACACAGGTCCTCTGTAAATTGGGGAGCATGCCTCCCAAGAGTACTGCAGAGCCAATATTGCAATTTCCAACTACTGTACATTCCAAGTACCTGTCTACCTAGGCCTCTGGGCTCAGAGCCCAGGGCCTTTCCTTCAACTCTGGCCAAGTCTTATTGGCCTTAAAAATCTGTGTGACAGTGACAACTACCCAAAGCACTCCTGCTAGACTTGGGTGCCACAGTTCAGAGGTGTGCCCTGAAATCCCTGGAGTTTACTGTGGTTAACTGACCTGGGGGCTTTGATCCTGAGGAGGGCAGCTGAGAGCTTGGAAGAGTCACAGCAGCAAAGGCTATGTGCTGGGACTTATCCAGAGGAAGATCTTCATGCCATCCTGGAATTTCACAGATGAGGAAATCTAAGTCCCAGAAAAATGGAGTGGCCTGTCTCCAAATTTGGAACCCAAGTTCACTGATATACAGGTGCAAATAAATTGCCTCTTCTCTTGTTAGGCATAAATAAATCATTAATTTTTTAATTCAAAAGCCTTGTAGTTTACAATTCAAGCAAAATTAGAATTCTGCATGAAAATTTCTCCCAGATTTAACATGTACACTTGATAATTATGATCTTAAAAATCTCCATATGGATATGTCTATATATGCAATTTAATTACTGCTACTTTGATTTGGTATCATTCCAGCAAATATATTTGAATGAATTCACTACCCTGGGAGAGTGGGCAGTCTCAGGAAGACTGCTGCTGCAAGGTTCTGGGGTGTCAACCCTACCATGAGGGTAAATAAAGGTGTTCCTCCCAACACAAAAGCACAGAGCTACAGGCAGCTGGGCAGGGACACCTTGCTGTAGGAATTAAAGACCAGAGCTATCCTTAAAGGGAATCCCTTCGAAAGTGGTTTTGCTTGTGTTTTGTATTTTGTTTTTCTGTGCTCCTGCTAGCACTCAGGGCACCAGGTACTCTGTCTCTTAGCAACACCTTAGCTTTTTGTTTTTGTTGTTATGAGCAAAAGCTCCCAAAGCCATTTCCATTACAGTGGGACACTTTTCTAACAGGTCCTGATAAGTCCTCTTGGAACAGTCAGCCATTTTTTTTCACTCTAGCACAAGTTGTTGCTGTTGAGAGGCTGTCGATAGTGAAGTATATTCCTGCTCTGCAGTGTAACATATTTAAAGAATTGTCCCTATTCCCTGTAATGAGGCAGAGAATTTGTGTCCTACAGTGGGAGACAGATTACGAATTCTTCACTATAGATGGCATAGATGTGTCACAAAAAAAGCTTCAGTCCTCTGAGGATTTGTCAGCATAAGATTGAGTTCTAGTACTGACATTTGCAATTAAGACCCTAAAAGAACCCCAAACCTCAATGTGACCTGTCTTATGTCACCTAAATACTTTGATCTGCTCACCAGGTGTCTTTCCATATGGATCCACTGTCCCTTGAAAGGGCAGCAGAAATGGAAATCGACCAGTCTGGAAAACATCACAGCAAACAGAACTGTGAGCAGAGAGATAGAAGGCCCCAGTGAACCCAAAGGCTGCTTAAATTCCTATATCCTAAGAAAGATGGCTCTTTCCTGGGTTTAGCTTGTTTGGCTCAGAAGATTAGCGTTTTCTTTCTTTTTTAAAAGCACATTTGAAAAAAAAAAAGCTGAACTTGAAAGAAAGTAGGGTAAGAGAAGTCATACTGAGTGAATAAGGATGAAAATGATTTCCACCCCTTTGGTTCTTTTATCAGTACCCAATGCTGTCGGGCTACAATTAATCATCCCGATATTAAAAACACAGACTCCTGTTACTCTTTAAAAAAGAAAAAAGAAAGAAAGAAAACCTGTACATTCTTAGTAAACCATAACAGCTCAAACTTTGTCTTTTGTAAAGTTGTGCAACTGGGCTTAGGCCGTGGTCATTAGCAAGCAACGGTCACAGGTAGACTACATGTCGCACTCGTCATGACAGCAGGTCTTGGCGGGCGCCAACCACAGCGGGTGGTGCAGCGGTGGAATCCCGCACAGGCCTGCGGACCGTGCCCGGGCGCCTGCACTCCCCTGCGGCGCATTTGGGCATCAGGGCTCCCAGTTCCTCCGGGGCCTCCTGCGCCCGGCGCCCCGAGAGTAAGCGGAAACCAGTCAGTACCTGCAGGCGTGTGTCCAGCTTTAGTCTGTAGTTTCCCTTCGGGAGGAGAAGACATGGTGCCACCAGAGTTCCCTGGGGCTGGGCGGCCGCGGAGGCGCGGCTGGCGGAACTGAAGGGAGTGCGTGTGTGAGAGCGAGAGTATGCGCAGGGGGCGAGCCAGCCCAGAGGGCACGCCTCCCCCCCACCACCACGGCGGGGGCGTGGCCGATGAGCGTCAATGTGGCTCGCTCTGCCCTCCTGCACCGGGCGCGCCGACGTCACTGCGGCCGCCCTGCCCCGCCGGCCTCTTGCACGCGCTTACAGAGCATGCGCAGCGGGCCGTGCCATGTTGGGGATAGTGGGAGGAGCGAACGGGAAGGAGGGCGTGGCGTTCGGTTTTAGGGGAAATAGGAGTCTTGGCTGGCTGAGGACCTGGAGAGTAGCTGGTGACTAAAAAGGGCCCAGCTTGAGAACATTCCCTCCTCCACGAAACCGCTCCGGCCGCCAGTGTCCCCACGTGGACCGCCACGCAGTGGGGAGCTGAGATCTCTCTCGTCCTGAAGTCCTCAGCTAGACCCCTGATGGGACCGGGGGTCGGATTTTGTTAAGAGACGACGCAAAGGATGAGCCTGCTCCCCAGAAGAGAAAGGCAGCGCCTGAAAAGGCTAGTTCCCAAGCGGCTGGGTGGGTGCGGCCTTGGAGCCTTGGTCTCCCTGCTGCGCGGCCTCCCGGGTCTCCCCAGCGCCCTGCAGCTCCAGGGACTCCAGGCCCGCCATCTCCGTGGCTGGATTAGCAATCAGACATGCCCAAGACGTTGGAAGGAAACACCATCACCTCTCTTGGCTGTATGTTTGTGATGACAGAAGTGTTCAAAGTGGTCAGGCACCTGGCACCTTCTTACCAGCAGTCAACCTGGTTTTCAGTCAGCTCCCCTGTGGCTTCCCCCAATTGCGAGAAAATCCCTTAGACAAGGTCACACATGACCTCCATGCTGCCAAATCCAGTGGTCACTCTTCCATTGATTCTACATGACCTCCTAGTAGTACTTTGAAGAAGCCATCAATCCTCCTGTTCAGCTTCAGGGATGCCATGTTAGTGCCTCGTCTTGCAGTTTTGGGGCCACCCTGAATGTACAGTCTAGATTTCTAAATATTTGAGTGTCCCAAGCCTCAACATTGCTTCCTGCCCCCCCCCGCCCCTTTCCCTAGGCTTAGATAGTGTCCTTGCCTGGGTTCTGCTGCTACAACAATATCTGAGAAGGGGTTAAAAAGCAGAGATTTCTTTGGCTACTGGTTCTGGAGGCTGAGAAGTTCAAAGGCACAATGATGGCATATTGGTGAAGCCTTGGTGCAGCAAACCTCAGAGTGAAAAGTAAAAGGGTGAGGAAGAGGGCTGAACTCTCCTAATGAATTCACTGTAAGGGTGACCCCGTAAAAGCAAACTTGATTCATGGGGGCATAATTCTCATGACTTAATCACTTCCTATTAAGCCCCCATCTCCTGCATTGTTGCATTCAGGATTAAGTTCAACACTTGAACCTTGGAGGAACGTGTCAAACCATAGAACATCTTGGATGTCTTCTATCACAGGCAAGCCCACGAGTATGACTTTCATCCACATGCTTACAGATCCCAGCCCTGCAAACCTATTTCTGTGTCCTTGAAGTCTTGACTGATACATTCCATTGGCTCTAAAACTCCATCAAAGAAGATGCCTCCTTCAGGGCTTCCCAGTTCTTTGTGTCAGGCTACACACACTGATGCTGGCCATATGCTGATCTTGCACTCACCCTCCATGTTTCATTATCACTAATGGGTGTGGGCCACCTTATGGTTGTGATACATTGTCATTGTCTTGCATTCACACCAGAAGTTGCAAACCAGTAAGAACAGCTTAGAAGGAAATCCTGGAATAACAGTGAAGCACTTTTCTCTCTGTAGTACTGGGGATCAAATCCAAGGCCTCGCACATACTAGACAGGCATTCTACCAACCCAGCCCCAAAGTGCTCTTTTCACTAACACCTTTGAAGGAACAGAGAGAATCTGAAGACAGTGCTTTGGATTTTGAACTGAGAAGCTTTAAGAATACCTAACCAATTAATTTTATGAATATTTTCCTTTTTCTGTATAGGACTAAAAATTCAAGGCTTAACAATTGTAAAAATAATTATATCTAAGACATACAAAATAAAACTTTAGTTTGAAAGAAAACATAATATTAAAGATTAATTGGCAATGTTTTCCTCTTTTTGGCACATAAAGTAGCAGACATAAGCTGTGGCATCTCAGACTCAATAACAAACAGGATTGTTAGGGAATGCTGGGGTAAAAGGAGGAGATTTATGAGGAAAGAGCAGAGTGACCCAAGGGTCTGGAGACCACAGACACCAATGGGATGGCCTGAGGTCTAAGAGGACTAGACTGATGCGGCCCTCTAGTGTAACAGCATGTACAGTGCCACATGTTCAGAGCAGGGTTCCTGGTCACCTACTTACCCACCAATAGCTTCCTCTCTGGAGCAGGGGCTAAGCTACTCCAGCAGTGTGCCAACTGGGCAACATTCCTGCTGAATAAGACACTGTCATTTAAGGAGGAATTGAACTTAGGTTTAAAAACAGATTTTCAACCTCCCTTGCAGGGGGTGGTGAGGTGTCGCTTTTCTGACCACTGAAATGTACTTGGACTCTGTGGAGGGAAAGCAGAGGACAGTGTCCTGGTTTGAATCTGAAATGCCTCCCAGGATTTAAGAGATGAGGCTTTTGAGAAGTGACCTCATCAAAGCCATTGAAGCCAAGTGGACCATAGGGAGGTGGGACCTTGCTGGAGGAAGAAGGTCACTGGGGCCTTCCCTGGAGTGATCTTTCTTCCATCCTGACCCATCCCCTCTCTTCACTGTGACCATGAGCTGAGCAGTTTTCCTCCATGTTATATGGAGTCCTTGTGCTTGGAGGCTGTGTGGATGGCCAGATCAAAGCTAGAATATCTTCCCATGTGTCAAAGAGTCAGTTGCACTGATTATTTGTTTTTTCCACAAAGTAAGTGTTCATATTTCTATATTTTTTTCAGTCAAGGTGGTTTTTATTTTGTCTTTTATAAAAACATTTTTATGAGTTAAGTCTATTGATGGATACCTTTTCCCTTAGTATATCATATGTCTTTTTACTTATGCTTTTTTTCCCATAATTTTTTAATTAATAAATTAATTAATAAAAGTAATCAATCTTATTGCTTCTAGACACTAAACCATATTTACTAAGGTTTTCTTCATTCTCAGGTTAATGATGAGTTTGTCCAGTTTTTTTTTTAAGGACCTAATTTTTTTCTTTTCCATTTAAATATTCAACAATAGAAACTTATCCTAGCATACAGCATTAGTAGATTCCACTTTGTTTCCCACAGGATTGTACAGCTATGCAAAGTTGTACAGCTTTGCTCTACTGACTTAAGATGTGTTCTTTCTTGTATACTAAATTTTCATAGTCAATTGAGTCTGTCTCTGGATTTTCTCTTCTGCATCCTGTCTATCTGAAGCTTCTTAAAGGATAGACACATCACAGTGTGTTCTGACATCCCAGAGGTCTGACGCCTCCCTCTCCCCCACAGCACTTCTTTCTTAGGGTGTTAGTTATACTTGCTTGTTTGTTATTCCAAATGAACTCTTTCATCAGTCTATCTGCCCCCAAACAAAAACCTGGGAATTTAAAAGAATTAGATTGCATTAAATTTATTTATTAACTTGACAAATCCAATAACTTGTGTTTCCAATAACTTATTTATTTATTAACTTGACAAATCCAATAACTTGTGTTTCCAATAACTTTTTAAATGCAGAGTCCCTTCAAAGAACACAGGTTGGCTTGGCACCCGTGTTCTAGTCTGCTTTTGTACTTTCCATGAGTTTTTTGTGGTTTTATGGAGGATTAATAATTAATAAATGAAGTGTTTTATGGTTTTTTCCACATAAGGTTTGGACGCTTTTTTGTAAGATCCACACCTAAGTTTTTCTTCCTTTCCTTTCCCCCTAAAGGCATATACAGGGGTTTGTTTATGAAAGTAGGTACATATTCCAAGGGTCATAGGGGGCTCACAAGAGAGACACTGTAGGGTAAAGCAAGGAATGCATGTTCAAGGGAGAATGCCGGCCAGGTTTTTATGATGTGCACTTATTTTTCTCTGATAATTTTAAACTTGCTTTGTCACTAAATTCTCTTAGTGCCATAGTATCTTTCCCTTTGATTCTTTTGGATTTTCCACATATGTAATCGAAAAGTGAAAAAAAGGTGTTTTATATTACCAACTCAAAGAAATGTTTGAAATCTGAATCTCTGAGACAGTGTGCTTCTTGGGGCTGGGATTGTGGCTCAGTGGTAGAGCGCTCGCCTAGCATGGGCAGGACCCAGATTCGATCCTCAGCACCACATAAAAATAAAAGCATTGTGCTGTATCCATCTACACCTAAACAATAAATATTAAAAAAAAGAAAGAAGTGCCTCTTAGGAACCCTGTGAATGCAGTCAATGCAATTGCCAAAACTTGTGGGAAGTATATAAGGAAAAATATTGGCATGGAAAGCAAATAGATCTTTTTAAGATTTGTTGTTTTATTGGTTTATTACTGTCACATAATAGCAGCATTCATGGCCATATTTGTACATGCACCTGACGTGATTCCATTAGTCACCTTCCCTCAGCCTCTTTCCTCCCACCTGCCAATGTGCCTGCTCTACTCTATGGATCTCCCTTCTATTATTGTCATCATTATTTTAATTAGTGCATTATAATATTTACAAGAGTGGGATTTGTTGTGGTATAACAGATGATGACAGCTTTTTTAAGTGTTCATCTTGCAATCTCCAACTCATAAGGCTAGAAAAGCATTACCAAACCATGTCACTGTTTTCCTGGTCTCTCTGACAGCCCTTTCTTCCTGTCTCCTTTACTGTGTTTTCTTAGGAGAGTCACTGCAGCATGCAGGGTCTGCTTTCCTCATGAATTCTCTACCTTTCCGCTGTTTAGGGCTCATTTTAGCTCCTCTTTACTCTTCTGCTTATGTCTCCTGTTTCTGCTTCTCTTATTTTTGCCATATTTTTTGGTTATGTTTCCATTGGAAAGAACATTGGAGTATAATCAGGACTAAACAAAAAACATCCACTGCAGGACAGGTATTAAAAATATGTGCAAATATTTCCAGACATGTCTTTTTATTTTATTTCTGGGGGGAGGGAGTGTTCTGTTTTGTTTTGTTTTGGTGCAAAGGACCTAGCACATAGCACAGCTCTTCCTGAACATCATAGGTAATAAGTATAATTGTGAAGATCTCCATCCCATGGGCAGCTCCTCAGTGCCAGGTACACTGCCAGACACCGGGCTAGAAACTCATCCACTCCAGGTACTGCTCACTCTGCTGTGCATACAAGGAAACCTCAGCCCTCACTGAACTTACCTTCCAGGAGGAGGACAGAAAATTATGAAATGAATCCACAGACTGAAGAGAATCTTCTGCAGCTCTGCCTTTTCTAGAAAGTTTGGGAGGTGTGAGACCTGGGGCTGGGAGAACGTAGAACAAGGATACAGAGGTTGAAGTTGAGCTGGATAGGGGTGTGGCAAGTGGCAAGTTCTCATGCACTGGAGTCCTGGAGAAGGGGCTCCCAAGGATGAGTGTCTGGGAATATTCACAAGAGAAGTTCCTCAGCCTGTCCCGAAACCATCTTCTCTGTCTACTGGGAAACTTCTCCCCACAGAAGTTAACTTCCTCACACTCCCAGATCATGCTTTCCGCTGGCTTATCAGAAAGCCAGACCATTTTGTTAAGAAGGTGATGGGGCAGGGGTGATGCTTTGAACAAGGGGAAAAAAGGAGGCAGTGGTGACCAATGGGGAGGACAGTTTGTAAGAGGGTGAATCTCGTTACATGAACTCAGAGAGGTAAAGGGGTGTGGTGGAGGGCTTCTAAGTTCCCAGAAAGACACTGGCTTTGACTTGGTAGGTGATGAGGAACCACTGGGGGAGGGCCTGGAGCAGAGCACTGACCATCTGACCTGTGTTTTCACAGGACACAAAAGCCCTGCACAGGCAGTGATTCATCCTTTAGGACATGAAAGACTTCCTGGTAGTCACACAGAGAAGGTGGTGGAGCTAGGACGTGAACCCAAGTATGAGGCTGAGGTCCCTGCTGTACCTATGAGGAGCATTTCCTGCCTAATCTACTAGTTGCATTTTTTTTATTCTTTGTGTTTCTTTTACACCTCCTTTTCAGGTCTGTGCATTTCTGGTTGGCCGAGAATGAAGCTGTGCTCAGTCTGTATTTTTTTCCTTATTCCCAAATACGTATTCATTTCTGCCATGTGCATGACACCATAAAATGCACCATGAACGATAAAAGAGGTGGACAGCGAGGGACTTTCTCTCAAGATGTTGATGGGCTAACTATGAAGAGAAGACAGGATTTGTGTTTAAATTGTTTAAATCCAATGATTTCCACTTTTGGTGGGGGGCAGGGCGTTTTGCTTGTTTCATTTAATTATTTGAAAGAAAATCGCTACTTCTTTTTCAAGAACAGCTCTATCCAAGAACCAGAAGCAGATAAAATATGGGATTCCCTCTTTGATTTTATACATTTTGACTTCCAGCTTGACTGTTCCGTTAGCACAGTAAAAGATGACTCCCAGGCTCCCCACCCCTAAGCCTTGTAAGCCCAACCTGTGTTCAGTAAATCCAGCTGTGCACATTCTATTTCTCACCTCATTGCCAGGAATAAAGATTCAGCAATCCCTGCTTAATTGACAGTATTGCCAGTGACACCTGAGGCACAGCAGAAACCAGCTCAGCAGTTCTGGTGAAGCTGAACTGCAGCTTCTGGGCAGCAAGTAAGTGTTCAGTACCAGAACCTGCTCCTCTCTCCTTGATGATGAGATGTGACAGCTGAATGGGGGGTTCTGGGTCAGAAGACACTGTTGTCTCCCTTCCAATGCTCTTTCAGTTATTCTGAGGACTTGCACCCAAGAGCTGTGCCCTTAGAGCCCCTGCAGGAGGCCAGGAAAGTATCAAATTTTAGGGAAACCAGCTCCAGATGAGGATCACAGGTTTGAGGTCTACCCTGGTCACCATCTGTCTGTGGGATGTGTGCCCTCCAAGAAACAATTCATGGAGTCCTCCCATTTTGTGTACCCAACACATTTGGGTTTTGCAGAGTCCACAGGGGAAGCCCAGAATCCATTCAGATTATCAATCCATCAAATGCATGAATCCACTGATTGGGTTTCAGCTCTCACAACCTAATTGCTTCATTCTGAACATTGTTTCGCTGTCTAACACCTGAGCTCTTTGGGAGATACCTCATTTCCAAACCATAACACCCACCCATGGTCCTTCCAGAAGTATATGATGACCTTCACTTAGCCAGTTTGTTCTCCAAGTTCTTCCCCTCCAGCCAGTGGAACTCTGTGCAGATTTCTGCCAGCTGTTCTTCACATTATGCAGTTCTGGAGCTGCCACCCTTTGCTCACCACAACTGCTTCTCACCTGGCTATGTATGCAAGCCATTCGTTCACTCAGTCCTCCAGTTAATACATAAGTGTCAAGAACTGATTGCTGCCCGGTGTTGTGACACCTAGAACCCATCCTGCCCCTTGGGAGGCTGATGCTCAGGGCAGTTTGTCTTTATGCCTGTTGCTTTCCTATTTTAATATCTTTGTTGTAGTAATTTTACAAAAGAGCAAACCTTTCATGGTACAATGGGATCTTTACTGATCAATTTTCTGTATCGTAAAAGTCTCCAAGATTCAGTATTAGAAATCATTATAACTAGGAAGTCCTGACTTATTTATCTGTAAAAATCTACTTAGTAATGGTGAAATCCCCTCTCCCAGGTACCAAAAATGATAGAAATAAGACTACTTTTTTTTTCTTTCTTTCTCCTCTTCCTCTTTCCTTCCTTCTTCTTTTTACTTTTTGATTAAGTTGTTTGAACAAGTTCCTCTGGGCTACAAAAACAGAAGCAATATTGGTATCAGTTTCTGAAAAAAAAAACTTTAGATATAACTGCTGTATTAACTAGGCAAAAGTTTCTACTGAAAACAAAATACACTTGAAATTTGCAAAAGTTATCCTGTGAATAGTTTTGTACTGATTTTGAAAAACTTACAATTCATTTTTTAAATATTGAATTGAATTTATATATGGTCTACCAAATAGTACACAAGTATAAGAATCTAGTTATTTTTAATTTTCAATATCAATTTATATTATTTGTTATTCAAATGTATTTCTGTCAATTCAAATTTAATTAAATATTTTTGCGTGTGAGCAAAGTAAATACCAAATGAAGGTGATGGGGTGGATCATGGAAGTAGAAGGTTAGCAAGATTTGGGATGAAGGTCTTAACAGGGAGTCTACACTGTAGCGTTTATTCCCATGAGAACAGCCCCACTTCTATCCATAATCATTATATTTCAGATTTCTTATCTCATGTGTGTGTGTGTGTGTGTGTGTGTGTGCATGCACGCACGCACACATGTGTGAGATCACACAGAGCAGAACTAATGTAGAGAGCTTCACTTCCTACCATCTTGGAAATCAGCAGGCATCTTAGAGTTGACAGGGTATGTTCTGAATTTGATAAAATATGGTTAGTGGTCTGCATTGCAGGAGTCTTCTATCCATATATAGTCATGCATGTAGTATGTACTTATGTCCTCTGTCTTAGTGAACTGAATTTATCTGCTAAAATGTTTTCCAGTGCTTTTAAATCTAAAGGTCTTGGAGAAACTACATTTGGGCTCTCAGAGCATTCCCAAGTGTGATGACTCCCACGAGGCCAACTAATTTCTAGGACTACCCAACAGTGAGGAAATACCTTAGATTCCACTAAATCCAAGGATGGAGAATGACTCCTCAGGGTTGTCTTTTGAGTGCCTACCATGTGCACTAAGGATACTGTGGTAAGCAAGGCAGGAGGAAATCTCTGTTCTGGTGCACTGAGGTTCTAGAATGCTGGCATGGGTGTCCACTCCTTGATGCAGCATCAACCTTCAGTATGAGTGCCAAGATGTTCATTTCCTTTCTTTCCTGGTCAAGATCACAACCTTGAAATGACAGGGAGACCCAGCATCTACACATTTACTCCTCAGCCAGCTCTTCTGTCCCTTGATGTTGTTTTCTTGCTGCAAAACTTTTGTCGTGATGCACTGGAAAATGACATGTGGTTGTTCCTATCAGGTGCCTGGCTGGAAGAGCCGCAGCAGACGTCTGTACACATTAGAGTCTAAGAAAGTGTTCCCAATCTTTTAAGAAAACCATTACTTGGCTCATTGCAAGCTAATTGCATTTGTTCAGTCAAGGTGAAAATGGATGCAGATGGGATGAGCTAAGAAATATCCTACTGTTAAATCACAGAATAAAGCCACTTGTCCAGGAGTCTCTGTGGCCCAGGATACAGTTTTTACCAAAAAGTGGGAAATTGCTTGGTAAATTCTCTTTTCTGCTTAACTAACTCCTTTAATTAATTTTGTACTGACCTACTCCTCCTTCAACACGAAAAGTGTGAATAGATAAAGAATTGGTCTTGCAGACCTTCCTACTAAAGGCAAAAAGTAAAGAGGGAGATGGATTCATTCTCTTTAAATTTGGGATAGAGCGTTGGTGTATTAAGATCTGCAACTTGGTAATGCCACAATGGTACAATGGTACAATGTTATCTCATTATATCATTATTTCTACTTTGGCATGATAAGAACTTATGTTTTTGATAAAATGCCAAGATGGGATTAAAGACTAAAGCAAAGAGAATCAAGATTTAATGAGAAAAGTACACAACATTAAGATAAAACTTTGTGTGATGTCTCTACTTAAAGGAGACAGGCTAATGGTCTAGCACCATTTCTTCTATCTTGAAAAGCCACCGTATCTAGTAGTTTGATCAGATGGCACCATATTGTCATCTTTTCATTAGTAAACATAAGGTGTAGTGTCATTTAGAAACTTGTTTTCATGTGGTAGAAATTATAATTGGTTCTAGAAGTGTTCTTTTTTTTTTTTTTGCAAGATGTTAATGCTGATCACCAGGGGGCCAGACGGATAATACAGAGAGATAGATACAATCAATGATCAGATACTTAGTATAATGAAGCATCTATTTTACTAGTAATACTGTAATCTATCATTTTAAATTATCTGGATTCAGTTGTTGCCCTGGCCTTGATGTTAATTTAGTTTTCATTTGAGTAAAGAATACTTATCAGCCTGCAGGACTCTTCTAGTTAATCGTAAAGGACAAAGGTAATAAGGTAATCCTAATCACATTTAAATATTCTTTGAGCAGATTCAAACATGCAGCAAGCAGGGAACACCCAGAGTCAGACTCCTGGGATGACAGCCCTGAGCCTGGCCTTCCAGTTGACTGGTCAACCAGAGTGAAGTCTACAGCACAGGTCAGGGCCTTTGTGAGGAAAAGGGACCGTTCCTCATTTTCAGCATCCTGTAGGGCCTCTGACAACAGAACAACTGAGAGTTTGGTAATTCCTAAGACTGCCTGTGGAATAGGTTTCATGAACTGTGTGTTCCATCTCCAATGGAGTGGCCTCCAGTTCCACAGGACAGGAAGGCAGGTGACAGCTTTACATGTCAGGTCAGGGACAAATGGGTACCCATCTTCCTTATGTCAACAGGCAGGACCACCCCTTATGAGAAAGGCACTGCTGATTTTGGCAGCTCATAGTAACATTGAGGCTGAGGGTGAACAACCACCCAAAATGCTGCTTAAGACCCCAAATGGGGATGTTCTGGATATACTGGAAGGAGCTTCTCAGCTCATCAGAAGGACATCTATACTTTGCATAGCTGTCATCCATCGACCTACCTACTTTCCTATTTATCAGTATATGTATATGTGTGTATGTTTAGACATATGTGTACCTATTCATATGTATACAGACAGACAGATATGCTTCATACAGCTGACTGTGAAATGTTTGTTGTCTTGTTAGTTTTAGCCTGAGGATTATTCCATTGTAAAAAGAGAAAAGAATTGAAAAAATACTTTGGCTAACAGTCTCTTCAAAATTCTCATGTGTATAAATGCCTATTCTCTGCATTGTAATTTGAAACTGATGATGGTGTTGCTGTTGACCAAATACGACACATAGCACAGGAGTGTCTGAAGTGAATTGGAGATATTATCATCATTTATGCTTTTCAAAATTTTAACAATTCAGTAAAGGGTGGAGGCAGACTCTCTAAATTGCAGAACATCTAAAAATTCCCCTTCTTCCTCGGTAGCAAGGCCCATCTATTTTTAAACAGCAAGGGAGCTGCTGACACTTTATTAAGCTGTTGTTTTACTTAAATTGCAGTTGTCCAAAGTGAGGCTTCCCCTCCACACCTGCTTTCCAAAGTGCAGTAACCATAAATACTTCTTATTTGGGAAATTGCATGTGGCTACCCCTCCAGTTGGAGTCAATATTTTTGCTTTATTTTAAAGCATTACAGTGTGGGGCTGTTTTTCTTGGCTTTTCACATTTTCTGCCTTTTTTTCCTTTCTTCCTGATACAAGAGTAGTTATGCTAAAATTTGATTTCTAGCAAAGGGAAGAAAGTCATATTTAGAGCAAGTCATTTTTTTTTTTTGCTATTTATCTATTTTTGTTAGTCACAACCTGCAGCATCTTTGGAATTCTCATTTTTGCAGGTCTCAAAATGATACTGAACAAGGGACTTCCAGATTCAAAGGCTCGCCTTCCCAGTGAAGAGGGCCACTTCTTGGAGTTCAGTCTCATTCTCTGTTTTCTGATATTCTGCTTTTCCTGCAAATCACTGCACCTTGGCTGGGGCTGTGAATTTGGGCCCTCTTCTGCATGGAAGCCCTTCCCCCTCCTGTAGATGAGCCCTTCATGTGCATTCAGAGGTGTTGAGCCACTGGATCTGAAGGGAACAGTCTATAGGATGCATCAGATTCTAGAGCTGGGATCTCATTTCATGCTCTTGGTACGTACTTTTGTGTTTCTGATTTACGAATCTCTTCAGCTATCTTTCTGCCATTGTGAAGAAACATGAAAGACATAAGTCAAATAAAGGTAAGTGAAGTGTCCTTGGAAGAATCAGAGAAAATGAACACTCTGCACCCCATGAGGTTTGGGGTCTCCCTTTTTCTTCTCCTTTGAGCACCATGATTCTTCTGCATTCATCCAGTCACTGAGCTGGAGCTGGAGCCCTCAACCTGGGTGGTATCAGAGAGTCTTTAGGTGTGAGGACCAACGGGAAGGGGAGGAGGATGTGGGCAGAGTTCTGGAAATCAGGATGTGCAAAGAGTCTTCTTGCTGCCAGAGCCTGAGCCTGCAGAGTCCATCACCCCTGGTGTGGTGTCCAGGTGTCTGGAAGCCCACTGGCCTGTCTGCAGTGCAGCAGCTAGGCTAATATGCACTTCTGTAGGCAAAGAGAACATTTTACAGGTAATTCTGATGAACAGTACCTAAGAGTTCTTTGGGCTTCACCATAACTAAGAATAAACAAAGTATGCTGTCAGTTCCCTTGTGTTCGCTATTGACTTGATTTCACTGGTGCTCTGTGTCTCCAGTGGACCATTTTCCATGATCCTTGAACTACTTAATTTCCATGTCTTGCTCACACACACTTCTGCTCCCCTAAACATGCTCACGGGCTTTAACTCTGTGCCATAGGAGCTTCTTTCTCCTGAATCTCCACTGAGAATGTTCCAGGGGATTACTGGGATATGGCCTGGACTGCCACATCCCACCTCTCTCTTTGGAAGAAAAGGTGGTTCAAAGAAGGACAGAGTGGAGAAGGGGAGAAAAGGCATTACTTCTCCATGATTCCTCAGGCCCCCCAGATCTTCTGAGATGATCCCAGCCAGATCACCCACAGACCAAGGCTTGGCAGGAGCTGAAAGATGGTTCTTCTGCCTCCTTGCCACACATTAATTTCATACTCTTACCTTTGGTTCAAACTCTGCTCATTCAACCAGATGAACATAGACTCAGAGCCTTCCATGTAACTATAATAGAGACAACGGGGCAGCATAAAGGCTTTCTGCCAAAGCACAGATAATGGCATTATATCTCACCCTGTTTTAACATGAAAACACTAAAGATGCTTCTGGAAAAAAAGGTGGGAAAGGCAAAGCTGGAGATCCTGGCATCTTGGAGAAATGCCAGGGCTTTAGCCATGTCTCTAGTCTGGCCTGGTTTACTGTTCAAGGCAAAACATAACCTTAGAATCAGCCAGTTCAGTTCTTTTCTTTCCCAAGTGAGAATCAGGTGCCCAGGGGCTATAGCCACCTGGCCATGGGTCACAGAGCTGGTGAAGGCAGACCAGCAGGGGACCGGCTCCTGACTTGAAGTCCTGTGTTCTTTTCGTGGTAACTCAGAGCAAAACATAAGCATAGGGCTGTCTTCCCTGCCCAGGATCCACACAGGGAAAGGCATGGTGGGCAGAAGGGTCCCCGGGGAGAGAAGCCAGAGATTGAAAGGGGACGGCCCTGCAGACCCATTAGCCATTCCCTAGCTACTTCTTTCTATGGATCTTCTCCAGGATCCCTGCCACACCTCCAGAGGGCTTCATGCAGCTCTGCAAATGGAAATGTTCACCGTGCTTTAATGCTAGTCTATATCAGATGGATGAGTGGACATCATTCTAGGTGGATTTTAAAAAGTCTAATGTTGTCTGAGCAATTGTATTCTGTCTGGTCTTCCTCACTCCTCTTTTTTTACTCTTAGGTTCTAGTTTTTTAAATTCAGACAGAATCCATTGCTTTTGAGGTCCCTTCCTGTCTGCCCTCTCTATTGAGCAGCAGTCTCAAAGCTAGACACAAAGCAGGGACCTGATCGCTGGGAAGTGCATCGAGATCCTTCAGGTCAATTCACAGCCTTGAGCAGTCCAAGGCAGGTGCTGGCCTTGGCCCTGTTTGAGTCAGTGATCTTCAGCCTCGGTCTGAGCTCTCTGCCTAAGTCTCTTCATTTAAGAATAGGATAGCTCCGAGCACTCTATTTTACTCAAGTGTCATGAAAATAAAATGTAGGTCCAAAATACATTTATAGGTCTTCAAATATTAGATACTGTGTAACCAGACCCTACATGTCTATTCTTTGAGGGTCTCAATGGGATCTCTGGAAAACTGTTAAATTTAACAACAGAGGCTTTATGTTAGAAAACAAGCTAGCATGTTTCAAGGACTCGTGTGTTTACTTAGAGAGCTATCTAATTTTTTCATGCAAAAGAGAGGGGTTCTGTTTTAGAATTCTCCAGAAGTCCTCTGCCCTCTGGGAGCATAATTGAGTGTTACAATACTATTTATTGCTCTGTGTTCCTCTGGGCGCTGTAGTATTGAGCTGTAGTGTTGTAGAATTGAGGAAATAGAGAGCTATGCAGTAAATGGCCAGTTCACTGGAGTCCAAATGGGACGAACAAGCTGCCCTCTCTCTTTACTGAGTATGCATCTCAGGGGCTCCCAATTTGGGGTCATCTTAGTGAGTTGTAAGAAAAACTCTTTTTTTGCCCAGTAAAGGTCATAGCAATAGACATGGTCTTGAAATGGAACACTTAATGATCACATAGCTGATTTAAGTGGTTCTGTGTAATTATATCACAATTATATTCATGGGTGGCATCTCTTTAATGTCACTTTTTTCCTTATTAAAATGTGTATAATTTTTGTGTGAGGAAAATTAGATATTTCATAAAATTCAATTTATTCTTGTTCCTTAACATTAATACATTAGTGTATGTTTTAACTGGTAGAAAATAATTTGTGCTGTATCATTTTTGTTTTTGGTTTTTTCTCATACTTTGAATCAACTAAATCAGTTAATTTCATTTGCTTTCTTTTTACCCCTTCAGTGCTTGGGATTGACTCCATGGTCTTGTGTGTGCTTAGCAAACTGCTCTACCACTGAGATATATCCCTTTTTGGCTCACCTGCTTTTTAAGTTCATCATGTGGGACATTTGCCCCATGAGATTTTCATAAGGCATAATTGAGTTTATATTAAATGAGTTTTCCAATGATCTGCCCTTTGACAGTTGACTTAAGTGTGGAATGTGGTATATTATAGAAGTATTGCTTCACTTTTTATACATTATATAGTGATTTATTATTTTGTTTGATTGATTGTATTTTATAAGCACAGACTCCTAAAATGTTCTGTGAAAACCAAATTTCAAATACTCTTATTTCTGTTTATAAGCTAAGAATGTTTTATTTGAACTTAGAGTACTGAATTGAAGTTTATTCATAAAAATTTCCTGTGACTGAAGAGATGTATTTTTAAAATTTTCACTATTTTCCCAGATTTGTAAGTCCACAGACTTATTAGGATAATGAGGCATGAGGAATTTAATTACAGTTTCTAAGTGTTATTAAATAAAGTTTTGATTGGTGATATTTAGATATGTTAGAAAGGACAAAATCCTAACTCTGGGTATATTTTGATTGTCTTCTAATTGAAAGAGAAAAGGTAAGATCTTAGAGGGTACAGTAGTTTTGTAATACTTCACAATAAAGAGGGCATTAACCCTGTCTTCACAGAGTTGTGCAGTGATGAAGGTTGAACATCTGCATCCCAGGTCTACATTTGAAGTTATGTCAACCATTTCCACCATTTTTTTGTGATTTTTTTTATAGATAGGGAGTTAGTGGGGTCTGAACAGATGCAAGAATACCTTTCAATAAGAAGGTATATTTCAACAGGCCTTCAGTTGTCAGGTGGTAGATGCCATACTGTACAACTTGCCCTCTTTGGTGGCAGATATAAAGTTGGAGACTAGCATTGCTTTCCCCAGAGTATTTGTTTACATGGTTTATTAAGGTTTGGCTGCCCAATTTTACAAACAAAGGTAGTGAAATATGGCAGTAATTACTAAAACAACTAATAAAATTTCCTCTTATAATTGCAATACTTGTACAAGGAAAAGAAAAGCACTATGCATATTTTAACCTTCATTTCATTGGGATAAAGTCAAGTCAATATATAGCACAGAACAATCAATCCTCTTGAAGAACAATCAATCATATTAAACTGGTGTTAAATGAAGGATTAGATTTTTTTTTAAAGTCAGGAAACGATAAGAAGCTCTAATCAGTGAAAATAAGCAAAATGAACTTCCATGGGCATCATATAATCATGATGACACAGGACATAATCTCAATGCAGATAATGTTCAATTTAAAATGGTTTGGCTTATAATTTTTTTTTACATTACCATGATACCAAAGCATGCCCATTTTTTTTCATACTGCTAGCACAGTATTCAACTAATTACATGATACATTCAATATTTTATTTAAAATAAGCTCTGTGTTAGATGATTTTGCCCTAACTCTGGGCTAATGAAATCTTCTGAATACATTTAAGGAAGGTTAGGTTAAGCTGTGATGTTTGCCAAGTTAAGTGTATTAAATGCATTTTCCACTTCTGATGGATTTATTGGGATGTAGCTCCTTTTATTTTTTTTAAGCTGTATTCACCCTGAGTCAAGTGTACACATAGACTCTGATCTGTCTGTTATCAGGCACAGTCTTATCCCCAAGTTTTTTACTGCTTTCCCACACCTGAAGAATGTATTGCCTGTTTGCAGGCAAAACCCAGAAAGACCAACTCCTGATATTTCGCCACTATTTACAAGAAATGGGTGTTACTTCAGTCCTGGGGCACACCAATAGTATGTCAGTGGAGTCGCCCAACACCTAAAATAACTGAGCATGCATTTTGAGTTTTTAATAGTTTCTTGTTTTTATCATGCTCACGGATAGGACTGAAAATTAATGAAGTTTCTATCATTCAAAATTCAAGTCCTGGGCACATGCCAGAAATTAACTTTTAAATTGACAGCAACCTAGTTTCCTACCCAAACCTGAGTTGAGTAAAATGGTATTCATGAAAGAAGTATAAAGCAGCATATTATCCTTCTAATCCTCTAATGTGTGCATGTATGTAATATATATTATATAAATACATATATATAAATAATTATTGTGCCCATCAATGCCTTTGTCTTTTTGGCAATTCAGCACCACTTTCCCCTCCTAAGCTCTCTCATAGAGTGAAGGGATTGCAAATATGGGGGGGGCAGTATGTTGTTCAGAAACACTGCTAGCTGAGCACTAACACAGATTTAATAAAAAATGTTGGTGTGTGAAGTTGGAAGAAGAAAAGTAGAAGCCTCCTTGTTTCTCAAGCAGTAGCAGAGAAAGAGGCTGTGGACTTAAAAACACATGAAATGTTATAGTGACTTGCAGGCATTCTACTGTGAATTGCTCACACTGTCAGAAAATCCCCTATGATTCTTGCATTATCCTGGATCCCCCAAAGCTAGAAGCATTTGTTGCTCACTCTTCTGGGTATGTTTGCTGCCCAGATACCCACTTGGCTCTCAGGCTCATTTCATTCAATCTTCTGCCCGAATGTCACTTTCTAACAACTGGATAAGAGCGTACTTCTTTCAGGTCTCCTTTCCTTATTCTTCATTGTACATATTCCATTTATATTCTTTACTATATTCTTATTCATTCATTGATATGGGATGTCAGTTCCAGGAGAGCAGGGACTTTGTTGTGCTCCCTGCTGTAACCTTGGCATCAAGAACAGTACCCAGACTACTCAACGTGCACACTAAGTGTTTGTTCAATGAATGAATAAGTGTCAAATACAATAAAAAGTACTTAATAATAATAATAATAAACCTTTATGAGTGGTTCTATATGCCAATCCTGTGCTAAGTATTGACATACATTATCACCTCAAATACTTCAACAGAGAATTCTTCCCACACAGTGGTACAGGAGGAAACCAGAGTTTCTTCCCATCATCCCATTCCCCATGAGGCAGTGTTTGGCTTAGGAGTAGAATTCATAGTATCAAAGAGAAGCACAGAAACTGATGGTTGGAGGAGAAACTTCTTTCTTCTGGATAAGAAGCAGGAAGCATGAGATACAGGAAACCACAGCAATTGTTCCACTACCATAGACTCAGCTTAAGGATGAAACCAATAAGAATGCAAAGGAAAGAGAGGGAAATAAGTTGGGCCTATGCTGACATTATACAGCTGTTCCTTTTTAGGTGCCTTCCTTGAAAGATAAATCTATAGCTCAATAAACTTCATGGAAACTCTTGCCATAAGCCTGGCACAATTCTGGGCATCTGGACAGATACAAAGAATACTAAGACATTGTGTTGCCTGCCAGATTCTAGAAGCTCACAGTATAGCTCAGGAGTTTGACATGTTAACAATGTATTGAAATGCGTTTCTGTGGTAATAAAAGCATCAAGTAGAGGTGGCCATGGGAGTAAGTATGGTTAGATATTTCACATAAGACATAAAGTAATTACAGTCCTCTATTTTTTCTTATCTTTCAATGCTTCTTGAAATAATATTATACATAAACTGCTTACTATATGTCAGACACTGTATGCAGTGTTTTTATCTACAGTGTCTCTTAATCCTCACAAAAAGCCAGAGTTAACTTCTCACCCTCACTCTACAGATGAAGGAACAGAAGAAAAGAGAGCCTCAATAATTTGTATTAGAGCCCACACTACTAAATAGTACCTACCTGGGTTAGTTGAGATATTTGCAATTGCAAGTAACACACATACACACACACTGGATTAAATAATCAAGGGAATTTATTAGTTTATATTAATAAAATAAATAGAACAAAGTTCAGGTAAGGTTTGATCCAGCAGCTGTATGATGTCGGGCATGAACCCAACTTATTCCCTCTCTTTCCTTTGTATTCTTATTAGTTTCATCCTTAAGTTGAGTCTCTGGTAGTGGAACAATTGCTGTGGTATCCTGCTTCAGGATACCACATACTTCCTGCTTCTCATCCAGAAGAAAGAAGTTTCTCCTCCAACCATCAGATTCTGAGCTTCTCTTTGATACTATGAATTCTACCCCTAAGCCAAACACTGCCTCATGGAGAATAGGATGATGGGAAGTAACTCTGGTTTCCTCCTGTACCAATGCATGGGGAGAATTCTCTGTTGTAGAATTTGAGGTGATAATGTATGTCAATACTTATCACAAGGCTGGCATATAGAACCACTCATAGAGGTTAGTTATTACTATTATTATTATTATTATTAACTCCTTTTTATTGTATTTGACACTTATTCATTCATTGAACAAACACTTAGTGTGCACGTTGAGTAGTATGGATACTGTTCTCAATGCCAAGGATACAACAGTGAGCACAAAAAAGTCCCTGCTCTCCTGGAACTGACATCCCAAAAGGAGAGAAAAGGAGAGAAATAAAGGGGCAAGTGTTAGAAAAGATACAACTGATGGATTAGGTTTCAGGAGTGATCAAGAGGGGAGGGAACCAGAGCACAGGTGGAGGAATTAGCCTCAAATAGGAGAACGGTTATTAATAAGTGGGTTTCAATTTCTGTCCCCAAATGACCATTATCATGTTTCATTTAGGCTATACACACAGACAGGCACTAAATATTTCCCAATGATTATAACTATAGCCGAGTCTGGGGAAAACTTTTGTAACCAAAAAAAATTATATATATAATTTTATATATATAGAAATTATATATATAAAATTATATATATATATAATTATATATATAAAATTATATATATATATATATATATATATATATATATATATATATATATATATATATATTCTTTCCCCCCAAGAGGATTGGGACCAGTGTATTTATGTTTATGTTATAGATTAAACTGAATAGGGCTTTTAAAAAAGACAGCTATAATATTTTCCCATAATATTAATTGTGCTATGCAATGCGGGACTCTGAAAATGGAACAGTTTCAACAAAAAAGAGAAATGAGTTGCTTAAGGTCCCAAGTTACATAAATAATAATAGTAGTAATTACTTGAAACTATCTGGGAGTAGCTGTAGAAATATATATTTTTTCTTCATAGTTTAGGGACAAACTATGTATTGTGCTTCCTTTTGAACATGGGTTAGTCATGAATTAAGTCATTTGAATTAGACCAAATTCAACAATACCATTGTATATGAGTAGAGCAGCAGCAATAATATTTCAGGCACAGGGCTAGCCCTGGGGACACAGAGATAAATGAGGCATGGTGTTACCCTCATAGAAATTTTATGACCTCACATCCAACTAATTAGAACTTGTCTATAATCGAGTTGAAGGACAAAGAAGGCAAATAGAAGAATATAAATTCAAGTTGAGGAGTCCATATTTTTTGCAGTGGTGGAACATCTCCTGGGGCTAATCTGCATGCAACTCATTCTTCCACACAGCAAGCTAACACTTTTCATTTCTGTGTGTACAATGCTCCCATATAACTCTCCCAGGCTGCATTGGTGTGAATAGGTTCCCCTTCTTAGAAATTGGAAAAGTGTGTATGAATAAAAAGCATAACATAAACACCCATGAACTTCCCTGAGCAAATCTAAGGGGGCAGGTGTGTGGAGTGGTCCAGGAGTTCTCTCAGCACTGCCATTTTCAGCACTGGAAAATCTGTTTCCCATTTGGATCCTGTTCAGGAAGTGACTTGTATTGCCAGAGGACTTCAGATGTTCTTTTTGAACTTATCCAACAACCTTTCCCTTCCTCTTCTCTACTTTCCAATTGCCAAGGCTCCTGCAGACAATCATCCTTCAGAGAGAGAGAGAGAGAGAGAGAGAGAGAGAGAGAGAGAGAGAGAGAGAGAGAGAGAGAACTGCAGCATGATGCATGGCTAGCATTTTGCTGGACAGAATAAAAGAAAGCCAGGCTTTCTCGGTTTCACATCTGTGCATAAAATCTTGGAAAATAAATATATACCATAAGTAAAAGCTTTGGGGCAAATGCATTAGCTAAGCTTAAGACTCAGTAGGAAGTTCCTGAAAGAAACATGAGATAACCCAGTACCAGTTCTGCATGCGTGACTGTCCCAGATGAGGATTGACTATTACCAATGCCCTGATGATGATACTACATGTATTCAGTGTTGACTGTGTGCTGAGCATTATGCTTTACATATGCTATCCACACTTACTCTAGTTTGGTCCAAGACAATTCTTTGGGATCACTACTGTTACTCAGTGAAATAAAGTAACTGACCAAGATTACATGGGCAGAACTTAAGAACATGTTTGTCTAATTAACTTTGCTTGTAACCACTATGTTCTACCACTTTCTTAGCAGGGAGGAACTAAAAACTGATATTAGAATTCATCATATCAGTCCTTTACTATTTTGTGTGTATATTGTTTGTGGTTGCATGTTGTATAAAGTGGCTTTTATTCCACAGAGCGAATTCATTTATTTTTTAAAAGACCTTTGTCCTCTGTAGAAATATACCTGTAGAATAATACCTACAATAATTCTGGGGATAAAAGACAGACGTAAAAATCTCAGCAAGAAACTGGAAACCATAAAAATTAAAATATTGCTAATATTCAAAAGAAACAACTGGAAATTCAAGAACTGAAAAATGCAATAAGGAAAAAAATTAAATATTTTTTTAGTTGCAGGTGGACATAATAACTTTCATTTATTTATGTGTGCTGAGGATCGAACCCAGGGCCTCATACATCGGAGATGAATGCTCTGCCACTAAGCCACAGCCCAGGCCTGCAATAAGGAAAATTAAAGACCCAAATGATGGATTTACATTAGGGGAAAAAAGGAAAAAAAGAAAGAAAAAAAGTGGAAGGATTGGGGTACTTAAGTACATAGGAAGTTTAGCATGCATTTAATTGAAGTCTCAGATGAAAAGATAGAGGTTATACAAAATTTCATTGCTGATACATATACTCTTCACATTTTGCCTTTTCTGAAATCAGGATGTTTCTTAAAATTGATAGAATGTTATTTTTAATAAACCTTGGCAGCAGCTGTCAATGCTCATTGCCTGTGTCTTAATGCATATCAGAAGTATATAAGCATGGCTAGGCATAGTGGTGCACACCTGTCATCCCAGTGACTTGAAGGCTGAGGCAGGAGGATTTCAAGTCAGAGGCCAAACTCAGCAACTCAGAGGTCCTAAGCAACTTAGTGAGATCCTGCTTCAAAATAAGAAATAAAAAAGGCTGGGATGTAGCCTAGTGCTAGAGTGCCTCTGGGTTAAATCCCCTGTACCAAATAGAAAAGAAAAGGAAAAAAAATGTAAGCATGGCTAGAAAGGGGGTCAGTGGTTTGGAACAAAATCCCAGATACAATAATGAAGCACTCTTCTCACCCCCTACAAAGTAAATAGTCATGGGAAAGAGATGAAGGGGATCAAGCAGATATGTTTTCTAAGAACTCAGTAATAAGGCTACTTCTACATACGTCCAAGGCCAGATTAAGAGTCCATAACTGATGGTTTTTAATTCTTTCATGGAATCTTTGAGGAAATACCCCACACAGACAGTAGACCAAATGTGGAAATTTATTTTGTGGATATTTTCCTTATTGGGTATTGTGATGATTTGTCAACTAGCCTGGGCCATAGTGCCCACATATTTGAGGAAATATTTTGTTTCTGTGATGATATTTTTGGATGAGAATTTTATTTCCATCATAGATTTTGAGCAAATTTTCCCCCACAATTTAGGTAGGCCTCTTCAATCCATTGAAAGTCCAAACAGAAGAAAATGTTGACCTCTCCCAAGCAAATGGAAATTTTCCAACAGATTGCCTTTGGAATAGCATTCTAACTCTTCTCATCTCCTCCCTGTCAAATTTTGAACTTGTCAACTTTTCACAACCATGTAAATCGATTTCATAAAATACACTTGTGTTCCCATTTCCTTTCTCTCAAGAGAATGAAATGTGTGTGTGGTTATATTTATCTGGAGAACCATAATACAGGTATGAACAATGAAATATGTGTATGTAGCATAATTTTTCTAATAAAAGGGAATTTCTACATAAAATATAAGAAAAAATTCAATGACAGAGGTATATCTTAAAGTTTATTTAATTGGCTGTGGGATTATTTTTAATTTTCTTGGTGCTATAAATTAATGGTGCAAGTATAAAAGATAGTTTTGTGAACATGATTGAAATATTGTATTTAAGAGATAGTTATTGAAAAATTTTCCTGATAAAAGACTTCCATATAGATCCCACATGTCCATTGAATTCCCAGAAGGAGAAAGAAAGGGGATGGGGCAGAGAAGGAGGTAAGGAATGAGAGAAAATCCCAAATGTAATGAAACTGTAGAAAAACAAAAAGAAAATCTTAATACTAGCAAGTGAAAAGGATTATTGGGAAAGTAACAAAGTAAGACTGATACCAAATTCTGCAGGGCAGAAATCGAAACCAGGATAGTGATGTGATGTGTTAAAAGAAACACATGACAAACTATAATCCTATAACCAGCCAAATATCCATCTAGAATAAAGGTGGGATAAGACAATCTCAGGTAAACAAAACCTCACAGATTGACAATGGGAACTGGTCTAAAATGTGCACACCCCCTCCTTGTATTAAAGGAATAGTCCCAGGTGACAGTCAAGAGATACAGGAAGAAAGCAACCAAAATGCAAAATCAGGGGAATAAATCTAAATAAACATGGTACATAATAACAACTGTTTTCTTTTTTGTGGGTTCACGTATACATCCAAAGCATCAAGTTGAGGGAGCAATTGGAGTTAAAGGATGCCCAAAATTGTCTGGAAGAAGGTAAAAATACCATGTGTCACTAGATTTTGGCAAGTCAGTGTTGCATGTTATAATTTCTAGTAAAATCGTTAATACTAAAAGAAGGTATACATTCAAAAAAAAATAGCAAGCAAGCAAACAAAAATTCCCAAAGAAGGTGACTAAAGGGAGAAAGTAAGTATAGAATAAGCAAGAAAAATAGAAGGCAAATTAGATTAAACCACATGAAATTGTTGGGTTGTAGTATAAAGAATGGTAAAATATTCACAATTTCATATAAGCCAACCCACACTAAGATAGCAGATTTATACCAAGATATGTGAGAAATGATAATACTGGTATCAGACTTCACATTAGCAACATAGGATTAGCCAGAGTTACTGAATATTGAACTCCATACTGAGTCAAACTAGTAAGTGTCAAGTCAGACATTTTTGGACAAATAAGAACTTGTTAAGTTTCCTATCCACACAACCTCTACTGAAAAAATTATTCAAAGAAAAATAGAAACAAAATGAAGAAACAAATACAAGCTAAGAGAATGACATGGAATATAGTAAACAGTAGATCTGGGTATAAACTAAGAAGTAAAAGAAGAAAGAGGAAAGAAATTACCACTACATTGAAGATTCTTTGTCAAATGGCAAACTTTTAATGCATAGCATTGTTTCTCAATCAGGACTATTTTGTCCCTTGGGGAAATTTAGCAATATCTAGGAACACTTTTGGTTTTTACAACTAGAGTGGGTATTGCTAGTGGCACCTAGGGAGAGGAGGCCAGGAATGCTGTTAAGCAGACTACACTGCTTAACAGGACAGCTTTTCATAATAAAGAACAATGGGTCCCCAAATGTTAATAGTGTCAACATTGAGAAACCCTGATGCCTAAATAGAATGTAAATGGAGGTCGACTATACATTTCCTTACCTTAGATCACACCATATTACTTAGCTCTATATAAATGTCATATACATAATTATAATAACATTGAGAATCCTTCCTAGGTTTATGTGAAATAATAGAACACTTTTTATATGATAGTATAATTAAAAATTGAGGGTGAAGAAAGGATAAAAAGATGGGCACATTACAAATTCCCTGGGGATCTTGCTAAAACATACTTTTTTTTAGGAGGTTTGGGTTGAGGTCTGAGATTTTGCATTTCTAATGAGCTTCTGGATTTTTTTAAACTTTCTTTTTCCTCCCTGTAAACCTTGAATATTTATTTCCTTTTCATCTTTGGTATCTTGATATTTCACCAGGAAAACCTTTATAACAAAAATTTATCAATCACTTATTTTATCTTTGTTCTTTTTATTTTATTTGAACAGAAACATCATCAGCTGTATATTATTGAAGCCTCTTTTGTTCATTTTAAATTACTAGCAAGCAAGAAAGAATATTGAAATATGTCTCACTTTAGTTACTTAAGGTTTTCTTTCAAAGAGGAATAAGAGGTTTTTTTGTTGTTGTTGGGGCGGGGGCAGTACCAGGGGCACTCAACCACTGAGCTACATCCCCAGCCCAATTTTGTATTTTATTAGAGACAGGGTCTCACTGAGTTGGTTAGGTGCCTCACAGTTGCTGAGGCTGGCTTTAACTCGTGATCCTCCCGTATCAGCCTCCTGAGCTGTTAGGATTACAGGCATGAGCCACCTGCCTGACTGGAATGAGAGGTTTTTGATTGCTTTGTATTTTAATTTTACATTTATATCCCCTCTTGTCTGAATTTCTAAGGCTAGAGTTTTGTTGACCAGATTGCTAATGTAAAAACATTTTGTAGCATTTAACGGTCACTTACAAGGTGTCATGTTCTGTTAAGGGTTGGGAACACAAGGTATATAAGCTATATATAAGTCTGGTTAGAGTACTTCTGAGAAAGCTTTTGCTTCCTCCAGAAAAAGGGATACCGCTATACAAATATTGAACTCTCCTTTTTTTCTTGCCTTGAATGTAGGAAGTGACCAGAGAGATCTGGGAATTGCAGAGAAGACATCCATCTCAGCAGGGACAGGGTGCCACAGGACCGGCCATCCCTGAGTGCTGGGCAGGACCAGTTACATATTCTGTGGGGCCAACATAAACAGGAAAGAGGAGCTCTTTGTTCAGAAATTATTAAGAATTACAAGACAGTGGTAGGTAGCAAAGCCACACTGTGTGTGCCCAACTATGTTGAGGACCCTGTTCAGTTCATGAGATGTGTGCCCAGGGAGTGGGCCATGAGGCAGAGAAACATTTGCCCAGGGACAGGGAGGGTATCTACATTCTGGGTGCATGTTAACTTCCTAATGGTCTGATTGGGAAATCAGAAAATTCCAGCATTTCTTCCCCCAGGAAGAGGAATGTGCTATCATCATTTTTCCCACCAGGATCTGCATTTCCATGGTTGTGGTGTGGCCATTCTCAAAGTGAGACTGCCATGGCCAAGATGTTAGACAAGTTGCCTCATGATTTTCCCAGCACTACTTTGATGCCATTTTCTTGTCTTCTACATAACCCCTTGACCCTGATGAGAAGGTGGCAATTCCTTCTTCCTTTCTGTTCTCAGGAACACATTCCGACCTGCTCCTTTGTGCATTCTTTGGGAGTAAGGGGTTGACTAGGGGCACGAAGTCCAAGTGAGGAGATGTGATCAGGGAAGGACTGGGAAGTGGGGCCCAGACTACCAGAGCACAGGGGTGGGGGTGGTGGGATGCCAGAAGGAGCATGGGGTGGGGGTGGGGGGCGATAGCAGCAGACACAGCTGGTGGAGAGGCAGGCAACAGGCTGCAGGGTGCTGTGTGGAGGAGCTGCATGAGTGTAGCAGGTGAGGACCTGGGAAGACCTCATCTCACTGTTGTCCTACATGGACAGGACCCACTGGAGAGGCTCAGGAAATGTGTCCTGCAATGCTGTGGGCACTTTAGGGCATTAAATAAATTAGGTCAGAGGGGAAGCCTTTTGGGTGAAAACCTGGATTAAGAAAAGAAATTATTCATAATATCTAATGTGGAACAACAAACTAAATGTTCTCTGGTGGAGGAATGGATAAGTAAAATGTGCAGACACACATACACACACTCACAAATACACACAATGGAATATTATTTGCCCTCAAAAAAAAAAAGGAAGGGCATGCTGCCATTTGTGACAACAGGAATGAACCTGAAGAACAGTGTGAAGTGAAATGAGCCAGGCCCAGAGAGATGCCTCCTGCACCTGGACATGGCGTTGAGAATATCGAGACTCATAAAGTAGAGCTTAGACTTATAAACGTTGGTTGGGGGGAAAGGGTCAGGGAATAAGAAGATGCTGGCCCAAGGGTTCCAAGTCCCAGTCCTGCAGGATGAAGTTCTAGAGCTCTAACACATGGCAAGGCGACTGGCATTGACAGTACTGTGTCAGGTACTGAATATTTTCTGAGTGTCTCAGCACACATACACAAAGAGTAAGGACATTAAGGTGAGGGATGTGTCACTTAACTGGATTGCAGTGACCCTTTCACGTTGTATTACATAGAAAAACACCAGATTCCATACCTTAAATATATACAGTTTTATCAATTATATATCAATAAATTAAAAAAAAAACATAACCTCATGTCTTTTAATTCCTTTACTGCTTTAGAGTCCGGTTTGCTTTCACCTCAGAGGTGCACCTTCAGAGAAAGTAGTGCTACCAGGGAGAGTTAGAGCCCTGTGCCAGCCTGGATCAGCCATGTTGAAGTTGCCCCCTGACAGGGGGAAGAGACCTTCTTCAGGCCATTGGCCCTTCTTAGGGTGCAGTGTGTCCTAAGATTCAAAAGAGGGCAGCAGATGACTCGCACTGCCGGCAGGGCTAGGTGGCTTGTAACCCGAGGAATGTCAGCAGCAAATTTGCTGGGTTTTCACAACCCTAGGCAGGCTAGGGCCACTGTGCCAGAAATTTGTTTTTCTAGAACTGTTTAGATTTAAAAGTAAATGCTTGATTAATGGCCTTTGATGAGCCATGGCGATGTTGAGGAGCAGGTGAGGCACATTGCCAACTGCGGCAGCCTCTTGCCCTGTGAGCAATGCAGAAGCTGCCCCAGCGGTGTCAGCAAAGTTAGGGCCCAAGTGCAGGAGAAATGGCCACAGAGCGCACAGCAGAATGGCTGCCTGGACATTTTTGCTGCCTTGTAACTGCTCCTACTGTATCTGCGATGAGCAGATCCTCTTCATTTAGTTTGCACACTCATCCTACCTGGGAGTTTGCAAGGGCTGCAGGAGAGCAACTGGGGGCTGTCATTCTTGGCCGGCTCCCACTCCGAAGAGAGGAAATACCCACTTCCCGCCACCCTGCTACCACCCTCCTGCACCCCCTTTGTCGTTGGCCCCAGCTGCCACCGGGCCTCTCACCGGGTCGGTATTGAGCGCTGTGAGCAGGGTCAGTGGCGGCCCTGCCGGACAAGATCCGGCCGGGTGGGTGCTGTGGCGCGGGCGGTGGTGGCTGTTGCAGCTGGGTGCGTCTTCAGCGCCAGCTGCAGGTCCAGGATGTAGTAGATAACGTGCTGCAGGATCTCCACTTTGCTGACTTTCTTGTTGGGCGGGATCCAGCCTCCGCAGGCGACTGAAGCAGTGGTTCTTATCGCACTGTAGGCACAGCCTCGGCTGCCTTGTAGCGCTCTGCCGCCGCCCTGTGGCCGTGTTGGGCCAGACAGCACAGCGCCAGCTCCCCGCTGTCACAGCCCAACGGAGGCCAATAGCTCAACAGTCTCATCCCGCATGAGACTATTACATAAAATAGGGAGCCCGAAGGGCGCACCGGGCTCACCGCCTTCATCGCGCGCGCCCTGCGCCCTGCGCCCTGGGCGAAAGGACTTGCTGGGGCGAGCAAGGGAGGTAGGCAAGCTCCGCTCAGCCCCCGCCTGAGGCCGGCTCCTCTCCCCTTGCCTTCGCGCTTGGAGCGTTCTGGGCTCCCAGCGATCCTGAGCCCAACAATTGATGGAACGGTCGCTCAGGTTTTGCGAGGGGAATCTCTGCTCAGTGGGTGCCACTCGGCCCGAACCTGTAACTCTGCTTCACCAGGAGTGGCCATTAAGAGCACTTCCAGATATTGCCATACATCCCATATGATGGTGGTAGTGGGGCTCATCTCCAGTTGACCATCCTCCTCTCCTGTGTTCCTTGAGTTTAAGTTCTCTGGGTGATGGTTGGAATGAACTGAGGAAGAGGAAGATAGAGGGAAAGAAATCAGGAAGAAGATGGGCTCTTGAATGCTTCAGCCCCTGCTGAGACCCCCTGCCCCCAACAAACTTACTGACTAACAAGTCAGTGTGGTATATCACCCAGGGAGCATAACAAAGTCCACTTGTGAGTCCAGCCCCAGGGTTGTGAGTTCATTGGGTTGGGGTGGGCCCTACGAGCATTTCCTTCTCAAGCCCTGTCAGTGACTCTGATGGGCTGCCACGGTTGAGAACCACAGGCAAGTGGCCACCTTGAAGCAGTTCCCAGCTCTGCAATCAGCTTGATATCATCCTTTCTTTGGATGATATTTCTCTGAGCACATACTGCAGTGAGAAAGAACAGGTATCCTGCTAGTTCCTTAGACCTTCTTATGGACCATAGCTCCCTGTGGGCTCCCTGCATCTGCATTTGTGCAATAATCTTCTCAATCAAGCTCTATTATTTGTCTCATTAATATCATCTTGAAATTTTGTCAAGACCAGTAAAAAACTTTAGCAGAATAAAAGTGCAGAAAACAATCGCTGAATGACTATTTGACGGAAAGAACCATTTAAATAATGCTGTGGATTGGCTTCTGGATCTAGGTAAGTGGTCCCAAGTTCAGCAAATATTTGATGATGTACATTGTGCAAATAAGGGTGAGGCTTGTCCTCCTGGCCCTAAAGAACATTATAATCTTACAATGATGTAGATCTTGGATTAACACCAAAAGTCACACTAGGCTTAAGTGTCAAATGTAAAGAACTAATACAAAGGTAAAGAACTAACGTGACACACAACTGCTGTGGAGATAGGTGAGATCTCCCTAGAGCAGAGAGTTCGTAGAGAATGTAAAACATTTTTATCATACCCATATAAATTCTCAGCAGATTAAATGAATACAAATATAATAGTAATAAAAAACTATTGACCCCAAGTGAAAATAATTTAAATAAGAGTGAAAAATTATAAAATGTCATTTGATGTCTTTTTTCTTCAATTTAATTTATTAATTATTATCATTTGTGTACTGGGGATTGAACCCAGGGCCTTGCATGTACTAGACAAGTGTTTACCATGGAGCTATATTCCGAGCCCAGTTTGATCTCTTTTTCAAAGTGCCATATTAAAATACATTGTTGCATCACTGATTCATTCAAGACCTTGTATGGAATCAGGCATAATGTCACACTATTGTCAACCCAGTGAATAAGGAGGGTGAGGAAGGAGGATCACAACTTTGAAGCCAGCCTCAGCAATTCGTGAGGTCTTTAAGAACTTTGCAAGACCCTGTCTCAAAATACTAAGTAAAAAGCACTGGGAATGTGGTTTAGTGGTAAAGCACTCCTGGGTTCAATCCTCAAGACCAAAAAGAGAGATTGTAAGGGGGCAAATTCTTCCAGCTGCTGAAAATATCTTTTTTAATTAGAGAAGACTTGGTGATGGCATGATTATCAGCTAATTTCAAATTTGATCATTGTAAAGAGGTGTGTTTGAATACTCTTTTTTTTCTTGGAATGTGTTTTTACTGCTGAGCTTTACAGACTGAATTGTGATCTTCCCCCAAATTCACATTTTGAGCCTTAAGCTCTAGTGTCACCACAGTAGGACACATTGCCTCTAAAGAGGTAGCTGAGGTTAAATAAGGTCAGAAGGATGGGACACTAATCCAATATGCCTGTTGTCCTTAGAAGAAGAGGAAGAGAAACCAGCATGCATGGCACAGGGAAGGCCACATGGCCACCTGCAAGACTTGGAGAGGGCCTCAAGGGAAGCCAACCCCACTCACACCTTGACCTTGGACTTCCACCCTCCAGAATTGTGAGAAAAGAGGTGTCTGTTATTTAAGCCACCCCACCTCTGGTCTTTTGATAGGCAGCCATATCTGACTAAGACAGGAGCTAAGTACATTTTTTTTGCTTTTTCTGAGAGTGCGTTGTTTGATCTTTTCTTTCTTTGCTTTCTTAGGGTGCAGATGATAAAGACAAGGCAGGTGGCTACATCAATTTCATACTGTTGTTTTTGTTCCATTTGTTTGAAAACTTTAAAAATGCAGACTAAGATTTATTCTTGAAATAAAAACTTTTGCTGATACTGTAATATTTATTTATCCTGGCAGCTCAGGCAGAGATCTGTTCAGACATGCAGTTTGGACATAGGATCTGGGCTTTTTTTTCCTTGATTGGATAATTGAGTCATTGATCTTTAATAAAAATCATAAAGTGATTCAGAGTCATTTCTTTAAAAAATCAGGATTATTTTACAACAACAAAATAGTAGATTTTATAACAACCAATTGTATATTTGTTGCTATAAAGCAATTTTGACACATGTACCATATCTCAGTACTTGAAAAGAGTCTAGTTTATTGGAATACTGAAACACCAATAATTCACTTGCTGGCTGCTTGATTTGGGAGAGGCACTCTGAATTTCTCTGAAACCCACTTTTCTAAGCTGTAGAACACTGCGTTTATTGCAGGCTTGCAATCAATACTGTATGCAGAATTTTGGACAAGCAGTCCTGCTGTGGAGGACATTGGGTAAATGGGCACTTCTGCTGCCTTGGTACCTCATATGGCAGAGCTTTTTCTGGCCCCTGGAATGCATGTGGGCTGTCGGAGGACTTTGTCATGGAGCCAGGAAAGCAGAACTTAGGTTGGCCAGAGAGACCTCTGGCAATATCTCTGGGCTCATGTAAGTGACCACAACCAGGGACATTACCTGTGCTGTAATTTGGTTTGCCAGGGAACCAGAGGCCAAGAACCCAGCTACTCATAGGACTGGAAGGGAAAAGCAGGGCTGATGTGGAGGAGGGCTTTCAAATACTGTGCACCAGGGCAATGCTTTTATGAACACGTTTTTCCCTAGAGGATGGTTTTGGCTCTTCTCTGACTTTATCTGCCCAAGCAGGAGGTGGAAAGGTTGGACAGGGCCTTCTGAGGTGAGGTAAAGGAAGGGTGGGTCAGCCTGCCCTGTTAATAGATCAGCATAGGTTTGTGACTGGCCTGTGACAGGGACAGAGTTATGAGAAGAAAAATCTTTCTGTCCCCATGCTGGCCAATATGGAAATCATCCACAGTGACAGGCCATTCCCAAACCAAACCACAAAATATTCCTTTTTTGTTCCCCAAGAGCCCAGCTGTCCGGCTTCGTGTCCCCAGGCCCCTTCCCTGTGCCCCTGTTGGTTCCTTCCACTGATTCCTGCCTGTGGTCCTGTCCTACCTCCTCATGAAGAGGAGCTCATAAAATGTCAGAACAGTTCCTCAGGTCTGGGAGGTGGGGATTAGGAGTCTGTGTTTTAGCCAGGGCTCCCTTGGTGCTGGTTGGTCATAAATCCTGCAACCAGGCACCAACAGAGCAGGAGATAATGGGCTCTGATAGGGTGGACAATCCCAGACACTGTCTCACTAACTCACCTGCAGCCATCCCAGATTGAACCTCTGTGTCCAATTTGGGGCTAAGTTATTAGAAATTAGGAATATGATTCTGGAAAGCTCAGAGGGCCTTTGGGTGGGTCACTTGGGGCTGTCGACCCCTGTGGTCCAAGTGGTGCAGGAGGAACCACATACTTGGCTCTGTTGCAAGCCATGCAGCTGAGGAGTTTTCTTCATGGCAGGTAGACGGGGCAATATGGAAATCATCTGGCTGTTTCCTGAAGTCATTCTCTGTCCCTTCTGTCAGGGACTTAGAGCAGTCAGTAGTGGAAGCTCATGGAATTCTGGTACCTGCTGGGTATGAGATGGGATGAGAGATTGGTAAAGTTTTAGTGAAATCAATTTGAGTGGAAATGGGAGTTGAAAAAACTACTTTAAGAATAACTTGGGGGTATTCTCATTAATAATAATAAAAAAAACCCTTTGTGTTCTTCACTTAACTTTCTGTTCTGGGCAGTTTAATACAGCGATGGTGTGATGAGGCATCCCTCCCATCTCCCAGCTGGCCTTTCCTAACTCATAGTACTTTAATTATCTTTATGTTCTTAGTCATGCCAGAATACATGACCTGCTCTTGAACAGGGATGTCTGCTATTCCTTAGGATGTTGGCACCAAGAGTCAGTGCAGTTTTCTCATCAACATAGACTCAGAAATGCCTGCAGAATCTCAGTGTGTGGGAATTCAAACCGTCTCTCTGCTTCCTCCTGGCTCCTGCAGCAGCCCAGATGTGATAATCATCACAGCACAACACAGAGCAGATTTTTCTAGACCACCTCATATCACAGGAAGAGTTGCTGAAAAAAGTCTCTGAGGCTTTGTGTCCCCAGCAGACAGACAAAGAGGTGAGGTTGCGGCTCGGCACTCTGACTTGCCTTTTCAGGAGGCCAGTGTGATTTTACTCATTGTGACAAACTTGACACTCGCCATTCCTGAGCTAGATGGGCCATCCTTGTTTCATACTGTTTCTATATTTATTTAATTCAACCTGAAGGAGTGCTGAGTTCCTTGCTCTCTGTGAGTTTGCATTAGAGTTGCAGCAGCCTGCTGTTGGACAGAGGTGCTATTAATAAGTTAGGGTTAACAAGCACACAACTCAGCTCAAGGTTCCCTCAGAAAATAGAATGATGGAAGAAAGTAACACCATCTTGGGAAGATGTGGTGTGTGCATGTGGGGGGGAGGCATCTCAGCTCTTCTGTCATATAAACATTAAAAATAAAATTAAAGTACATAGCCCATAAGTCCTCATCTAGAGAAGCAAAATGAATTGAAAATCATCTCTCTAATTCCTAATAGCTCTGCCCAAGAACAGCCTCTTTCTATTCATCCAGATGCAGCATCTTCCTTGGTCTGCTTCTCAGGCCAAACTGGATATTCATATCTGGATGTTGGCCTTGAATTGTCAGGACTCAGGTGTGCAGCTCAGTTCCCAGGGCTCATCCTGGGAATTGGTGCTGGAGAATTCCAGAATAAGTAAGATTATCCAATCTCCAGCTGGGGTATCACCGTTTTGAAGGTATCCTCAAAAGGTGCCTTTTGAAAACTGAACCCCCAAGGCAATCATGTCGGGAGGGGTCTACTGAGATGTGATGAGGTCATGAAGGCACAGTGGATATGGTAACACTGCTGTCACAGGAATGGATTTCAAGTTGTGGAAACATACTCCTTATAAAAGGAAAGACATTTGCCCCCTTTTGTCTCTCTGTTGCACCCTTTTGGATACTGCTAGAAAAGATTCTGGCTGCTTGACCTGGGGCTTCCCAGCCTCCAGAACTGTGAGAAAGTAACATTTCTTTTCCTTTCAAGTTACACTATCTGTAATATTCTATTATAGCAGCAGCAATAAGACTGAGACTGATGTCTGCTATCGATTAGGATGTTAGCACCAAGAGTCACCACCTACAGTTTACTAATGATCGTAAATTTTATGACCTTTTGGTGCCTCAGTTTTCTCATCTGTAAAAGGCAGAGATAAGGTGTGATCTGCTACAGAGATTCTTTGGGAGGCATCAGGGAGTTCAATCAGGTGAATTCTCAGTATGGAGCTGAGCACAGATGCTTGGATTGTTACCACCTATTGTCATTTTGGAGACCTAGTGGAAGGAACTCTGGGGCAGGGCACTGGGGCCAGTACACACCCTGCCCTGACATCTAGTGAGAGTATAATCACCTGGGTCCCATGCTGCTGGCCTGTGACCTGTGCCCACTGGGGTGGTGTGTGTGTGTGTGTGTGGTGGGTGATGTCCAGTTTGTTGATTTTCTTAGATTGCTCTGAGGCTAACATTAGGTGCATAATACCCATGCTTTTAAGTAGATGTCACTAGTTACATTTTTTCTGCTCTCAGTCTCTGATTCATCTTTTTTTCCTCCCTGCCAAGTGGATCAAATCCAATTTTGTAATTCAGACATTAGTTTGGATTGCAGAAGCTCAGACACGAAGATGCTAACTCTGGACTGTGCCATCATCCAGCTCACTGGGCTCACCATTTTCTGGCTTATTAAAAATCTCTTGTGTTTATTACAGAATCTCATTCAAATTTATGTGTTTTGACTTGGCATTTCTGAAATGACGCTTATCAAATGGCAAATATATTGCTTGTCACCATCTGACACAGTGCAGAGTTACTTGCTAGTTGTTAGTGGATTGTATGCTTCCTTGCTCTGGAATGGAAAATTCACATGTGCAGGGGTAGTTTACCTCACTGCTGGATCTATAGTGCCTAGCAGCTGGCCTGACTCTGGAGTTTCTCCATAGCTATTGAGGGGGCAAGTCACGTCTCAGTGACATAATTGAAACATTGGAACAACTGTCCATCAACAGGACCAAGTGTTAAGGAGAGGAAGCAACCAGAATTGCTTTAGTTTCAAGTCATGGGCAGATGCCACCTGAGATGATTGTGAGACCTGGGTTTTGTGGGACCACAGAGATTGTTTTGATGATCTCATTCCTTCTATGAACTTAGGGGGAATATTCAAAGATTGTGGCTGATTACATAATTCCATTTGTTACAGCTTAAACTCAGTAACATTCTTAGGGAAAGACAAAATGTGCTAATGAGTTTTTTTTTTAAATGAGATAAAAGAGGCCTTTGCAGGAAGGAAGTCAGAGCTGGTTTTGCCATGGAATAAAAGAGAGAGGAGCAGCAGGTGGTGATCAGCCTGGCCTTCAAGGAGTCCAGGGCTTTCAGATGTGGCCCTCCATCTTGCTCTGTTCAATAGCACGTTTTATTCCTAAACAAAGAAAAATGAAAGAAACCTCTTTAAAAGAAGATCAGTGTAAGAAAAATGTATTAATTCCAATGAAAGTTGACTTTTCTTTTTGGGACATCTGCTGTATGGAGGGCCACTACTGGACAGGTGGGCTGTATTAGGAGGAACAATGAGCGAATCACCTGAAGCCAAAGAAAAGTCAGGTAATTGGTTAACTGGTTCTTTGTGTGTGGTTTCTTCAGCCATTGATTTGTCCTGCCTCTGATGTAAACCCCTACTGTCTGTTTCCTACAGCTCTGGAAACAAAGGGATAAAAATAAATAAAAAAACACCCTTCCCATCATCTACAAGAGAGGTAATTCACTCAAAATGACTTTTTTTTTAAACATTTCTAAAACTCCTTAAAATGAAGTACGCTGCTTAGGAAATGAAGAATATAAATTTAGAAGACTAGAAAAGCCGTAAACCTGGAGGACACTCTTTAAGAGTGCATGCAGGAGTCAAAGTCTCACTCCTGAAAGATGGGTGGATTGTGTTAAAGATGGCCAGCCACTTGGGTAAAGTACTCTTTTTCACAACTTTTGTATTAGTACCATCTTGCAAAATTCTGGATCCACAAAAGCTTTCTTGGCATTAAGCTGGTTTCAGAAGTTGGAGGTCTGGGTCTTATGACAATGACTAAAGTCTTAGCACTATGGGGAAGTTCATTTTCATCCAGTGGATGTCCCCTGTCTGCCAGGGAAGCTGTCAAATGCTGAAGTTTCAGTTTTCTTCCATGAAAAGACTCATGAGGCCACATTAATTTTCCAAATGATCATCACTTGAACTCTCATCCTGCTCAGTTGCAGGAAAACCAGTTCAATTCTCCAAGGATACTGGGAAAGCTTCAGGAAGTTCTTGGATGTCCCCATCTCCTTTGGTTGCTAGGCCAGTTGCCACCACTCTCAGGACCATCACTCAATCTGCTTCATTCATGGTCTGCATGGCTGTTCTGCAAGTTGCTCCTACAGCCCTATAGAGCTTCCTTCTCGTGGCTGCTTCTCTCCAGCTCCCTGAACTCACTTAGGCTGAGCAGCAGCCTCCAACCCTCCAGCACATGTCACCCCAAGTCCCTCTCCTGTAGCTCCTTTCTGTTCTCCATCTGGGAGTCATCACACTGATAGCCACTGTGGACAAGGACAAGTCTTGGTTTTGACAAAAGATGATGTGGTTTCCCTTGCAGATACCTGGCCTACCTACCATTGCTATAACCCTTGACCAAATGCTGGCCCTGCCTGGACACTTGGCCTTTGTTGCTCCTGGCAAGAAACCCTCCATTGCTTTTTCTGCTGCAATACCATAGCCACCCCCACTGACTGGGCAGAGCTGCCTCTGTCCAGGGCAGGATGCCCTGGCTTTTCCTTCCTTCCACCAGAGGAAGTTGCAAAAGGGGTTGCCTTCCAGCACTGAGTGTCTGCCCACTTGATTTCCCAGGTGGAGTGAGTAGTTTCACCCCTCTTCTTCAGAGGCTTTTGCTCCATGTCTTTAGAGAATTCATGGAAATGCCAGGACAGAGCTCAACAGCACTTCAGGCTGTTCCCATGTTGTATATTTCATGAGCCAAGTCACCAAATGCTGCCTCTTTTGCAGCATATTGTAGTGTATGGTTTCTGGCAAAAATCTCACCAGAATCCTGTATCATCTCCAAATAGTCTCATGAATCACCTTGTGGCTTTATTCCACAAAATAGCACAGGCTAATTGCTGCCTGCTTTCTGAAACTGCAGGGTACAGTATCTGGGTACTTGGCTTACATTTATTGGTCCCAGAATGATTAATTCATGCACCTATTCCTCCACTGAAGAAACACTCATTTTAAATCTACCAGGACTAGTGGTAAGGAAGTGGTAAGGAAGGTACAAATGAACTGGAGATGTGGGTTAGATCTCCAGTAGCTTCCAATCCAGAGGGCCTAGTTCACATGTGAAACTATCTCTGCCTCTGTATTCACCTGAGTGACCTTAGGCAAATGTTTTAGATCCTTTGGGCCTTAGTTCCCTCATGAGAAAATGGAGAAGGAAACCAACTTCCAGGTATGTTTCTTTGTACTGATGGACAAGGCTGATTCTGTCAACACCAGAGAGCAGAACTGGGCCCAGCAGTGCAAAGTCTAATACGATATTATTAATGCAATGGCACAAAGACCATACTAGGTTGCCTAATATGGTCTCAAGATGGACTGACCCCCATAGCACTCCTACCACCATGGTGCCTCCTCCAGAATGAGCTCTCCATTCCTGCAGGCCTTGGAGCACAGACCAGAGGGTGCTTGCTGGAGAACTTGCAGTAAGATTACAAAATTCAGTCCCCCAGGGCTTTGTGAAACATGGAAGCAGATAAATTAACAGTGCAGGATGGTCTTAGTCTTTGGGTGGAGCTCTTTTTATTTAACAGATATGGGACATCTACTAGATGCAGGACCCTGCATGAACAGCAAGGAAAACAGATTTCCTGTCCTCATGGATGAAAATATCATGTGAGGAGATAGTTACACACAGGGTGAGAGAGAGAGAGAGAGAGAATCAAAGGGAGGTGAGCTACCGCATCCAGTGTACCCCAGGGGTGCATGTGGTGTGCTCTTCCATGTTGTTCTAGGGTCAAGGTTTGTAAGAGAAAACAGAGTCATACTGGGCCTTGGTGCAGGAGGAACATTGTAAGTGATAAAATGAGGGGGTTAGACAAGAAATGTCACCCCACTGTGTTCTCAAACTTGGGATACAGGGCCTTGTAAGAATATTTTGACCTTTCAGTGTTGACCTAAACAATTTTTTTACAAAACTATTTAAATACAAATATAAAAGTAAGTATACATTTCTAAGAAGGATGTTATAAGCATATTTGTAAATTACATACAAACTAAACCATAAAACCAATAACATTCACTTTTAATTTAATTTGATGAGTGTTTTTTTTTCCCTGAACCTAAATTGCCTACAATGGACTTAGAAATGGGCTTATGGTTTCCTCTTGTCAGACTGTTATACAACTTTCCTGAGGATGGCCTGTCACCTGAGTAACTGTCACAGTGAAATACCCACTACATGTGGGTAAAATTGTTGATGTTAAAGCCTGAGGTGGCCACATGGGCTTACATGGCCCTGTGTGTTACTCTGCTTCTCTGTCTCCCGCTCTCCTAATCTGTAAAATAAGGATAAAATGCTAGCACTTGCCTTTGAGGGTTGGAGTAAGAATTAGAGGATGTGACACATTTACAGAAATTAGTGAGGTGTTTTAGAAGGATGCCCTGCACATAGCATGATGTAGCATAAGTGTCCTTCCAGTTTTAGTTATGAGTTTAAATGTTCCTTTCTAATTATGACTTTATTTGAAATCTGTGATGAATTATTTTGATGAATCAATTAATGCAAAAGTGGTTCCCAAATCTAATGGCAAAGCATAAAAATAGCATCTAATGAAAAATGTCATCATTGAATCTTTTCTGCTGTGCTCACTTCCAATGAACTGCTGCAGGTGTGGACCTGAGCTGCTCACCTTGCAGCCTGAGCCAGGGGCTCTCTCCTGCTGTGCAGGTGTTGAGTAGGCTTGCTCATGCTCCACAGTACTGGGTGATGACTCAGTTCTCCCACCTCATCTCTCTGCTTGGAGGACTATGACATCTCTGTGAGATCTTCTGCAAAGGAATTTGGACTACACCTCTCACAAACACAAAAACAAGGGAAGAGCAAGTGCCTTAATCTGTTGGGGGCTATTATAGCCAAATCACATGGACCCTGTGACTTAGTGGCAACAGAAATGTGTTTCCCATAGTTCTGGGGGGCTGGGAGCCTATAAGATCAAGCTGCTAGCATCTGGTGAATTTAGCATCAGGTCAAGGCTCTCTTCCTGGTCCACACATGGGGCCTCTCCCTGTGTCCTTACATGATGGAGGATGCAAACTGTCTCTCTGGGTCTCCAAGAAAAAAGCATGTTATGGTTTGGACCTGAAGTGTTCCCCCAAATCTCCTATTACTGCAGAAATATTCAGTGGTAAATTGTTCAGATAATGAAAACTGTATCTTAATCAGTCCATTCTACTTTGAGTGGACTGACTTGTTGGTAACTGTAGGCAGGTAGGGCATGACTGGAGTAGGAGGGTCACTGGGGAATGTTCTGGAAGGGTACATCTTCCCCTCTCTCTTTTGCTCTGCTTCCTGTCTCTGCCATGATCTGAGCAGCTCTCCTCTGGGACATTCTCCTGTTATGTTCTGCCTCACTTTGGGCCCAGAGCTATGGAGTCAACCATCTATGGATTGAGACCTCTGAAACCATGAACCCAAATAAACTGTCACTCTAAGTATTTTTTTTTGGTGGGGGGGTGTTGAACTCAGGGGCACATGACCACTGAGCCACATCCCCAGCCTTATTATATATTTTATTAAGAGACAGAGTCTTACTGAGCTTCTTAGTGCTTTGCTTTTGCTGAGGCTGGCTTTGAATTCGCAATCCTCCTACCTCAGCATCCTGAGCTGCTGGGATTAAAGGAAAGCACCACTGCACCCGGCCTTTAAGTTGTTTTGCTGGTTTTTTTTTTTTGTCATAGCAATCCAAAACCTAAGTAAAATAAGATCCTAATTCTGTCCTGAGAATTTTTCCCTCATGACCTAAGCATCTCTGGAAGGCCCTACCTCCTAATACCACCACCTTGGTGTTAGGATCTCAGCATATGAGTTTTGGGGGAACATAAACTTCTATAGCACATGGCCTAAGAAATCATGGTCCTACATGATTGCCATGATCCAGATGATGACAATATTACATTAAGGAAAATATGAACAGAATTCTTGTTAAGCCTGGGAGCTGTTGAGATATATTATTTCAGGAATTTGGAAAGGTCATTGTTTTAGATAACTCCTTAAGGCCTTTAAAATATTACCTAGGAACCATTCAACATGCCAGGCATCATGACAAGCCCTTTGTAAATGACATCTTGATTAATCCTTAGAACCTTCCTATGGTGGAGACATGTTTATGATAAGAAGTCAGAAGTTTAGGGATTGACTTGCTGAGCGTTTTTGAAGCAAATGAAAAAAGTATGAAGAAGTAAATGAAATGAAGCAGATTCTCTGAGCTATTGGCCTGCAAGACCCTGCTCCCACCCATTATTCTCCTGTTTCCTTGGGAAGGACTAGAGAGAAAAATCACACTCAGTGGAGCCTGAAAGGTCCTGGTCTCAGACATTGCAGCAAACCGGTTGCAGCCTGCCATATTTCACATTTACCTAAATAGGTAAGTTATGGAGTGATCGCACAGCGTGGGCAGATAAAAGCCACACTCTCAAATCTGAGCTAAGACAAACTGGGGGTGAGGAGAGGCTGTTTTCTTAATGCAGTTATGAGCACCTCTTCTATCATTCCAGGTTTGAAGAGCCTCACAATTAGAAATATGCACAGAGAAATGATACCCAGCTCCAGTTACATGAGGCTTGGGCCTTATTATCATTTCTTAGAATACTTGAAACAATCCAATGAGGATTTTTAGTGAATATTGACTGGGAATGTATAGAAAAATGGACACTGCCATAATAACTACTGTTAATAAATGCTGTGCTGAATCAGTTGTAAATCTATGAAAGGCAAGTTTAAAAAAATTAAAAGTCATTTTCAACAATATTTTTTTTCTGTTATGGAAAAGAAAGTCATTGTTCTGAATGTTCTATAGACTGACTCTGACCCTGATATTATAACTGAAATATTGGATTTCTTTACTCCTTTGCCTAAAACTGTTCTAACCAACAATCTTAGTTGACTTCTACTGTCCACCTTGTAGCAATAGCCTATGAACATTGAGAAAGAAGTACAAGGATTGTTATGGTGGTCTTTTAAGATTCTGATGCTGAGAAATTCCTTTTGCTTTGTCCTTCTCTCCCCCAGATCTCTCTTTTGGTTTTGCTTTCTTGTTAAGAAGAATATCTTGTCACTGTAATGTTCTGACTGGCTGAAAAGGAACCACCAGACATGTAGAAATTGCCATAGTTTAGACAAGAGATTGGCAATTTTCCCCAATCTGCTATCTTTCATTTGGGTAATAACAAGAGGAAAGACTGAGGGAGATGATTTTATTTTACTTGGAAAAAAAGTTTGAATGTAGGAAAAAAAAAAACCCAAACAGTTCCCACAGATAAAACACTCATGGTGAAATATGTCTCCAGCCTCCAAAAGAATAATTTTATCTGCTGCAAGAGAAATGTGTAGGACTATGATGCTGTAACTGTGGGGACTGTAAAACTATGCTGTGTTAGGATTTCATTTCTAAAGATCTAAAGAAAATCCTACGATGGAAAAAATTAAGAAAGTAATCAAAAAAGACCCTGTACCTCCATCTGAAAACTGTTGCCTTCCTTAGGGAATTCTGTCATATCTTCTTGATAAATCCTAGACTCTTCCTTCAAATCAGGAAGAATGAGGCTCTCCTTTTTCTTTCCTGATTTCAGTTAACCCTGTAACCTACAGAGAAGGGCACATGTGAGAAAACTGCCCAATCCACCCACATTGAACACAGAAGAATGTCATCATTACAACATCAGAGATAAAACACTAGTATTTTAAAAAATAATGTGCAAATGTGAGGCTGCAAGAATGGAAGCATGGTTTAAAATGAGAAAATATAATAGAGTATACTCTTTTAAAAGATTGAAAGAGGAAAAGTCATTTGATTGTCTTTATATATTAAAATATGAGAATATGTAACATATATACCAGGCCAATCATTCATTTTTAAATTTTTATTTGTTTTAATTAGTTATGCATGACAGTAGAATGCATTTATAATTTCTTACTTTTCTGAGTGTACATGTTGCAGAATCATATTGGTCATGTAGTCACATATATACATACAGTAATGATGTCTGTTTCATTGTATTCTCCTTCTTATCCCCATATTCCCCTATCTTACCCTCCATTCACTTCCCTCTACTTAATCTAAGGTAACGCTATTGTTCTCTAGTGCCTCCCACCTTATTGTGAATTTATTTCCACATATTAGAGAAAATATTTGGCATTTTTGAGGGGATTGGCTTATTTTGCTTAGCATGATATTCTCCAACTTCACCCTTTTACTAGTAAATACCATAATTTCATTTTTATTTAAAGCTGAGTAATATTTCATTGAATATATAAACCACATTTTCCTTATCCATTCATCTATTGAAGGATACCTAGTTTGGTTCCATAGTTTAGCTATTGTGAGTTGAACTTCTATAAACATTGATGTGGCTGCATTAATGTAATATGCTGATTTTAAGTCCTTTGGGTATAAATAAAGGAAAGAAAACTTCAGACCAATATCATGATAAACATAGATGCAATAATTCTTCATAAAATTCAGGCAAATCACATAAAAAACATTTAAAAGATAGTGCACCACGATCAAGTGAGATTCATCCCAGGGATGCAGGGTTTGTTCAACATACAGAAATCAATAAATGTAATTCATCATATAAAGAGATTTAAAAACAAGAATCATATGATAATCTCAATAGATGCAGAAAAAGCATTTGACACAATACAGCACACCTTTATGTTCAAAACACTAGAAAAACTAGGGATAGTAGGAACATACCTCAATATTGGAAAAGCTATATATGCTCAACCCAAGGCCAGCATCATTCTAAATGGAAAAAAAAATGAAAGCATTCTTGCTAACGACTGGAACAAGACAAGGATGTCCTCTTTTACCACTTCTATTCAACATCATCCTTGAAACTCTAGGAATTGGACAAAAAAAAAAAGGAAATTAAACACATACAAATAGGTAAAGATGAATTCAAACTAATACTATTTGCTAATGACATGATTCTATATCATCACAGCTTTCTGAAAGCTGAGAAAGGTCTCCTTCATACTGCTAAATTAGATCCTGTATTAAATGCACAATCTTGACTTGAGACAGTTTTATTACGCTACCCAAAATGCCAGCAGTAAGCTTATAATTAAGCAGTAATATTAAGAGACAGTGAGCTGGGGCATGTATTCCAATAATGTGCAATGATTTGAAAAGAGCCAAATGTTGAGTGACAGGATTTTCCATTTATTAGTGTTTGGAGTGATAGTTCATCCTCGCAAGCTCCTACAGGTGCATTTCTATTCTCCATAACTTTTTCTAGCATCACCAGAATTCAGCCCAAAATAAATATTGGGTTTGTTCAGCTAATTTGTTTTTCAATGTTAGAAATTTTTTAAAGTACCTCTGAAAAATAATAGCCCTGAGAACATTAAAGCTTGCTATTATTGAGCTAGGAAGTCCAGGGAGTAGAGATTAGACCACAGTCAGACACAATTCAACAAGCACTTCTTAAAGAGTTATCCTAGCACTTCTTAGAGAGTTATCCTGAGCTCACACTTCACCTTCTGGCAAACTCCTATTCATCCTCCAAAGAAGTTCAGGGTTCTTTTCCAGGAAGCCCTCCCTTCAGCTCAGAGTGGAACGGGCATGGGCTTGCCTCTGGTGCCAGCCCAAAGCACCCTGAGCACATCTGGATCACTGCATTTAACCCATTTTGTTGTCACATTTTTAAGATTTAGTGTTACTCATTTTACCCGAGGTACCAAGCATTCAGCTTAGAACATGGTGGGTGCTCTCGGAGATTCTGCCACAGTGCAGTGTGTGAATGGTCTTCATGAATTTTAATGTAACTAGAAGAGAAAACAAGCTGGGGTAAATAATGGGAGAAACTCCAGCCACAGAGGAAAGGAGGGGCAGGGAACAGGGGGCCAGGGTGTGAAGAGCTGCTGGGTATCTACAGGGCAGAGGGGATACAAGGAGAGTAGGCAGGGCAGCACAACAGAGAGCAGGGGGCTTTGCCAAAATGAACAGTGCAAGGCCCAGAGAGCAAGATTTTCTTATTTCTAAACTAGGCCCACCTTCCAACTTGGCAGGATTGGGCGGTTCCTAGTTTGAAGCCTCTGAGGAGTTTCAGTACCCAGTCCTGGTTTCCAAGTATAACCTTTTCCCCTCTTACCTGCTGACAACAAAGGAACCGATAACTCATAACCCTGTAAGCCAGAGAGAAGGCCTTCTTCTTTGGAATTAAGAAAAAGAGTAAGGACTACTAGAAAAATAGTTTAGCAAAGATAAACTAAAGCAGCAAACTTACCATCCAGCTTTAAAAGTCTGGAGAAGTAGGCAGAACACATGGAATTGTGGTTTATAGAAGTTGAACAGGTAGCCCTGGACTGAGAAGGGAAACAAGGAGAGCCCTCTGGTTGCACCTGCTCACTGCAGGGAGCATATTCCAGACCCCAGAATAGGGAGAGGGAACCCAAGCAGAGTCTGATGGTCTCACAGAAATGAACAAGGAGAAACTCAAGTGTGTGGAGCCCAAGGCAGCTAGGATGTGGGTATCACCCTCTCAGGATCAAAGGAGCTGCACAGAAAGGCAGCTCCAGAAATCTGCAAGGAGACAGCTTCAGAAATCTGCAGGAGGGTCACCTCCGGTCTCAGGAACTCTGATATGCCTATATTACTAGACACTATCGGCCACTTCCCAACGCTGAAGAAGAGCCACTCAGGCGAAAAAGGGACCATCCCCACAGGTGACACAGGACAAAGCAGAATGTGTGTTCCCAGAAACCAGAGAGAAAAGACTCCATGAACAAGGAGTAGGTGTTGGGAAGAATCTTCAAATGTATATCCCATTAGTAGTGAAACCAAATTAGCACTAGACCAATGGACGCTCTGATCCTGACTTAACAGAGCCTAAAAGCAAGTCTCAGAAGGAGTCAACTGATTACAAGTAACTTAACAGCATTCCATAATAAAATCCAATGCTATTTAAAGGAATATAATCAAATCAATTCCAGCAACCAGCAACATAAAATTCACAATGTCCAGCATCCAATAAATAATTATAAGGCAAGAAAGAAAGCAAAAAAAAAAATAATGCCCCAGAAGATTAAAAATACCAATCAATATAAGTAGAATCAGAAGTGAGAGATAATGAAACAAGTAAAAAATGGAGTGAAAGCAGCTATTATAAATATGTTCCATACGTAAAGGAAGGTGTGACCTCGGTGCACGTGCAATGATTTAAAAAGAGCCAAATGTTGAGTGACAGGATTTTCCATTTATTAGTGTTTGGAGTGATAGTTCATCCTCGCAAGCTCCTACAGGTGCATTTCTATTCTCCATAACTTTTTCTAGCATCACCAGAATTCAGCCCAAAATAAATATTGGGTTTGTTCAGCTAATTTGTTTTTCAATGTCAGGAATTTTTTAAAGTACCTCTGAAAAATAATAGTCCTGAGAACATTAAAGCTTGTTATTATTGTATGTTTTTACAAATACAATACATAATACAAATTATAATATCTGAAACTAAATGTACATTTAGTGGAATTCAGGGTCCAAAGAATGCAGATATGAGCACAGAACAACAGAAACATCTCAAAGTCAGTGGCTGAAACTGGGTAGCTGGAAACAACAAACATCTCAAGTTCTAGAATTTGAAAGTCTAAGATTACAGTATTAGGAGAGTCTGCTTCTTGGTGAGGAACCTCAACATGAGAATTTGAAAGGGGAAAACAATATTTGATTAATTGCAAAAGGAATTTCTTCAACTTTATAAAAGACAACTGTGAAACACTTATAAACAGCATCAGAATGTAATGTTGAAAGACTAAATATTTATTCTTAGTAACAGGAAAAAGAAAGGAATTCTCTCAGTATTCCTAGCCAAGGTCACACTAAAGGTTCTTTTCATCTTGATATAATCAAAAAAAAAAAAAAAAAGAAAGAAAGAAGGAAAGAAATGTGTGTGGGTTTTAAAGGAAGAAGTAAAAGAGTATTGACTCAGAACACGGTATGAATCCTAAGGAATCTCCAAATAATAGCTGATAGAACTAACATTTGAATTTAGAAACTAAATGGTTTCAGGAGTCAAGGTCATTATACAAAAAACCATTTATATTTAAGTGCATTAGTGCTGAATGATTGAAAATTTAAAATTTTAAACTTAAAATAGCATTAAAAATATAAAAAATTGGTAATAAATTTAGAAAATATGAGTAATATCTATAAACTAAAATGTTGTGAGAGAAATTAAAGTGAGCATAAATAAATGAAGAATATACCATGCTCATGGATAGGAAGGCTAGCTATTTTAAGATGTCAATTATTTACATATTCACCTACACATTCAATGCATTCTAATCACATCTATAGCATGGATTTTAATTTAAAAAAGAACAAACTGATTATAAAATACATCTAGAGACTGGGGATGTAGCTCAGTGGTAGAGTGTTTGCCTTACATAATTAGGCACTGAGTTCAAATGTCAATGCTGAAAAAAGGAGCAACTAGAATTCTCATACAGTTTTAGTGAAACAGCAAAATATTAGTCCCCTTGGGAAACAAGCTTGACAATTTCTCATAAAGATATTTTCCATATAATCCAATGATCTCTAGGTAATCCTAAGGTAAAGGAAAACATAATCACATAGAGAAGTGCACCCAAATGTTTATGGCAGCTTTATTCATAATAACTACAAATTGAAGCAACTCAAATGTACATCAACCAGTGGAGGGATAAACAAATTGCACACTATCCATTCAACAGAATAATTACTCAGAAATTTGAAGAAATAATGATTCATACACCCACCAATGCACATTGAGTTTCAAAAACATCATGCTAAGATGAAAGCAGCCCTTACAAAGGACTTCATACTGTATGATCTCATTTGTAAGGAATTCTGGAAAAGGCAAACTATAATAATGGAAATCACATCAGAGATCTCCTTGAGTTGCGAATAAAGTACTTTCAATGGGGTAAAGGGTGATGTGGGTGACAGAATTGTTACATATGGTGAGGACCTCACAGCTCAGAGCATTTGCAATCTCACTACTCACTATTAACAATTTTAATGTGTCTCCTTTCAATCTTGTTTTTTTTCTTAAATTTCCTGGAACTCATCCCAAAGAAATAATCAGAATGTCTCCAAATATTAAGAAGCAAAGGAATTAATTTTAAAAACTGGAAACAATCAAAATATCAATCCAGAGCCAGACAAATGATGGTACATCCCTTTAAGGAAATATTATGGATGTAGCAAATAAAAGTCATATTTTCATGCATGGAATTATTCATGACAACATAAAATTCACGAGCAGCAGAGAATACTTCATATTCATATAGTCTTAACTTTGTATAAACAATGTATGTATGAATATATGCATAGAGTTATGTGATTTCCCTGTTCTGTCACAGGGCAATGGTGCCCCACCAATGTAAAAATGCCAAAGAACTTCCCAGAACTGACATTTGAAAGGAAGTCACCATCTGAAACAAGGTCATGCAAGGTTAGCTTGATAACCCAGCTCTTCCAGGAAGTGGGGAGCCTTGCTTCTCAATAGACTGGTTGTAAGAGCTTCATGAAGAGCCACACCCACAGTATCCCCTGGCCCCAGACTTTTATGCACTGCACCAAACTTGACAACAAGCAAAGACTATACAAAATGCAAATATTCCACAATAAACTTGAAGGCAGGTTTAAGAAGTTTGAGGTACTTGAAAACACAAGTGATTTTCCTGCTCAGAGGCAGTGCGTTTGCATAAAGGAGCATGATTTATAGCCCCTGAGCAAGTCACTTCATCTGAATTCAGCCTCCTCTTCTACAAAATAGGGAGCAACACACTCTCTATCCTCCCTGCCTCACAGGGTTATGGCAAAAATCAAATGAGGCAGCATATGTAAAATGAATTTTCAATTTACAAGTCACAAGTTCAAAGTGAGGTAGCTTCTTCATTCCATGTCTCTGGGGCCACAAACAATTAGCAGCAACTTGATGGCTTTCAGGCCCCTGTCCCAAAACATGACCCTTCCCTGGTATGGCACATAGAAAACCACTGTTCCGGAAGCTGATCAGGTAAGTCTAGTTTCATCAGCTATGAGCACACATGATGCACTAATTTCATGGAGGCCAAGATTTATCCATTGTGGAATAAGGGCTGTTAAGACCTCCACTCAGGGTGGTTGTGGGGAATAAACAAAGCAGAATATGTTGCATCCTTCACAGAGGCCACTGCACACAGTAGGCACCTCATGCAGGCTACTTTCCCTGCCTTGTTTTAGGGTTTCACAAATTTTTCTACTTAATGAAAGTGACAGCCCTTGACACATGGAGGAATGAGTGTAAAACTAGGGTGGGTAAAGAGGGTGGCACATACCCCAAAATGTCAAAAAGTAATCTATGAGTTAGGAGAGAGAAGAGCTTCCAAAAAGTAAATAAGACACATCTAATCGTGAAGTGTGTCATGATTCTGATTATTCCAAACTTCTGTTTTATCAATAGAAATGAAGAAAACAAGATAAGGGAAAAGACCAATAGAAACTTCCTGCGGGTATGGGCTGTCTAAGGCTTACTAGTGTCTTCAGTTCAAAGCATTCTTTTGAAAATTCAAAGCATGTCCCCTGGCAGGGGAGGGTGGTATTCAGAACCAAGGACAGGGGAACCTTTCAGTCCAGTACACCAAGGTCAGTGCCAACAGGACCTTGGAGAGGAGGGAATGATGCTCCATCTGCCTTCCTCATGCAAACACTAGGCACCAAAACACTTCCAAATGCCTTCCCATCATGGAGGTGGGTGAGATAGGTAATGTAGACATCTCACTGAACAAGGGGAGAAAAATAACTCCTGGGGAAAGACAGAGAGCTAGCAAAATAATGGTACAGTAAACTAAAACCAGGCCCAGACCTTGGTATTTATAGGGTTACAAGGGCAATACTCTGAGCTCAGAGTCTGATAGTACACTTGATTATATATGAAATATATGCATTTTTCCATATATTTTAGAGATTTTACTTTTAAAGATAAATAATGCTGATGAACATTATTTTAGTTCTTTTTAGTTACACAAATTATTAAGACTTATCTTGACATAATTATAAAAGCATGATAATTTCTACTAATTCAGTCCTTCTTACTTCCCTTTTCCTTGAGGTCCTTCCACAGATGAATGGATAAAGAAAATGTGGCATATATACACAATGGAGTATTCCTCAGCCATAAAGAAGATTGAAATTATGGTATTTGCCAGTAAATGAATGGAAGTACAGACTATCATGTTAAGTGAAATAAGGCAGACCCAGAAAGTCAAAGGTCCAATGTTTTCTCTGATTTGCAGAAGCTAATCCAAAATAAGGAGGAACAAAAGGAGAGACAAGTGTGGGGGGGAGGGGGATTCCATCAAAACATAAGAAAGATCAGCGAGGTAGAGGAAGGGGATTGAGTGGCAGTGGGGAGGGATAGGGTAAGGGAAGAACAGTGGAATTAATCTCACCTGACTTTCCTATGTATATGTACGAATATACCACAGGGAATCTCATCATCAGGTATATCCACAAGGCACTAATTTTAAAAATCTTATAAGTAAACAGAAAAATCAATAGAGTAGAGGGAAGGGGCCCGGGGAGGGAGGAGGGGAGATGAGCATTATTTTTAATGATTACTATTTAAAGTGCCTTCCTCCAAATGGGCCAGAATAAATATTGCAAAGAAAACAGCCTAATATTGATATTCTTAAGGTGGTTTGCATGGCAAAACAGAAGAAAATGAAATCCTTCCACAGGAGTGCCAATCCATGAACCCTCTTGCTGGACTTTCCAGAACTTGCATCTAAATGCCTCCTCCCACTTTCCTGCAGAGTTCTCTGAGGGCAGGAGGAGGCACAGGAAGCACTTCTCTGAGGCTCCTACCCAAGCACCCCGAGGCTTCTGTGAACGGGAACCCTGACCTTCTGACACTGAGGAGCAGCGCCAGGTCCCCCAGTCCTCGGAAGACTAGGGCTAATCCTTCTGTGCAAAAGATTTTGTTCAACAAGGGCACAAATCAAGGTGAAGTTCTCCGCCTTTCCTGGAAGCAGAGATAACTACAAATAGAATGCAGTAATAATAGGCAGGCGGGACCATTGTGTTCTTTTAAAAATTGGGAACAGCAGGAAGTCAATAGCTCCTAGGTAAATGTGACAAGAACAGGCAATAGAATCTAAATCCATCGAACTGCCACACTCAGGAACATCCTGACAAAACTAGTTCTTTTTTTTTTAATAAAGGAATACATTTTTCCACCATCTCGTCTCCGCTCCTGGCTTCCTCCTCTGCACACTTCCAGAAGCTTCCTCACTGATTGACACTGATTGGGATTTTAGTGACTCCAAAGGCTGCAGCAGGCCCCACCCACGAGGGCCATTCTAAAGCGATGTGTTTCAGCAAGATGTGGTGTTCATGTAGATAGAGAGTTCTTAATAGAATCTGGGAAGATGTTCTTTGGCAGAAAATGATTTCATAGACATTTTTCATTATGATAGATGTGGTATTACAGCCGTTATAAAAAATTTCAAGCTGTGTTGCGGCTTTGTCACCAATACTATAAATCACTCACTTTTATATTAAAGTCTGTGGAAAGCAACTGGAGGGAGGAAAAGACCCTCTTCTCCTATTTACAGGCTAGGTGTAATTCGGTATTATTCTTCAAGGTTCAAGGCAGCTTAGAGAATCTGTATTCAGGACTTCCACCAGGATCAGGAGATCACGTTCCATTACCGCTGAGGCGGGAAGGAAGCCTCCGTGTAGGGTGACCATTTTCTGCCACGCATTCCTACGTGAAGGGACAGAAAGGCTGTGCTTCTGGAAGATGGAGGACAGAGGAGCTGCCGCACATTTGCAAAACCAGCTAGGATGGAAACTAAGAACTAGCAAGTTATGCACACGAGCAATGGTGTACCCAGGCCACTGGGTTTCCTGGTACACAGGGAGTGTGTGTGGACCTTGCTGTTTCTCTCTGCCTCTGCAGCCACCTGAACATGTGGCTTCATCTGGGCTGAGAAGGCCCTGACTCAGGTGCTCCCAATGGAGGGAGGACCGTCTGCCTCTGGACAGACTGGAATTTGAACAATCTAAACACAATGGAAGGGCAGGAGAGGTAAGACCCTTCACAGAACTGCACTCGCCTTTTTCTCTATCAAAAGCTGATCTATTTGACTGTGATGCGTGTGCTTTTAACCTCCCTCACAAAAGGGGGACCATTTAGGGTCAGGACGATCTGCCATCCAGTTTCTCATCAGCAGAGGTGGGCTGGGGGTGAAAACTGAGGGGACGTAGCAGGGTTTTGCCTCCCAGGGAATGCCGGCAATATCTGAAGGCATCTTTTTTGTGGTCAGAACTAGAGAAGGTGCCACTGGCATCCAGTGTGCAGGCCACGGAGGCTGGCAAACCTCCCACAGGGCACAGAATGGCCCAGCGACCGAACACCCTCCATGCCAACAGTGCCGAGATTGAAACCCTGGTCTAGTTACCCAGGCAGACCCCAGATAGTCTGATATCTCTCTCTCTCTCTCTCTCTTCCTTTAAAGAGAGTGGTCCTGAGCCAGGGTAAACTGTGATTCCAGCCTCATTTTCATCTCTTGGACATGGTTGCATTATTTACAGAGACATAAGAACTTTATGTTTCTAAACAAAAGGTCCCAGAAGAATGTCGGCATTCCTCCTTTTCCTTGGTGGGACTTTGTACCCTACAGTGCAGTGGTAAGCACTTAAGAACATCCCCATCTATTGGAAGGATGTGCCTTCTGCTCCCTGGGATGCTCCCTGAGAGGGAGAATCATTAGACCATGGTGCCAGGTTCAGGCTGGCCTGTCAATCAACACCCCAGAGAACGCCCCCAACCCTGTCACACACAATGACTGAAGGGACCAGCATAAGAAGGGAGTGCAGGCCAAGGAGAGGTGGTGACCACTGAAACTTTCATCTCAGCTACTTCTCATAACCTTGAAATTGATGAGTGTTTTGTATAGTTTGTTCCAAGGAAAACATGAGGCCCAACTCTATTAGGTAACTAGGCCCGTCCTACTCCTAGTACATAGAAGAGCTGGAATTTGGACCCAGTAGATCTGACTATATCTTTTTCATCTTTTTAGGGTTCTCAAGACATGGAATCCCACATTAGAGATTCATTCCTGTGCTTAAATCACCCTTGATTGTAGGAGATGGCATGTGACAGTAGTGGCAGACTGGCCTTGCTGCTTTGAAAGGCAAATTTGGTAAGATTCAATCATGGTTATGAAATCCAAAGGGACTTGATTAATGAGCAAATCTTCATTAATTGTAGATTGTACCTGAATGAAAGCACCTGAATGTGCACATGGCAAACACTGGTGATAAGAACGCAAAGTCGAAGAGGGAAACCACTCTGCCAGCCTTCCACAGAGGTTCCATTTGGCACTGGTGTGTGTGTGTGTGTGTGTGTGTGTGTGTGTGTGTGTGTGTGTGTGTGTGATTTCATCCCAAACAAGGCTTCTCTGGTTTTTCTGTACTTCCTGTTCCATTTTCTGGCTAGATTTAGAAGACACCACATGTGCCTCCCCTACGTATTTAAATCACAGTCCTACCAATGGTTTCTCATCCAGTATTTGACCCATTACACCAATCAGTGGTTCTCAACCCTGAGTGTGCATCACCTCTGACAAAATAGGTAATGCTTCTTTTTAAAAAATATACAATAATCTTCAAAGACGCCTCACATGCTCCAAAAGAGCAAAGCCTATTATTCAGACCCATCACTATGCAACCCCGGGCTGCACACGCACCCCCACCGCAGAGCTAATTGCTGCTATGTGCCCCGAGAAGCCCAGAGAAGGTCGCAGAGTCGGTCTCTCCTCTGCTGCATTTTCTGGCTTCTCAAAACAGACCTTTCCCTCTAATAGCAGTTATGTCAGGAACCAAGACAAAGGACAGATGCATTCTGGGGCACCCCGCAAGACCTGGTGCAGAGACAGGAAACTCAGCCTCACTCTGCAAAGGGAGGATAACCCAAGTCCTCTGGCTCCCACTTTCCCAGCTTCTCATTTAAGTAGTTACTGATGGCCACAAGATAGTCCCATCCCACCGCAACTGCCTGGCTGGGTTTCAGCCACTCGCACGCTTGAATTTTCTGCTTTAATAACTGAAACACAGAAATCTTAGTTAAGTTCAGACCGGAGCCGTGCATAAAATGAATCATTTAATCATGAAGAAAATTCCCCAGCTGAGGTAAACAGCAGGTTTTAAACAGTTCTATCTATACACCCAAGGTTCCAGTGATATTCTCCAAGGAGACGTGTATAGAAATTATAAATATCTAAAATAATCCTGCGTCTTTGGAGCTTAGAGAGTCTCAACTCCAGTGAATGAAAGTAAAGTGCAAAAGTAAATGAGGCTTAATTGCATTAGAACACCTGCATAATTGATCATTTCAACACCAGCAAGGTCCAGTCTGAGGCTGTTGAACTGCATTGTGGGACATAAAAGGTAAGGCCTTATTAGGGCCTTATTAGGCGCCACCCGGCCCCCAGACGTTCCCTGTTGGTTTCTGGCTGGCCAGTTGCTCTGCCAGTCTGCTGGGTTTCTGTCTTCTTCATTTACCATGAACCTGTGTGTTTAACAGAGCTTCAAGGTGGGTTGAGGGTAGCTGGGAACTTCTGCTTGGTGGTAATAGAAGAGGAGGGGCCCCGAATGAGGCCTCTTGTGATAAGAACAGAGAGTCTTCCCCAAGGCCGATTTTGAATCAGGAGCCGAGAGAGCGACTGTGCTTCCTAATTCGTGCCATCTCTCAGTTAGTTTCACGCTACTTAGGATTCCCTTGGCTTTAAAAGCTGTAAGCCAGAGATCAAAACCCTTTTGTAAACTGCTTCTGAATAATGGAGCAAATGGCATCTTGAAGCTGAGGCTGGATCATTACAGTAAGAAGAAGCAATATTAAAGTTAGAAACTTTTTTTTTCAGAGAAAGGCTCATTTCCCAGAGAATCTTTACAATTTGCATCCGGCTCTTTAATAGCATCTAATTGATGGGTTTCAATTACAAAGGAACAAAACAGTAAGTGTGGCTGCCACTTGCAGGCTGGGATCATTCACATACTCTGGAAATCTTCTTATCATTAGAGGGTCCAACTTTTGGCCCATGTGAGGAATTGTACTTGTCTACCCAGATGATGATTAAAAAGAAACCCGGAATGTAATGAGAGAATTTCTGCCAGAACCAGCACACACAAAGTTGGTTTTAAATAAAGCATGAATTATTCTCAACTACAGAGACCCTATTCGGAGGACATAGAAAGCAGAGCGGATGGTACAGAGGAATTAAAAACCTCCACCTGAAGCTCCCACGTTCTCTTTGAGCCCCAACCCTTGCACTGTAAGAGTTCATCAATATTTAATTTCCTTGTTTCTCTTATCATTTCATCCCCAAATCTTGTACTCTGTTCATCTGAATAAGTGCTGTGTGTCTAGATGTCAATGAGAACTGGGAGGTGCACACTGTTAGTGACCAGTATTACTCTTTTTCAGTGAAATAAGCATTCATTGAGTGCCTGCTGTGTGCTAGGCTCTGAGATCATGAAGATCAGGAGGAACAGCTCGGTGCCATGTCTAGGAATCAACTCCCCAGCCAGATAGATAGTCAAGATCTTGCTTGTAAAATATGCATGGTAACAACACTCCCTGTGAGAGAGTGGGATAACCCAGCCAGTTATCTATGTAGAAGACTTAGAATAGTGGTTGGCAGGTACATCCAGTGCTATAAAATGTTAGCTTTTATAGCTATTATTTTTCTAGGATGCCTCAGATCAGAGGGGGTAAAAAAAAAAAGCAAGAACAATCGTTCCAACCTGGTGTGATGAACACTGTACTGATTAGCCAGAAGCTTTGAAAGTGCAGAGGATGGTCAGAATGGAGGCAAGTTGGGCTGGAATAATAAAAAACAACAACAACAACAAATAAAATGTTGTTAAAAGTTGTTTAAAAAGAAAAAAACTAGCCTGTCACCAACCCCGATTCTACAAATTTCCACTTCCGGTTTAAAAGTAGGGTTTTTCTCTACAGCTCCATCCTTTTCCCCAGTCTGAAGCTTAGAATCACATTTACAGTGATACAGATGTCCCTTTGGCTTCATGCACAGCTAGGTAAGAGGAACTGATCCCCAAGGGCTAGGGTTACAGCCACTGCTGGCTCTGGGACCTTAGACAAGGTTCTTAGTCTTGTGTTGACTCGGTTTCCTCCTAGGTAAAATGGGGACCATGGCAGGGTTTGCCTCTGTGGATGAGCATTAAATTTATTAATACATGTGGGACAGAACTGCGGCTGCACAACACAAACTCCAGATGAACAGTGATAAGGATTATGGCTATATATTTTAGTAAACATCTTCCCGGAATTGGAAGTGACTGTGCTGGTCACTGACAATCTGTTAGCCCTGGCAACAATCATAAGTGTGATCATTGACAAGCCAGAAGTTGCAAATATTTAAAGTTATAGAAGTTGACAATTTTGATCTATGCATATCTGTGCAACTATCACCACAGATGAGGTAACATTTCCTTTGTAAAAATCCATGCCACAGCCACTCTCTTTATCTTCCTCCATCCCCAGGCAAAACACCTATCTGCTCTGTCATGGGAGATTAGTTGGCAGTTTGTTTTAATTTTATATAAATGGCATCATCGAGCACATACCCTTTCTTAATGTGGCTCCTTTTGCTCAGCATAACTATTTTGAAATTCATCTGTGTTCTACCATCTATTCCTGGTTCATTCCTTGCCATCGATGAATAGTATTTCATTACGTGGGTAAAACAGACTGTTTATCTGTTTACCTGTAGTTAAAGACATTGGAGTTGTTTCCAGTTCGGAGCTATTATAAATAAAGCCACTTCAGACACTCATGGGTAAATCTCTGTATGAACACCACCTTTCATTTCTCCTGGGAAAATGGATGAAAAAGGCTTGATCTTATAGAACATATATGTTGCACTTTTAAGAAATCCACAGACTCTTCGGGAAGCTGTCCCATCGAGCAGTCCCTGGGGGAAATGTACGAGAGCTTCAGTTTCTCTGCAGCTTCGCCAGCTTTGCTCGGTCTGTCTTTGTCATTTTCTCTCTTCTGGCCAGCGTGCAGAGGTGTCTTGATGAGATCTTAATTTCCATTTCCTTACTGACCATGATGCTGAGTGTCATTTCATGTGGTTATCATTCACACATACATCTTCTTTGGTGAGACATTTTTTTTGAATATTTTGCCCAGTTTGTGGATGGGTGGCTTGATCTCTCAGTAGTGAGTTTTGAGGGTTCTTGATTTAATTGAGACAAAAAGTCTTATCAGGTATATTATTTGCAAATATTTTCTCCCAGTGTGTTGTGGTTTTTTAATCTCTTAACACTGTCTTTTAAAGAAGAGATCTTTTTAAATTTGATGAGTTTCAATTTATCATTTGGTTTTTCTTATGGCTCATGCTTTTGCTCTTGAGTCAATGAAATCTTTGCCCAACCTAAGTCCTATAGGGTTTCTCTCTTTTTTTTCCTAGAATTTTTTGTAAAGTTTTAGGTTTTACACTTAGATCTATGATCCTGTTTGAGTTAATCCTTACACATGGTGAGAGATGTGGACCAAAGTTCACTTACTTGCATTTGGATAACCAATTGCTATAGGACCATTTGTTGAAAAGGTTTTACACCTTCAGCCAAAAATCAGTCATCCATATATATGTGGGCCTTTTCTGAACTGTGCTGTGTTCCATGATGTACTTACCTATTTTGACATTAGCACCACACTGTCTCAATTACTGTAGGTCTGTAATAAGCCTTAAAGTCAAATGATGTTTGTCTGCCAACATTGTCCTTTCCCAACGTGGTGTTGGCTATTCTGGGTCCTTTGTATTTCTCTGTGAATTTTAGAATCAACTCACTGATTTATATCAAAACACCTGCTGGGATTTGACTGAGATTGGATCAGGTAAATAGATTAATCCTGGAGAATTCACATCTTGACAAAAAAAAAGTTTCAACCCATGAAAATGGTATATTTCTACATCATTTAGACCTTCTTTAATTTCTTTCAGAAATGTGCTCTTTAATTTCTTTCAGAAATGTAGTTTTCATACCTTGGTCTTTTATTCATGTCATTTCAATTCATATGTCAGACACATTTTTGTCAGATTTGTCCCCTAAGTATTTCATATTTGTGATATTATTATAAATTATATTATTTTTAACCAAAATGTCTAATTGTAGTTTTATACAATATATAGTCTACATACACACACACACACACACACACACACACACACACACACATATATATATATATATATATATATATATACTTTTATACATAAATATATATATATATATAGTCAATTTGTATATGGCAAATTGATTTTTGTATATTGATCTTAAAACTGTAAACATGCTAAATTTACTTATTAGGTCTACTTTACCTAGTTAGAGTCTATGATAAATTATCAGGCCATCTGCAAACAAACACTTGTACTTCTTCTTCTCTGAACTAGATAGCTTTTTTCCTTTTTTTCTTGACTTATTCTCCCTGGCTAGAAGTTCTGAAGCAATGTTGAGTAAAAGAGTGATGGAAGCACACATCGTTTTCTTATTTCTAATCTGATAACCTTTCACCAGCAAGCGTATGTATTAGCTGTATGTTTTCTTGTAGATGTCCTTTATTAGGATGAAGCTGTTTTTTTCTATTCTGAGTTTGCTTAGAGTTTGAACCAGGAATGAATACTCAATTTTTTGAAGGTTTTTTTCTGCATCACTTGAGATGATCATATTTTGTTTTCTTTTCTTTAATATGGAAAATTGCATTGATTAGTATTTTTTATTTTGAGTTGTTGGGGATTGAATATAGGGCATCACGCATGCTAGGCAGGCATTCTACTACTGAGCTATATCACCAACCTACATTAAGTGTAAATGTTTGAACTGCTCTGCCTTCCTAAGATAGATCCCAGTCAATCATGTAGTATGAGAATGTGTGTGTGTGTGTGTGTGTGTGTGTGTGTGTGTGTGTGCGCGCATGCGCGCTTGTGTGGATATCAGTTGGACTCTACTTAGTACAATTTTATTTAGAATTTTCATATCTATTATTTGGGTCTATAATTTCATATGTTTTAAATATCTTGGCTGGGTTTTGCTTGTTGGGTTTTGCTCAGGTTGTATTCATCAAATGAGTCGGAACACAGTCCTCTCCTCAGTTTTCTAGAAGAGTTTGAACAGAATTGGTATCATTAACTCCTTAAGTGATAGATTTGACCAATAAAGCCATTTGGTCCTGAGGGAAAATTTTTAACCAGAAATTCAATTCTTTTACTAGCTATAGGTTTGCCTAGGCTATAAATATTTCTTCTTAAGTAAGTTTTGATGGTTCATGTTTTCCATGAAATTTGATAATTTTATCTACACTGTTATTTGCACAGTTGCTCATAGTAGCCCCTTATTATCATTTTAAAACCTGCATTATTTGTAATAACTATAACTGATATTGGTAATTTGTACCTTCTATCTTTATTTCCTGGTCAGTATTATGAGATGTGCATCAATTTTTTAATCTTCTCAAAGAAACACCTTTTGTTTCATTGATTTTTCTCTATTTCTTTTCTACTTCTATCTTATTGATTTCTGTTCTAATTTGTATTATTTACTTTTACTTCTCACTTTATGCTTAATTTGTTCTTAGTTTCTTAAGGGTGGAAATTGTGGTTATTAATTTGAGAACTTTCTTCTCTTCTAATATAGTCGGCACTATAAATTTCACCCTAAGTATTGTTTAATGACAATCATAAATTTAATATGTTGTGTTTTCATTTTCATTCTTTTCAAAATACAATCTAGCTTCCATTAATTTTCTTCTTTGACCTTTGGGTTGTTTAAAAGTATATTTTTGGTTTGAGGATTTTCCAGAATACTTCTTGTAATTGATTTCTAATTGCCTTCATGCTTGGGATGACTTAAATCTTTCCAAATTTACTGAGACTTGTTTTGTGGTCCCGCATATGGTCTATCTTTCTAGATGTTCAATGTATATTCTACTGTCAATCAGTGGAACATTCATAAAATTTAATTAGGTCAAGTGGGTTGTTCTAATATTTATATCCTTACTGATTTTTGTCTACTTATTCTAGTAATTATGAGGACCTATTTGATACATGCAATTATAGTATTTGTTTATGTTTTTGCAATTTTATTTGTAATTATTCCATGCACTTGAAGTTCTGTTATAAAGTAAATTATTATGTCCTCTTAGAGAACTAGCCCTTTTATTACCATGGAATTATCTTCTTTCTTTCAGGTATCATTTTTCAGCCTGGGATTTTCTTTCTTGTCATTACTGTAGCTATTCCAGCCTTCTCTTGACCACTGTTAGCATAGTACAGTAGATTCTCATCATTTATGCAGTTATGTCCTTTCAAGTCACTGTGAGCACTAAGTTAACAAATATGGAATCATTGCTCCTAAAGAAAACATAAGTGCACTTAAAATTATCATCTAAAATATTAAAAACTCATCCTGATAAATCATATTTTTTTTATTTAGAAAAAAAATGTCAAGAAGGTTTAAATGTGTTAAGGGACTTTCCTGAGGCTAACCAGCTACCAAATAACAGTGGGAATCAAATCCTACTGGCCCAAGAGCACCTTCTGTCTCTAAATGAGAGACTCTCTATTTGAAATGGATAACTTTCCTCTGTTTGAAAGTAGGTAACAGACCCCAGAACATTGCCTTAGTGGACCCCAGTTGGTAATGTTAACAAGGCAACTTAATGCTTTGCCATTTCTTTGTGTATCTACCCTGCAAAAGCACTGAAAGTACTGAGTCTACAGTTACAAATAAATCTTAGCAGGCAGGCTAATTTGTAAACACAGAACCCACAAAAAATGAATGAGGACTGTGTGTCTTTCTCCATTCTGTTTGTGACTTTTTATTGAGAGCACATGTTTGTATTCAGAATATAATTAGGTATTGCTATTTTATACAGTCTGACGGTCGGTGCCTTTTATTTGGGATATTTTAACCATTTCACTCAGAGTGATTATTGATATCATTATAGCTAAAACCTATCACCTTGCTGTTTGCTTTCTAGTTATCCCATCTGTTTTTGATTTCTTTTTTTCTGTTTTTTTCTGCCTTCTTTTGGATTAATTGACTAATTCATATAATTTATTTTATTTCCTTTATTGTTTTATTAGCTATAATTCTTTTGTTGTTGTTGTTATTTTAGTGGTTACTTTAGGACTTATAGTAGGCTTCCCTCTCAGTCTTCCTGAGAAGACCTTCTCATGTATGAACTTCCCAATATTAAGCTCCATCCCTCCCCAACCAACCTTTGGGTTATTGTCATTATTCATTGAGTGATGCAGTGTTGCAAAATCCTATGCTGCATTGTTGCTATTTTTGTTTAGCCAATTATCTTTTAAAATATTTAAATTGTAAAAAAAAATAATCTGATGTGATTGCTCATGAAGTTCAATTTCTGGTGGTCTTTATTCATTTGTGCACATCCACATTTCCACCTTCTACTACAGTCCTTCTGGCCAACAGATCTCCTTTTCCATCTCTGTAGTCTTCTGGGAACAGATTCTCCCAGCTTTTGTATGCCTGAAAAACGTCTTCATTTTGCCTTTGCTCTTTTTTGAAAGGTGCCTTCTCTAGGTAGAGCATTTTAGATTGACAGATTCTCTCTTCAGGACTTTGATACTATTTCTGCCCTGTCTTCTCATTTGTGCCGTTCGACAAGAATCTGCTGTCATCCCTATATTTGTGCTGCTAGGCCTTATGTTCCCTTTTCTCTGACTGCTTTGAAGGGGTTTTTAACACTTGTTTTCAGCGACTGGATCATGATGCATCTTGCAGTTTTCTTCATGTCTCCTGTGTTTGGGGTTGTTGGCATTCTTGGATTAGTGGATTAATGGTTTTTGTCAATATCAGCCACCACAACTTCTCATGCTTTTCTTCCACCTTTTGGAACTCCAGTTCCATGCATTTTAGGCCACCTAAAATTGTCCCACAGCTCACTTATGCTCAGTTCAGTTTTACATTCTCTTTAAAGTATTTCATTTTATATAATGTATATGTCTTCAAGGTCACTAATTTCATATAACAGTATAATTATACTTCTGGAAGTTATACTTGAGTCTTTTATATCTTTGATGCCTCTATTTAACTTTTTGAACATATACATTACAGTTATAATAGCTATTTTAATATACTTTTCTGCTAATTCTAATATCTGTCAGTTCTTGGTGAATTTTGATTCATTTGATTTCATTCTGGGTCAGTTTATTGCTTCTTTGCATGCCTAGGAAATTTTTATTGGATGCAAATACTATACATTTTGCATTGTGAAATGATATATAGTAGTTCTTTCAGATACTCTCAGCCTTTGTCTTAGGATGTAATTAGTTACCTGGAAACAGCTTAGTTCTTTTGGGTCTGGCTTCTAAGATCTGTTAGATGAGCAGAGCACTGGGCAGTCTTGGGATGCTCAGACCTCATGACTGGGCAAGACCTACAATGAAATCCACCCGAAGTCCACTGAATCCGAGAGTCTCCAGGGCCACTGTTGAGAACAAGCACTATCCCTGGATCTATATAAATGCCAGCTGCTGTTTTCTTTCTTTTCTCCTTCCTTCCTTCCTTTCTTTCATTCCTTACCTGGCCTTGGGTAGTGTTATCACTTCATGTGTCAATCAATCATGCACCAGCTGAATGTTAACAAAGGCCCTCTGCTGTTTTCTCTGTGAAGCTGCTATGATACAGATCTAGAATTTCCCCCAAAGACCTACATGTTAAAAGCTTGGCACTATTGGGAGGTGCTGGAACTTAAAGAGGTGGAGCCTGATAGGAGCTCCTTGCCCACTGGGAGCGAGCCCTGCAAGGGGGTGGGAGGCCTTGGTCCTTCCCTTGCGTTCTTGTTTCCTGGCCAGGAGGGGAACAGCTCTGCTTAGCACATGCTCCCACCATGATATGTTGCTTCACCACTGCCCACAGCAATGGAGCCAGCCAACCATGGGCTGGAACCTCTAAAACTATGAGACAAAAGAACCTCTCTCTCTTTATAATGCAGTTACCTCAGGTGTTTTGTTACAGTGATGGAGAGCAGACTAACACAGCAACTCTACTTCCCACTCACAACTGGCCTCCTACAATTTCTACCCGCCCCCGATTTCCCTGAATATTCTTTTCCATCCCCTCAGCTACAGCAGACTGCAGGTGTCTACCTGGCTCACTCTCTTAGCCACAGTCTGTAGACTCTCTAGATAGTAAACTGAGGCAAATATAGGGTTACCTTTTTCTGTTTCCCATCTGCCAGGGGTCACTGTCCTTCATTGTCTGGTGCTCAAGTTCTTAAAATAAATTGTTATTTATATATTCTGCCTCTTTTTTCATTTGTTTCAGGCAGGGGACAAATTTTTCACCTTGATTAAAAGTGAAGGTCCCCAGCTCAACCCTTACCTGTTCTACTTTTGTTTCTAATTGGGACCCCTTACTGTGTTCCCATCCACGGAACTCTGCTTTGGCCACACTCTTTTTTAGCACCTTCCATATCTCGGGACTGACTGCTTTGTTACTCTGATGGTCTTTGTCCTTCCTTATTCCTGGGGTCAGGAATACCTAGTTCAACTGCTGGCTGCTGCACTCACTGTGTTAGTTCATTTCCCCATTGAAGTAGCAAAGCTTACCGTGTGGAATGGCCACGGAGATCGGATGCCATCAGAGGCTGGTTGGTGGCGAGGCGTCCTTAAGAGGTGGAGTCATCTCTATCCCTGACTTCTTGCTCTGACTTATTCTCTCTCTTCTTCTTTCCTGCCTCCACTTTCCTTACTCCAGATGTATTCAATCCTAATGTTTCTTGACTGTGAGCTGCAGTGACAAATTACTCTTTAAAAATTAAGTCTTGGTCCGCATGATGCTGAGTCATTCCATCAAGGGCCTGTAGAGAGGGAATGAGTCCCAGCCTTGAAATACCAGGGTGTGTGGGTGGTTTATGCAGGAATCGCTGACGAGCACCTGTTAATATTTTACATTTTCTCAAAGATGCTTCAGCCACTTACTTTTCAGGAGTCTTAAAGTCTTCCTACAATTAAAAAAAAAAAAGACCAAATCAACCTGGCCCCCATGTGAGGCCCCAGCTGGGCAGAGAAAGCAAGTGAGCCTCGGATCCAGATGACTTTGCAGCATGGAGGCTGTTGGTAGGTCCTCAGAGCTATTTGCAAAGCACTTTCACATGAACAGTGTCCCATGACCCACCCCCTATACTTCTGTGAGTCTGATTTCTTGTGTGTGTGGCTCTCTGTTCGCTGATTTATCTAAAGTGTCTTGCTCTGTCACATCATGATATGATTGCTTTTCTCTTCAGATGAGGTCACTGTGGTAGGCATTAAGATGCCCTTAGTCATCCTCACCTTCTGGTCTCCATGCCCTTGTGTAATTCCCTCTTTTTAGGCACTGGGACACAGCAAAGGCTGCCACTGCAGGATTAGGCTACAAAAGCTTCTTTCTTGCGAGCAGACTTTTGCCTCCATGGAAGGTGCACTCACAAGGCCAGCTGTGTGCTGGCAGGCTGCTGGGGCAAGTGTACAGGCCAGCTTTGTGTTGCCATAATGAAACACCTGGGGCAACTGACTAAAGAGAAAAGGTTTGCTGTGGCTCACAGTTCTGAAGGTTCCAGTCCAAGACCAGACAGCCCCATTGCTTTGGGCCCTGATGAGAGCAGCACAACAAAGCAGGGGCTTGTGGCAGAGCAAACCACTGAGCTCACCAGTCAGGAAGCAGAGAGGGGGCAAGAAGACCTCCCATTGGAGGTCCCACTCCAGTGACTTAAGGAACTCCACACAGCCCCATCTCTAAGGCCCACTGTGCCAAAGACACCAAGCCTTTAACACGTGAACTTTGGGGACACTACCCACACTACCACAGCAGCAGGGAGCTCAGAGCCGCCTCTGGCGGGAGCCAGGGAGAAGGTGTGAGCTGCCTGTGCATTTGGAAGCTCTCCCTTCCCAGTGGAGCATCAAGTACCGCAGTGACTGCAGCCACACTGCCTGGGCGGCACCTGTTGGAGGTAGGGACTCGCCAAGCCTGGCCTGCACTCATGACCCACAGGAGCCGCCAGAGGACAAGGCTCTGCTGCACTCCTCTCAGGACTGTGGTCACCACTAGGCTCAGGAAGGGCGGGCGTGGGGCTCTCCCTTGACGCCTCGCATCCTGTCCCCACCACCCTCCACCCTGCACTTCCCCTGGGAGGTGAACTCTGTGGGCTGCGTCAACCAGCCCCAGGGCCTCTGGTGGGGCATCAGGTGACAGGCAGAGGGCAAGGGGAAGGAGGGGTCAGCCTCTATTTTTCTGGGCCCCCACAGAGTGCAGTCTGCGGCTGGCTGGGTCCTTCCACCATCGCCACAGCTAGGGAGCGGCCTTTTCCCCGTAATTCTGCTTCTCCTTGTTCCTCCCCTATGGGCGTGCCACCTGCCTATGGCCAGTGTACCCATGGTGCCAATCTTCAGCTGGGAAGTGGCAGAGCTGGGACATTAAGTTCCGGAATCTTAAAATCACTTTTGAAGACACAGAAATCACATCTCCCTCAGGGCGCACGAGCGCAGGCACAGGAGGCATGCGGGAGCCCAGCTCTGCTGCTCACAGCCACACACAGCCATCGCATCTCGACTTCTTCATCAACAAAATGGGGTCAATACCAGATGCTGCTTAAAATCACCATGAGAATTAAGCACAGGTACTTATGTCATGAGGGACATGCTGGTCCCTCACCTCTTTCAGCAGAATGCCTCACTTTGCTATACCAACCAGACCACAAATGCTGCTTTACATGGTCAACAGCCCTGTGGTGACCGCAGCTGTCACTTCACCAGGACATCAGAAGAACCCAGAGAGACGTCCCCTCACTCATTTTCCATGCAGAATGGCTGTCCCAAGTGTCACTCACCAGCACTGTGGGTAGCTACGTGGTTCAAAACAACCACAGGCTCTTCGAGTGCCCACTGCCTGGCACCTCAGTGGTATTCCAAGAGCGGAACTGGATGTGGAGTCTCATCACATCAGATTGTCTCCTCCGGAGGTCACAGGTTGCCCAGACAGGTTTTTGAATGTACAAAGGCAGGGAAAAAAGAAGATGGGAATGTGCACGTGGTGACATTCCCAGAAACATGTTTTGACTTCAGATTTTAGTTCTTAGAAAGGGCAGCGCTGTATGCCACGCTTCAGGCTGTTCCAACTATGTTTTAATGAGTCCCTGAACACTGACAGGAGGGCCACTTAGACTTGAATAACTGGGTCACCGTGGTTTCCCAAAGACCCGGGGCAGGCTATGGGGACTGAATTGTTGGCATGAAGCACCTGGGGGCCTGATTCAAAGTCACTGGAAGGTGATAGAGGACCAGGAGCCAGAACCTGCCCAGATGAGTGGCACAACCCAGACAAGAGTGTGGCCGGGCCTGGTGGGCCCCACCCTTGCTGGGCTGGAGCCCAACACCACCCCCACTTCTGCCACAAGCATCCTGTGGGCTCTACCTTCCTGATTACCACATCAGCCACGATCTGCTCTTCTATCATTTATGGAATTTATTTAAGTCAATTCAATATCTTACTTAAATAAAAGTATACAGATTGAAATGTTGTATCACAACCAGTGGAAACCAGCACTGCTTGCCACCAATAGAAAACAATTAAAATAAACAATGAAAACCAGCACGTCACTGGATCCTGGCCTTTGCCTGTAGAGCCATCTGAGCCCACAACTCGCTGGCTCCTTGATGAATCAGGGCTGGCGAGTGTTCAAGCACCAGAAGAGACTTTTCCTTCTATAATCAGAAACATTAAAAGATAATTGAAAAGAGAATAACTTTCTGATTGTGTTATTCAATCTTGTTTTGTGCTAAAATCACCTGGTAATGCATCTGCGGATGTCTCGTTATGTAACCCTGGGCGAGCCATTGGGATACAGCTCGCTCCTCTATCCTGCTGACACCTGGCCCTGGGCTAGAACAGCCATCAATCATGGTTGAGGAGCAGAAGCACATTAAAAGAAATAACTATTGTAATGAGTCTCTTCCAAGCCCACTCAAACCATCTCATTTGCTCTCCAGGGCACAGATGTGTCCTTTTGGAAATGGTAGTATTCACCAGACAGAGTTGCAAATAGAAACCACTCTCAGGCCAGGCACAGTAGCACCTTACCTGAAATCCCAACAACTTGGGAGGCTGGGACAGGAGGACCACAAGTTTGAGGCCAGTCTCAGCAACTTAGCAAGGCCCTAAGCAATTTAGCAAGACCCTGTCTCAAAATAAAAAATAAAAAAGGGCTGGAGATGTGACTAGTGGTTAACTACCCCAGGGTCCAATCCTTGGTACCAAAAAGAAAAAAGAAAGAAAGTAACCACTCTCTGTGTGTCCAGTGACCTGCAGCCAACAGGCCAGCACCATCTCTTCCTCGTGCTCTTCCTCAAACATCAAAGTCCTCCTATGGGGCCTGAGTGTGCCTCAAATGAGCTTCTGCAGATGTGGTTGAAGGATGGATGGTTCTGGTAGAGACCACAGTACTGGACTATAAGGGTGACCATCCTACTGACCTGGCAGAATTTGGCTAAGAATATCTGGAAGTAGAAGCTACAGTAATAATGAAGAGCGTTCCCTTTGGGACTGTGGAAATGATGACATTTAATATTTTTAATTTAGTCATTAAATTCAACTATCAATTACATGATGAATCCTTATTTCTAAATTGTACCACAAATATTAATTAAATAAACAGAACACAATTTCTTTTCACATACCAGCCTGAACAGGTATCTTTGATTATTATTATTATTTTCAACCTACTCCTTTGCAGCTTCCTAATTGATCATAACTCAATTAAGGGGCCAATTTTCCCTCTGGAACCCCAATTCCACTTCCCCCAGCCCAGAATTTCAGAGATCATACACAGAAGGGTCATATTATCCAGGTTCCACCAGTAAGAGGTTCCACATCTCAGACTGTGGCTTTGGACCAGTGGCTAAGCCTGAGTTTTAGTTTCCTCTGCCTGAAATAAGAACAAGAGTGATATTGACCTTACAGGTAATGGACAGCTTGAAGGTCATATCTATCAAGGATTCCAGTGTTTGCAGAGCAGAGACTCAAAACACACAACCACTTTTACCACTGATTTCTGTAATAGTCGTGGCAAGATTCCCGTGCTGTATTAGGAATGACCAAGGAAACCCTACCTTCTCCCCAGCAGGTTGGAGTTGGGACAGATGCACCTCCCTGAAGTATGACAGCATAAATAAGGCTCTGATTAACTCTGCCAAAGAGATTTCTAATTGGAGCGGAGTGCTGGTAGACAGCTCAGCTTGTCAAGGGGAAGAGCACTGCTGCCGACCTTTTCAAACAAAGTTAATTGCTTGGGCTTTAAGGTTACACAGCTGAAATCTTGCCATATATTGATCTAGGGGTGCACATTTCCCTCATAATTTCTAATTTCCTCTGGAGGAGAAAGTAGGAATTTGCCTTCATGCTTCCCATCTTCTCTGGGAAGAACTTTAATATGCAAAAGCTTTCCGTTCCCAAGTCAACTTGATGGATCAGGCAGTGTTATTTCTCAAGCTATTACTTAGTCGTTCATCTATTCAATAAATCTCGTAGAGGCTTCCAGTGGGCCCGGCACCTGTGAGACCCAGCAGGTACAATGGTGAGCTGACCCCGCAATTCAGAGAGTGGGAGAAGGAGCCATGAATCATATGATTAGATAAATTTACGTAAACTTCCTACGTGAGTGTTGGACGTGACCCTGGAGAACAGGGTCAGGCAGGGAGAGCTCTCCCCCAGGGACTGGCAGAAGGGAGGTCCTCTGTCAATGGTGGATTTGAATATAGTCACCTTTTGTTGGAAACCCTAAACATTTGTGGTGATAAAGTCTCCTCCTACCTGAGGAGGAACACTTTCTCCAACCCTGTCCAAGACATGCCAGGGAACAGAGTCATTTGAGTGAGGCTTTCCAGAGTACATGGGCTTCAGCCCGGAGGGATAGAGCAGGCAAGGTGAGGCTGGCTGTCCTGCCCAGAGAGCCCTGTGAGCAAGCCCTCTGCACCAGGGGATGGCCTGGAGCACAAAAGCTGAGCTAGCAGGTGACATGCGTGATGAACCTGGCAAGAGAGCACCTGTCCCCCAGAAAGGGAATAACTGCAGCTTATCCACTCTCAGGAGAAGACAAGATCCCAGACTTCCATGTGAAAGACACCTGATATTTTTAAAATATTGACAACTATTTCAAAGCATAACCAGATGTGGTGGTGCATGCCTATAATTCCAGTGACTGGGGAGGCTGAGGCCCTAAGAAACTTAGAACTTGTCTGAAAATAAAAATTAAAAAGGCTGGTGGTTTGGCTCAGCAGTAAAGCACCCCTGGATTCTCCTCAGTTTCAAATAACAATGATACTATATAATGAAACATAGGACACAACAAAGAGCACAACAAAGCTCAGCTATTGGCCAAATAGAGTGTCTGAATTCTTCATCAGAGGATCAGAAGGCAGGTGGAGGCTGCTGGAGAAGTGAGTCCTGGAAAGAAGGGCCAAGATGAGAAAGAACCATCTCACAGTACCCAATCAACCATGCTGCCCGCCCACCTGCCATGCACATACCCTCCATTTGTTAAAAGCTACCATTTTTTTGAGAGATCACTAAACACTCTTCTTAGAAGTGGTGCCATCTTGGTTTGGACACACTGCTGGGGTGCAGCCTCTGTTGAGCAGCTCCTTCTCCTGACAGCTAGTGTGCATGCCCTGTCCTTCCTGCTTACCCACAATGATAATACCAAGAGGAGTGAAACTTGGTTCTTGCCTGTCACCTCTTCAATACCTGAGTCAAACCCAGGGGAAACAACCACAGGATAGAAAAGAAACAGTACCATCCAAACTTGTCCTAGCTCTTGCTCTTGTGAAGTGTTACAGTGAGATATGAGGTATCCCCTAAAACTCATGTGTGAAACAGAGCCAGGATCTTCCAAATCAGGGAGTGTTATGATTTACATAGGAGGTGTCTAAAAGTTCATATAAGAGAGACTAGAAATGAGTGATTGGGTTATGACAGCCTTAACACCCAATCAATATTAATCCCCTAATAAGAATTAACTAGGTACTAACTGTAGGCAGTTGGGGTATATCTATAGGGGGTAGGTCACTGGGGTGTGCCCTGGGGGGTTATATTTTTTCAGAGGGGAGCACTCGCTCTCATGTGCTCTCTTGTGTGTTATCTCTCTCTCTCTCTCTCTCTCTCTCTCTCTCTCTCTCTCTCTCTCTCTCTCTCCCTCCCTCCCTCCCTCTCTCCCTCTCTCTTTCCTGCTTCCTGGTATGATGCCTAAGCAGCTTCCCTCTACCACACTCTTCCTCCATGGTGTTCAGCCTCACCCCAAGCCTCCAGACTCCTGAAACCATGAGCACCAAGTAAAATTTTCCTCCTTAACATTGTTCTTGTCAGGTCTTTTGGTCACAGTAGCCAAAAAAAAAAAAAAAAAAAAACCAAAAAAAAAAAAAGCTGACTTAAACACGCAATGTTTCCTATATTCTAAAGATTAAGACAATGGCCAAGATTGAGGGTGAAGGGAAAAAAGCAGATTGCAGAAATACATGTGTCACTATCACACGGAAGCACAGTAAAAATAATAATTAATGATATAAACTTTTATTTAAGTAAATATATGTCACTTAAATGCTTTCATGTGCCTGGGGAAGGATCTATGAAACTTTCCAAACAGCTAGCAATCTTGTGTTTTAGATTTTTTATTGTTGCTATTTTTATTCTTTTTAAATTATGCATGTTTATGGGATACAGTGTGATAATTTGACACACATATGCAATGTAAAATAATGAGGATAATTAGCATGTCCATGTTCTTAAACACTTACCATTTATTTCTTTATGTTGGGAACCTTCAAATTCCTCCCTTATCTATCTTTATGAAATACTTTGTACTTGGAACCATGGAGGGCTAGTGCTTTTCAGTTCCATATTATTGAAAATATTACTAAAAGCATATGTTACTTGCATTTAGAGAGAATGTGCTTACAACTTACATCTGGTTGATAACAATAATAGCAGCAACCACCAGTGTTATTTACTGAGCACTTCCTCTGTGATGGACACTCAGCTGAGACTTTTACACACCAACCCACTTAGTTCTCTCAAAGCCCTGTGAGGGAGCTTCCGTCATTATCCTCTCCTGTTCAGATAAGGGACTGGGCTCACGTAGATTAAGCCACCTGTGCCACATCACACTGCTAACTGGCACACCCAGGAATCAAGCCAAAGCCAATGCTCGACCATCCAGCAGCTGACACTAGATCTTTAAATATACCAGGAGGATCGGGTGCTGCTGTGCACCAGCCAGTCACCATCATCATCGTCATAGCTACCAGGTATGATGCTTAATGCTTTACACGAGACTCTGTGTCAACAACTTGGTCACCTTCATCCTTTGATAATATAGGCAGAATTAATCTAGTATTTATGACTAAAAAATCTAGAGAAGGCAAGAACCCAACAGCATGTCAAAAAACCATCCACCAACTTAGCATGGAGTTAGCGTTACCAGAACCCACTTACTGCTTGATTGTTCTTTAAGTGCATCCAAGATGACTCCAGCATACCCTGACTTGCCATTCCCTGTACCATCTTCAAACTTCCATGGCGACCCTGTCTCCCTCCCACTGTGATTAGCATGCATCAGGGTGTGTCGAGAGAGGGCTGCAACATTTGTACGACAGAAAAATGCCCTTGCTTTTCACAAGTGAGGGAAGAAATTCAAAACTTCCCTGAACATCTGCCATCCTGATTGTATGAATAAAATGTCAGTGGAAACAACTTACTGTGAGATCTATAAATACAAAAGCAGGTTCTTCAACAGTGTCAGATGGATCAAATGTATCCAATGTCAAAAGCAGAGCTCTTGGGTAGAGCTAATAATTGCACACTGTTCCCTGTTCCCTCAATTAATCCCAAGAAATGATTTTGTCTGTAACTTAAAATTCCTTACATAATATAAAGTCATGATACTTTTAAGTGGGAAAGGACATCCAGTCTAACCCAGGCCCATGCTGCCAGTGACTTTCTCATCACCCCATGGACTGCCTGGACCACAACATGACAGGAGTCTGAAGAGGTGCTGCAGGGGCACCTTGAAAGGGGAGACCACGTGACTACCCAGGACCCTCAGAGGAGCCCACTGCTCTAGTGGCTGTGCATCTGCACATATTGCTCTGTGACTGGAACTGTAGGTAAATTAGCTGCAGGTCAGGAGAGTGTAATGGGGGTGCTGCAAGATCTGTGTATCACCTGAAGTCACATAGTTGATGATCACATAAAAAGGTTACCTGCCCAAGAATCCCGGTTAATTTTAATGCTTCACACAAAAGAAGCAGAAAACTGTGAAATAAACCAAAAAGAAAGATAAAAGGATGGATGGAGGATAGATGGATGGAATTAACAGACAGATGGATGGTACAAATGGATGGATGGATGGATGAGTGGGTGGATAGGATGGACAGGTGGATAGACAGATGGATGGACAGATGGAATGGATAGATGGACAGAAGGAAGGATGGATGGGTGGTTAGATAGACAAATGGATAAATGAATGATGATCTGGTTATAACCAGAAGCTCAAGTGATCCTGGCTGATAAGCTGTGTCCCTATCTATTAAAATGATAACCATAACAATAATATCTGCAGTACAACAAAACACATAACTGCTAAGAACTTGGTAAAACTCTGGACATGGCTCACATACATCTTAAAGCTCCTGCGTCCAGCACACCCCTCGTCCTCCACGTGGAATCACTCGCTCCTGCAGTCTCTCCCGGGAACGAGTCATTGCTCTTCCGCTTCCTCCCACTACTCTTTGCCCCAGGTTTTAGGTGTTTGTGAGGCCATCCCTGGGCTTCTCTGGCTGCTCCCACTCTGGTTTCCCTTCACCCATTATTCAGATTCTGCTTAATAAAGGAAAGCTGAGTTGATGCTCCAAGCAAGACTTATTTCCCTCCAGAGGACAAGGGCAAGAGGAGATAGAAAACCATCGTATGTTAATCGCTTTTCTCCCATCCACAGACAGATGTATGAGGATTTTCAAATCGTATTTCTGTATGTAGATTGGAAACCTTGGTATTGTTTTTTTTTTTGATCACAGCAGCTTGTGAAAAAGCTGTCTATTTATATCCAACCAAATGCCAAGAGCTAGCATGGAAGTTCACAGCATCTTAGAACTGCATCTTGAAAACTGTGAGGAGGAAGTTACTGCAATCAAATGGGGAACCTCAGATCAGCCTCTCTGAGTCTAAGCAGGAGGAAAAAATTGTAAAGCAGGCCATGTAGTAGACACTCAATAAGTCCTTGCTGGATTCAGTGTGCAGGTAAAAGAACCTCAGAATGCTGCTGGCTGTTGGTTTTTGCCTGCTCGTGTGTTTGTATGTTTATATATTTGTTTTCACTTTTTTAAGAAAGAAGCAATTGTTGGGTTGTTTGGTGTTTGAGCTAATGGCAAAGGAGTTTAATTTCACGTTTTTGTTATGAAAGGCAATTTTGACTTCCTTTATTGAATGTGCATAAATATCCTTTCCTCCAGCGCTAACAACCAGCACACCCAGCAGTGGGTTCTCCTCTGCTGGTTTCTACTGACGGAGTTTTACGAATCGGCTCTAAATCCCTCACTCTTGGTCCTGAGCCCATGAGGTGGGAAGGCCTATGGAAGGCAGTGGAAGAAGAACAGAAGAATAAATTATTCAGGTTGTTCATCTAATATTCAAAGTAACCAAATAGGAAAACAGTAGTCTCCTAAGCCTCGGAAACTCACTCTTCCTTGGACAACCGAGCATGGGACCTGTATTCTGTAGTCCTGGCACCCACAAAGCTCAACCTCACACCAGGCCCAAGCTCCACTATCACAAAATTTAATTTGTGAAAGAGGCAAACACCCTATAGATGTTAAAAATGGCATTTCTGTTTAAACTGATATGAAAGAAATCATTTTAAAAGCTCGTGGCTGCACTGCAATGCCTGCTGGGATGCCATGGAGGGTCTCCCCCACTGTTAAAATAGTATAAATAAATAAATAAAAGAGAGCAAAGAGGGAGTCCACTCAGGGCCCACAAAACACAGAGATGGAAATGACATCTATCTTGGTGGAAGATTAGAATCCAGGCATGCAAAGGCTCCACCGCCCGCGTAACTCCTTAGAACTGACTTCAGCAATGGCCCAGGATGGATGGCACCTGCTCTTGTGTTGCCCACAATTGATAAATGGGCACCCATTTTTCATTTTGAAGCATTATTTCCTTTTTCAATTTGCCAAGTGCCTCTTCACGCTCCATTTGAAGACTGTCCTGTGAGCAAAGCTCCTTCAGGGGAGACGAGTTAATGATCTGACTGCCACTCCAACTGTTGGCTGCTGGAAATAAAATTCTTCACTAGCTCCAACGGGGAAGTACCAACACCGCTGCTTGGCAGTGGTGTCAGATTCCCACAGGATGAATTTATGGACAAGCAGAGGACCAATAGCTAAGAACCCACAGGTGGAACGAGGTGGACCTAGGTTCCATCCTCCACTTGCTAGTGCCATAGCTTTGGGCGAGTTATGGAATCTCTGTAACCCTCAGTTTCCCCATCTGTAAAATGGAGATAATTTGAAGTTGTAAGATTACTGTAAAGATCAAGTAGCATGGTATGTACTAAATTTTTAGCACATAGCAGGGGCTGAATAGATGATTTGATTCTGAGAAACCATATCAAATGTACAATTGCCTTCTTCTTCCCTTTCCCAGAAGTTATGAGGGTTCATTCATGAAGCTTCCCTAGACAGTATTTCAGAACTATTTCCACACCAGAAATAATTTCTCACTCGACGTACATTTGGGAACGCAAATGTGTGAGTTCGGAAAGGTGCTGACAGGTGCTTTTCCTGAATCTGTCAAGATTCATGTGGACAACACACCTCTGCTGGTTGTGAGGCCTTTCTAGGGGGAGATTAATATTCCTAAGGGGACTTTCTTATTTCCTTAAGCACACATGTGTTACTTGTCCACACAACCTACAAGTATTTTCTTTTAAGTCATCTAATTATTAAGGTGCTAAATTGAAGGGGTCTGGGACACTGCCATTCCCCTGGTTAAAATAATTAGTTTACTATAAGGTTAGAGAAAGAAGAGGGCAGAAGAAACCCTTTGGTTTAGTATTTAAATATTCGAGCTGTGGGGTATTCTAATCTGAGCTTCAGAAGATGAAAATAAACAGTACAAGAGCCAAATATGTATTAATTATGGCTTATTTATTTAGTGCCACTGATGTGTATCAAACTATGCAAAGGGTAAATTGAAGGGGGAATTGAAAGGGGAAAGTAAGTACCAGTTCAAGGGCGCTAACAGTCTCAGAATTCATCCACATCTGAATGCTTACGTCAAGATTGGCAACTGATTATATGAAAATGAACTTAACCTTCAGTGGAGACTTGTTAAAGACAAATGATACGGCTATCTAGGGTCCGTCAAGGGACATTTCCATTTTCACTACCTTCCAGCTCCCTGGGGTCCTTCATGAATCAAGTTAGACATGATTCCCGACACAAAGTGGTGTGGATCTCCCTGCTGCCTGGGTTACCACCAACTTCTGTCCATGCACAGAGCAGGCTCAGGATGCTTCTGGCAAGAACACTGCCCACGGGTGAGTTAACACAAAGAGATCAAAATTCTAACAGCAGTGGGTAACTGTGGATTCCAATGAATACAATTGCTAGAGTGTTGCCGCCCAAGAAATGCCTGCCTGCCAGGTAATTCTAGAATCCTGAATTCATAAGCTTGTGTGAATCATTCCATAAGAGCAGGAACCACATTTTTATCCTCTTTACTGAGGTTTAAGTTACAATACAATTAGGTCATTTTAAACGTATAATCGAATGAGTTCAGACAAATGTACATGGTCACAAGACCACCAGGAGAAATCATGATGAAATCCTCATCATCCCCAAAAGATTGCCCATGCTGAAAAGGCACACTCATACACTGCTGGTGGGACTGCAAATGGGTGCAGCCAATATGGAAAGCAGTATGGAGATTCCTTGGAAAACTGGGAATGGAACTACCATTTTACCCAGCTTCCCACCCCGCTGTCTATACCCAAAGCACTTAAAAACAGCATACTACACGGACACAGCCACATCAATGTTTATAGCAGAACAATTCACAATAGCTAAACTGTGGAACCAACCTGAGTGCCATTCAGTAGATGAATGGATAAAGAAAATGGGGTATATATACACAATGGAATATTACTCAGCAATAAAAGAGAATAAAATCATGGCATTTGCAGGTAAATGGATGGAGTTGGAGAATATAATTCTAAGTGAAGTTAGCCAATCCCAAAACCAAATGCCAGATGTTTTCTCTGATACAAGGAGGCTGATTCACAGTGGGGTTGGTCAGGGGGAGCAAGGGAGGATTAGATGAACTCTAGATAGAGCAAAGGGGAGGAAGGGGAAGGGAGGGAGTATGGGGATAGAAAGACGATGGAATGAGATGGACATCATTACCTTAAGTACATGCATGAAGACACTAATGGTGTGACTCTACTTTGGGTTCAAACAGAGAGATGACAAATTGTGCTCTATATGTATAACATGAATTGTAATGCATTCTGCTGTCATATATAACAAATTAGAATAAAATAATAATAAAAAAAGATTGCCCATGCCTTTTTACAATCCCTAGCCCTATCTTGGGCCCTTGCAGTTGCCAAACGAGTTTCTGTAAATACAATCTTACCTCTTTTAGAATCTCACACAAATGAAATAATGCAATACCGAGACTATTGTGTTTGGCTGACCTCACACAGAATAAAGGCTTTGAAGTCCATCCTGTTTGCAGTGTGCATTCACAGTTAGCCATTTTGATTACTAATAGTATTCCATTGTACAGATACACATCTTGTTTACCCATAAACATCTGGATGTTTCCAGTTTGGTGTTACTATGATCAAAGGGGCTCTGAAGATTCAAGTAAAAGTCTTGGTGTGAACACCTACGTTTCTGCTTCTTCTGAGAAAATTCCTAGAAATGAGATTATTTAGTCATGTGGTGGGTGTTGTTGACACTTCTAAGAAGCCAAAACATCTTCTAAAGAAGCCATCTCACCTTCCATTTCTGTCTTGTCAACTGCTGAGACTACTGGTCTTTTCAGTTCTAGTCATTCTAGTAGATGAGGAAAAGAATCTGCATAGTTTTAATTAGCATTTCTCTAGAGACCAATGATGTCAAGGATATTTTCATGTACTTATTTGACATTTGTGTGTATTCTTTGGTGAAATGACTATTCAAGTCTTCTCCAATATTGGACGGAGTTATCCTTTTTTATTGAGTCATACGAATTCTTTATATACAAGTAATTCTATCAACTATTTGTTTTGTGCTTTTTTTCACTTGCCTATACCTTAACTTCTCATGCTCTGATAATTCCATGAGGGGAACAAGTTAATAATTTTGACAGAGTCCAATTTATCACTTATTTATCTTATGGTCCATCATTTTTGTGTGCATTCTAAAATGTCTTGGCCTAACCAAAGATCAAAACATTTTTTTTTCTCTTAATTTTCCTAAAAGTTGATTTTCATCAGATTTGACTCTTGGGTCTCTGATATATTCCACTTTAGTTTTTATGTTTGAAATGAGGCCAGGATTGAGGCTCCTGTTTCTCATGTGAGGAACCAGTTGTCCCAGCCCCATTTGCTGAGAAGATGGTCTCCCACCCTGAATTGTCTCCTTACAAAGCTGGTCAGGTCCTCCATTTAAAGTGACCATACAGCTGCAGCTGAAATGGGAGGTGGAGAGGTGAGGACTTTGAATTAATGATAGAATTGAAATACATGAACTATGGACTATTACCCTGCAGCCATTTTAAATGGTGACAAAGTTCTAAATTTATTGATGACAGAAAGAATGTTAAGTGATAAATACCCTATCACAAGACAGAATATATGAGGGGTTTTATGTTTCTCAATAGAGGAGGAGACAGAATAAGACACATAGATACAGACCAAAGATCTACTCCAAGAAGTTTATCATGATCATCTCTAGGTGATAAATTAAAGGTGATCTCTGTCTTTTGTAAAATTCTGAAGTTTTTCAATATGCATAAGAGAGATTTTCATAATAAAGCTATTTCTGTTTTGAAAAATTGCTGTGGGTGGAAAGAAACGGAAATGAGAGTGAGCAGTGAGTTATTATTCAAGCTTTGCAGAGCTAATTCATTCCATTTACTACTATGAAGTTTTAATAGTAAAACTATTAATACCACATAAATAGCACAAAGAGATCCTAATATAGTTCCAAACAAAGTACCTGTTACCTGTAAAATACATTCCGACATCTGCAATTCTTGTGTCTAAGAATGCTGAGGTTGAATAAATGGCAGCGAGAAGTCCTGGGAAACTTATAATTATATAAATTACTAATCAAGTTATTTCAAATTAATTTTCATTCAGATTCAGTTGTTTATGGCCATAAGGCAATTCCAAGCCACTTTCTAAAGAATCTTGTGTTGACTCCTAATTACCTATAATTGGATTTTCTGCTTTGCATATTATCTGCAATGGCTTGGGAATTATTACCCTCAGTCATCCCAGGCATCTCCAGCTGAGTGGAATCATGTAGCCCAATGCCTATCAAGAATAGAGCTTAAAACTGAGTCAAAGAAAAGAACAAGATAAAGGAATCAAGGATAGATTAACATAGAGAGAAGAAGCCTAAGGGATTTCTAAAATACTGCCTTCCAATTTTGAGTAGTAAAGTTATTAACCAGTTGGACAAGAAACAGAAGGGAGCAAATAAACTAAGTTAGAATTAGAAGGATTTCACTCTGGCCATAGGGTGTGTTTTCTTAATTACGTTCTTTCATTCATTTACCAAACATTCATGGAGCCTGCATGCTGGCTGGAGCACTGTCCGAGGTGCTGAAGTGATACAGTGGTAGCCAGTCAGGGTCTCAAGTCCTTAGGGGTTGCCATGTGACGCAGCTGGATTTCAAGGTTATATAATGCTGGAAAAGGTCACCAAAACCGATTAAGGAGTCTCCTTGCAATATCAGGCTTGATAACATTTGTTGCCCTTGAATTATTAGACATCTCTCTGCTGAAAAGAGGAACCAAACAATGTGTCCCTTCAGGTCACTCCTAGCCTTAGGGAGCCTTTATTTTTCGGGTCTTTATGCGTGTGCTGACGTTTACATTTCTGTACCAAGACTGGCTTTTAAGCTACCATTTTTGAACATTTATTCTGTGCCAGTCCCTGGGATAAACACCTTACAAATATTATCTATTCTACCTAATTCTTACTATTACCGGACCATAGACCTGTAGGTATTCTACAGGTAGGAAAAGTGAGGCAAAAATTGCTGAGGCTGGCTTCAAATCTTCAATCCGCCTCCCTTGGCCTCCTCAATGACTGGGATTATAGGTTATGTGCCACCACACCTGGCTTTCTTAAAGGCTCGTTATACATCTTGCAGAATTAGTCCCTGAAAATTTAAATCAGTTTAAATTCTCTTCAGCAAAGTATAAAAATGTTTGGTAATAATTTCAGCTGAACATATTCAGATTTTTCAAAAGTCATTTTACAAGTAAAAAATTACATTAGTGTTTTGGCTGTATTCTTTTACCCATTAATGTGGCTGATTTTTTTTTCATAATTTGTTTGTTTGGCACTGAGAATTAAACCCAGGAGTGCTTAAGCACTGAGCCACATCCCCAGTCCTTTTTATTTTAAAATCTGAGACAGGGTCTCATTAAGCTGCTCGGGGCCTCACTAAGTCACTGAAGCTGGTCTCAAACTGGTAATCCTGTGTTAGCCTCTCTAGTCATTGGGATTACAGGCGTGCACCACCACTTTTAACTAATGTGCCTTCTTTCCTTTGTTATTTTTTCTATTGGTTATTAATTCTCTTATAAGACTTCTTTATTGGTTAATAGAATAAACAGTTACATAGATATTATTATTAATTTTTCAGATACCTTTTAATGTAAGATGCTTTGATGTCTACATAGGCCAATATATCAGTCTATGTATATGTATATTTCCTCTGAATTATCTCTCACTGACTTATAGTTAGTCTTTTGCCATTCTGCCACAAAAAGGTCATCTGTATTTTCTTTGTTTTCTTATTTTAAATATTTTATATTACCATTTAAATTTATCTCGTGTCAATTTTAAATTATGATATAAGATGAAGGGCTGATGAGAATTTATTTCTCAAACAGTTAATTGGTACACCCATTTGAAGAATAATGGATGAATGATCTTTATTGTTTATTTTACTCTTATGAGGATACATGTGTCTTCTATAGAAATCTCTTCTGTTCTACTGTCCCATCCACTGATTCCTGGGCTACTAAACATTTTTAAATAATGTGGAATTTTTTTTATTAGGCAACATGACAAATCTTTCATTATTATTCTTTTTTTAGTTCTTCTACATTTTCTTTATATCCAAAAAAAAACTTGAGAGAAAAAGCCAAACACCAAAGAAAATGGACAAAAACATGACTAAGGATTTCCCTCCAAATAAGACACAAACATGAAAAATACTTATATTCATTAGGAAAATGAGAAGTAACAATTAAAACAACATGATAGGACATAGTAGCCATCATATAACAAAATTTGGAAACCAAATAATACCAAGTATTGGTCAGGATACGGAGAAACAAAAATCATCTTATGCTGCTGATGTGAGTGTAAATTCACTTGGCTACTTTGGAGAACAATTTGGTGATGTCTGATACAATGGAAGTTAATATATGCCATCAATTCCACTTATGGATATATACCCTAGAAAATTTCTCACAGAACACATGCAAAAGAAATCCATGATGTTTGCTAAAGCAACTTTTTTAATTGGGAGAAACTAGAAACAGCAAAAATATCCATTGACAGGAATGAATAATTGAACAAATAAATGTGATGTAAAGCTACATAGGAGTTAAGAATGAATGAATGTTTTATTTATCTACATTAATAGAACCAAAACTTAATTACAGAGGGAAAAAAAGTAGAATGGGATATTATAACATTACTTATGTAAATTAAATAGTAAAAAATATATATCATTCATGGTTACTTATCTCACTTTCTATATAATGCATATATATATATAAACTAAGTATATTTGTTAAAATAATTGATGAATATTAACATAGAAAATATAATTTATAATAGGGAAATTTGTAGAATAAAATATATCAATACCAAGATTATGGTTCCATTTGTGATACATTGAAATAGTGACAGATACTTCAACTTCTTTCCAATTTTATATCAATTATACTAATACATGTCAATTCTGGATATATATTATATCCTTTTTTAAAACTTTCCAGTATGTATGAAAGTTCTAAGACAAAGATATTTAAAGTCAATAATTCAGACAGAGTTATTGAAATTTCAAATCCAAAAAAAATGTGACTAATGCACCTCTCTGAGTTAATTCAATGTTATGCAGCAATTTTCTGATACAATTACTTAAATAATTAATTAATTAGGGAACAGATAGATATCTGAACAGATCAATATTTTTAAAAATTCTGACAGGTTACCTGGTTGTGAATATTCCAGGATACATGCAAAAGTGCTACAAATTAGAGCTGTCCACTGTTTTTGAGTTTCCTCAGTTTTGGCCATTGAAAGTGTCACAATAATTTTAATGTCTTGAAAAGCTGCACTGATGGGTAGAGGAACCTGATTGTCTGCAGACTTTATTGCTTTATCTTTTAATATTCTTGTAATTAAGAACAGAATTGTGGGCAGGATTTTCATACATCCTAAAATAAAAACAAAGCAGATTACCTCATAATTACTCAATGCCACTGTAGAAGTTTCCATTCCTTATTTTTTTACAATTAATTATGTTTGTCTTTTTTCCCTCTTCTTTTAGACAGGGTCTCACTGCATTTCTCTGGCTGTCCCCACATCCCTAGGCTAAAGTTATCCTTCTGCCTCAGGCTTTGGAGTAGCTGGGACTAGAGTGCATGCCACCATGCCTGGCTGACTATGGTTTCATATTATTTATTTTCTTTGTTTTTATATAAAAATTGCTACATTACTTTTGCTATAATTCAATGTTTGAAAAAGAACATAAGAAATTACCATGTTATTTTAGAGAAGAGAGAACTGATATTTCTTTTTTCCAACCCAGCCATTTTATTACTGCTAATATTTCACCTATTTAGTAGTCCTGCCCTTCATAATGAAAATGAGAAAGGAAGATAGAAAAACAGAAGGAGAATACTACCATATACTTTGAGAACCATCTAAGTTACCTGGTGAAACTTATTAGTAATTCTAAAACATATAATTAACCTTCAGTGTACCAAAGCCAGCCTAATCAAGCCAGGAAAATGAGAAGACTACTGAGGTAAGCAAAGAAGAAATTATAGGATCCCAGAATTTGTGGGTAAAAATTCAACCATAGTGGTGGGGGTGGGGGGCCTGGGGTTGTGGCTCAGTGGTTGAGCATGTGCGAGGTGCTGGGTTTCATCCTCAGCAGCACATAAAAATAAATGAAATAAAGGTATTGTGTCCAACTACAACCAAAAAAAATATCAACCATCCACTTAACAAAAGAATCCCTTCACTATTCTTATAGGCAGCTTCCTACAAAACTCCAAGGAGAGAAAGTCATTCTTTTTACACATGTAGGGTAACTGTAAGAATAAAAAAATTGTCCCTTGGTTATACTGAAATTTACCAGTATGTTTACTAATAATTATTTTTACTTTCCAGCAAAACAAGGAAAGTTTGCTTCCATACAACAGTTTTTCAATATCTATTATATTTACTAGTCATGATTTCTTTAGATACTCCTTAGAGTTGGCTATCACTCTCCTCTGAAATTCTTTAGCTTTTCAATGTTGCTCATGAATGTCAACCAGATTAGAAAATAATGAGCTTTGTAATTCTACCTTACTATCTTCCTCAGTCTGCAGTTCTGTCTTGTTTGAAACATATCTGAAAAGACAGCTTAGGTCTTTCATGTTTTGAATCTTTAATCTTTATAGGATCTTAAAAGTACATAAATCTTTTTAAAAGACTAACTTCTCATTCCACAATTGAGATTTAAGAGAAAAATAAATTATAAGTGTTTAAAATTTAAGGCAAGATCACTTTCACTACTGCATATAATGCATTTTGAAATACTGATCATTACTGTACCAGCAGGTGAACAAAGGGACGGTAAATCATAGAGTATGGTGACTGTGGCTGCCACCAGACAAGCACTTTCTTCTGACAGCTGGGATTTAGTGGCTATGTGACTTGGAGAGTCTGACATCAGATGTGGCATATGCCGAACTAAAATGAACATCAATAGCTCCATAGTTGCAAACACAAGAGATTTTCCAGGAATGAGGCCACCACTGTCACCTCCTTCTCCTAATACTGGACAGGACTTTTTTCCATGTCATCTTCATATTAGATAAAAAATAATTTTAGTGAAATTTTCAGCAGAAAATTAAAAATGGCATATAAAATATCACAATAAATACCTTTAAGAAATTCCTTCAAAAGGATTTACAAGTAAATGCCTAAATAATGCTACATGTCTTTCTTAGTATAATTCTCTGTCTTACTAGAATTTTGTGTATTAACTTCTCTAAACAGATGGATAGTTATTTTTTACTTGGAAAATTTTAGGTAATTATTTCCTAATAAAAATAACACATATGCTAGGTTGAACTATGTGAAGTTGACATTTTTGGAGGGGAAAAATGATCAGCTATCAGCAATTTCATTTGGTCCTTTCTAATGAAAACAAACTCAGTTTCAAATTTTCTAAATGTATGATCATTTTCTAAATTATAAACCTCCTGGCATTACTACTTCAAAAATTAGAGTGTAAATAAGGTTTACTTTAAGTTAGTGCGATTTACAGTGCTTACTTAGAGTATTTCTTTTTTCCTGCAAATAATCCTGAGCAGCTCTTACTATCTGTTTTACAACTCCAGTAACCAACAGCTGGATGGATGGTGGGTTCCAGGTCAAAAGGAGATGATGCAAAACACTCAGCAACTCAACACCAATCAGCTATTATAAATTGAATCAAATAAGTTGAATTAATTTTAATTTTAAAGAATAAATGTATATTATTAAAAACTGAGAAAACATACATATGAAAACTAAGTATTTTACAATTAATATCAACATAGAGGACTGTGAAACAAGTAAGAATATTAACAATCCTGGGAAATGGTCACATTTCATTCTAACAGATTTTTAAGCAACAGATGTCTTGAATATTTAAGTTGAATCATTCTCCCACAGGTTAAAAAAATACTTGAATTAAACATTACTTTTAGAGTTTAGTGCCCTTAAACCAAATCTAAGCTGAGTACCTGAGAGTTGTGTGCCACAGACAACAGGGATTTTTAGAGAGTCCCTCCTCTATTCACCTCAGCAAGGATTACAAACTTTCAGCTTTCACAGGTAATCTGCCCAATGAGTCTGCCTTAAATTTCAAAGTCAGAGAAAGCTCAATAGCAAATAAAGTACCTTTACCTCTTCACTTAATGTTTCCACTTTATCTAATGCCCAGCTTCTTTCCCAAGTTGATTCATCTTTCTTCATGTGATCCCACCGTTCCCATCCTAGTTGACTTCCCAGGGATTCTTTAAGGATTTCAATCATATCTCATATGTCTTCAACCTCCCTGTCTAGTTAGACTATTCTCCTCAATATAAAGAAAATGTTCAATTCTTTCTTATCCAAAGCTCCCAAAGTCTCTCAGACCCTTTTATCTACCCACATGCCTCCTCTGTCTTGCTCCTTCCTTTCCCAGCCTAGATGTTTCTACTTCATTTACTTTCTCATTCATCCCCCTGATCTTCTACAATCTAGCTTTTACCAACCCAAGAAAATCCTCTGCAGAAGGTCTCTAATAACCTCCTCTGGACCCTTTTCTTTCCTCATTTATGTACTGTTTCTTTAGATGATATAATCTGCATTCTTTTTTTCTTTTGGTACTGGGGATTGAACCCAGGGGTGCTTAACCACTGAACCACATCCCCAGCCTCCTTTTTTTGTTTTGTTTTGTTTTCACTTTGAGACAGGGTCTTACTAAGATGTGTAGGGCCTCACTTAATTTCTGAGGCTTGGTTTGAACTTGTGATCCTCCTACCTCAGCCTTCAGAGTCACTGGGATTACAGGCATTAGCCACCACTCCTGGCCTTATCTGCCTTTCTTGACATTTCTCCCTTATCTTTGATAAACTATTTCTGTTTTGGGTTTTCTCTTACCACTCTAGAGATCTCCAATGCTGATTTATTTCCTTCCTCTCAACCCTTAAATGGTATTTATCCTCAAGGCTTCAATCTTGATCCTCTTTTCTTCCTCCTTTAATCAGTTTTCCTAGACTAGTATATTATTTCTCTGAAATTATAAAGAGTCACTTAATTGGTCTCCTGCCTCCGTTCTTGTTTCACAAACAACCTTCTACAAGATTGATAGCATGTTCCTTCTGAAAAAAAATCATTCATGTCATTCCTTTATTTAAATATTGTTAATTACTTCCCATCAATTTCAGGATACAGTCAAAATTCTCTTATATGCTAAAAAGAAATCTTCATGATTTGGTTTTTGCCCTGTTGTCCAGCCTCATCTAATAACCTCTACATTTTGCATTCACAGAAACCACACTAAATGACTACAGTGTCCCTGAACTTCTCCTGTTTTCTCATGCTTCCTTAGTTTTTATATTTGCTACTTTATTCTTAGAGGAAAACCCAATTCTTTACTTTGGCCTCAATAATTCCTCAGTAACTGAACGGATAAAGAAAATTCAATGTGGTATATATACACAATGGAATATTATTCAGCCACAAAGAAGAATGAAATCATTGCATTTGCTGAAAAATGGATGGAACTGGAGAATATCATGCTAAGTGAAATAAGCCAGTCCCAAAGTCCTAAAGGCCAAATGTTCTCCCTGATATGTGGATGGTAATCCACTACAAGGGAGTGTAGGGAGAGGAAGAACAGAAGTTCATTGGATTAGACAAAGGGAAAGGAGTGGGGATGGGAATAGGAAAGACAGTGAAAGTTATAAATTGGACATAACTTTCCTAGGTTCATAAATTAATACATGACCAGTATAATTCTACATCATGTAAAACCAAAAGAATGATATCCTAATTAGAATAATATTCCATGTATGTATAATATGTCATGTATGTCTAAAAATAACAACTAATAAATAAATAAGTATAATTCCTCTGTAAGATATGATTCAACTATTGTCTTTCCTGAGGAGATATCCTTCTCAGGACAGTTCCTATTCTAAGAACACCTTATATGTATGAACAAAGTACATATTACATGATAGTTATCACTTAATCTAGAGGCTGTAACATTATGTTTGATTATCTATAGTTTCAAACTGTGTCTGAGGCAGAACAGAAAAAGAGTGACAGCAGCTAGGTGAATAAATACAACATGAATCAGTGCACTCTGACAATGTTGAAATTATAGGACCCAACTTTTTTTTAAAAAGTCCATTTTTCCCACAGTATAGCAATACTTGAATAAAATATCATTAAATCCAAAAAATAGCTGTGTAATATACTACATTAAAACCCAAATGCTCGAATTTAAATATAGTAGTCACTCTTCTTTCATAGATCAAATCTTATAGGTTTAACTATCTGAAAACGATCCTAATATTAATTGTAGTAACTTGTAGTTCAAATTGAAGCACAAATTGAGGCCACAGGGTTGGGGTTCAAACAAGAGTTAATCAGTGATTGAATCCTATACTCACACAGCATATGTTATGTTTTAGTTTTAGATAGAATAAAATGCAAAACTAATTTTGACATAAAAAATTGGTATCAGGTTGGTATTTTATCTTTTTGTGTTTTATAGGAAACTATCCAAGTGACACCATATTGTAGTGGTGATGTCAAGAGATGAAATTTATTATAAAGATATAGAATTTCTAGTTACAAGGAATAACAAATCCAGTGGCAGCTTGTTTCTGTAATATGAATTAAGTTCCCTAGATGTTACACACTGAAATTACAAAAGGTGGTTCTTTAAATTGTGAATGAGCTATTGGCCACCTCCCAGATTTCATTAAATGAGAGAGAAAACTTTATCTAACATTCAAAAGTGGCATAATTTGGGGCAGGAGTTGTGTTTCAGTGGTACAATTCTTGCCTGGCATGTGTGAGGCCCTGGGTTCATTCCTCAGCACCACACATAAATAAATAAAATAAAAGATCCACTTACAACTAAAAAAATATATTTTTTAAAGTGGCATAATTTACTTAATGGCCTTGTAAGTTACTTTAGCCTTTTACTACTTCAATTATTTCCTAACTCTCAAGTTATTCCTTAAAGTTTTAGTTTTATTTGATTGATGATAAACAAAACAAAGAAGGTATAATGATATCTATAGTCTACTGCTTCCTGGTCATCCAAGATTAAGTACAGAGAAATCTTGAATACTTATTATATATTGTCTTTCACTAATTTAATATATACTACTGTTATTAATTAATACAATATATATTTACTATCTGATAACATTATACTAACATAAATATAATTAAAACAAAGTATATAAATAGTTATTCATTTTAGAAATACACTGTACTTGATCTTCTGTGATATGGAACCCTTCATTTTAGAAATACACTGTACCTGATCTTCTGCAATATGGATCCGGGCACAAGGAGAATCAGCAAGGTGTGCAAGGCCTGTAGACATGTAGTAACATGCTCCACAGACTTCTCAGGTCTTGGGGAACAAAGAAACTGTATACTCACATCTGAAATACACAGAATAGAAATTGATAGAAGACACTTTATGTTGTATTGGCATCACGTTTTTCCTCTATTTTTCATATAGATTACTTTAACCTACATTTATTTGTTAAAGTATAGTTCAAAATGGTTTCTAAGCTAAGCATTCAAACTGAACATACAGTTGTAGCATTGCATTGATTAATATTCAAACTAACATTTCTATTTCTGGGACCTTTTAAAATTACAGTATAGTAAAAGTAATTTTATGAACATTATAACATTACACTTTTCATTTAATAGTTGCCAAGAAATTTTATATGCAAACCAAGTTTGCTTTTTTTTTCTTTTTTTTTAAATTGGTTGTTCAAAACCTTACAAAGCTCTTGACATATCATACTTCGAACAATAGTTTCAAGTGAGTTATGAACTCCCATTTTTACCCCAAATACAGATTGCAGAATCACATAGTTTACACATTCACATTTTTACATAATGCCATACTAGTGACTGATGTATTCTGCTACCTTTCCTATCCTCTACTATCCCCCTCCCCCCATCTTCTCTTTCTATCCCATCTACTGTAATTCATTTCTCTCCTTATTTTTTCTTCCAATTCACCTCACAACCTCTTTTATGTAGTTTTAGAGGCCCAATAAATGTCATGGGTAAAAAGTGCTATTTATGTGTATGAGGTTAAGGTTTTGGAAATATTTCACATTTTTATTTATTGAATCTACTGATAAATTCTACAATTATACCTTTCAAATTGTGGTCCTTTTCTATCCCCAGAAAATAAGAAATCACTAAAATCTTCATTAGAATGTATAATTTTTTAAAGAGAGAGAGAGAGAGAGAGAGAGAGAGAGAGAGAGAGAGAGAGAGAGAATTTTTTAATATTTATTTTTTAGTTATTGGTGGACACAACATCGTTGTTTGTATGTGGTGCTGAGGATCCAACCTGGACCTCACACACGCCAGACGAGCACGCTACCGCTTGAGCCACATCCCCAGCCCAATAAATTTTTAAACACTAAAACATCATGTAGAAAGTAATTGTAAATTAGAATTCTTTAAATTTTTAAACTTTTTTTCTTTATGGGATGATGGTTTGTTAAGTGCCAAGTATAAAGATAATCTGTTGTAGAATTTAAAAAATTAAGTTTTTTTCTTGCAAATTATTTAGTATTGCTCTGTGAGTGAACATGACATCTACAATTTTTAAAGAGTAGTTTTAAATAATTTTTAGGTAAAAATTCAGCTAATTTATAAGATGAACTAAAAATCATTTTATGATTCTTTCTTTGAATTGTGCTGTACAAAAGTTTCCCAAAGCATTAAAGTGAAAACTTGAATTTTCAAAAGTGATACATCTTGAAATATATTAATATGACACTCTACCTAAAATCAGATGCATTTGGTCTTTGTTAATTTCTGGCAAAGATTTAGCAGTGGCCATTGCTCCTGATGCCTGGTTTAAACTGATGGGTGCAGAACGTTTTTGTAAACCAGACACTGCTGCTTCTGTGAATTCTGCACACGTAAACCCTTATCTATTTAACCAAAGTGCCACCGCATGAAGAATTGGGGCCCAGGGATTCTGATAATGAAGTCTAGCTGTATCAATAGTCTCAGGAGTATAAAAAGCTCTACCTGTAAAACAATCAAATCAATTAAAAATATCACTTTCTATTACAAGTGTTCACTCATTTATAAATAACTAAATTTAAAAAACTACTTTTTTAAATTTTATTTTTTTAGTTTTAGATGGATAAAATATCTTTTTTAACCCAAAAGAGTCATCTGGCCAAAGAATTTCTCCTCTCCCAACTAACCACTCTCTATAGCAACTTTCCTAAAACATAATTTTAAAGATTCTCTTTTGCCCAGTGCCTGCCTCTCCCTCACTAATACCTGCTTTCCACCTTTTCCTGTCCCGGGCTGGCGCCATTCAGTAGCCATACCTTTTCCTATCTTGTCTTCATAGGATCCACCTCCTCACAGTCACCTCTCTTTCTACCATAACCAGGGAATGTGTTTCTTCTGTTTTTCTACTCTTTTTCTCCACCTTCTCCCACTACCAACACTGGGGATTTTCTCATCTCTCTTTGCCATAACAATGAATTCAGAAACAAAAAACACTGATACTAACTAACACTAACAAAAATGTTTTGTTTCCTAACAGTTGGAAAATGTCACAGTGGCATAAACAGTAGAAATATGAAACTCCCGCTGGTATTGAAAGGAAGGAGATGTCCATTATCTAACACAAACATTATCCCTCACTTTTGCAGAGGGATCCTGTGATTTTGGGTGGGATGTCTCCTACACTTTGATCTTTCCTTCATTGAGAAATGGATGCTTCAAATTAGTTTTTCCTTTGGGTAATGATGACACTGATTTGAAAAAAAATACAATAAAACATCAGATTTCAAATACATGAGAATGAAATCTTTGGTGTTCCTCATCTGTAAGACAAGAGGCTGACACTGTAGATGTCTCCGAAGAACATAATCCAGCCAGGGTTTCTAAGAGCACTTCCTACTCAATTGGGTTCCCATGAGGCTGGACTCCTGCTCATTCAAGGAAGACCAATAAATGCTTACTGAATTAATGGAGCAACCAATCATGTTCTTTCAAATCACCAGGATTTCCTGACACTCTGGATTTTATGAGTACAGAATGAAGTGTGGAATACTTAATAAATAAGGAACAGTAAACTTGAGCCCCAGAGGTAATAAATGGATTTCAAAAGTCTTTAGAAGGACTCTAAAAAATATTATGTGCTGATCTGAGATTTTCAGTGGCTCCTGAAAGTGACTGTATTTGTGCAATTAAAATGATATATCAAGAATAAGGAGTGGATGCAGAACAGCATGAAAAAAAGGACAGGTAAAGAGAACAGCAGAATATGCTGCTGCTATTCTGTCCTTGCTGATGGAAGCAGCAGAAAATAAAGAACTGCAAGATACTTAACTGCAATTGATAGGTCTCACAAGGGTTATTGCACATGCTGAAAACAACCATGTGGCTAAAATTATAAATAGACAAAAAAAATATTTGGGCCATTTATTTCTTTCTGCCTCTTCATCCTTTTCTCTTTTTAATTTCTGTTTTCCTGGAGATAATCTACTTTTTAGAACCACTAACTTGACATTTAATAGAGGTTACTTTTTAGCAACTTTATTTATTTATTTATTTATTTAGGAGTCAATATAGCTAACTGGTTTACCAGAAAGCTTTAAGATCCAAGCTAAACTATGTCCAAATCATGGCTCTTCTACAACTAGCTATGTGATCTCAGGAAAGTTTGTTGACATTACTGGGTCAGAGTTTCCTCAAGATTGTTATGAGTTGAGCAAGTTAACAGATATTGCAGGTAACTCAATGCCTGGCTAATCTTAAGTGCTCAGCAGAGGAGCTCTTGACAGGACTATCACCATTATAATTAAATACTAGAAAGAATCTAGGCTTAGAGTCAGAAACCTCAGAGTGTGTGTGTGTGTGTGTGTGTGTGTGTGTGTGTGTGTGCATCACTTATAACTCTTTTAAGATCCTCAGCAAGCCACCTAATTTCACAGGGCTTCATGAAATACCCAGATGTTAGGGCCTAAAGACACTTATTTTACAATATTGTTTTAGAGAATAAACAAGTTTGTAACCTTTAATATTGTACAGATATGTAATATATTTATATTAAAAATATTTAAAAATTCATATTTTTGTATGTTCATAGGTGTGTATGTATGCCTATGCGTACATACTTAGACAAATAAACAGGCATACACAGAACTTTAAGGCTGTCATACTTTCTACTTTTTACTTGATTTAATGCCTAACAAGATGTCCCAGAACACAGGTATCCCATCATTAATACTCACAATTATCGATAATGGTGAAGCTGATTATGAAAGGCAGACCCAAAAAGAGGTACACACATTTAGTATAGCATGCCACATGCAATCATCTTAATATTCCAAATATTCTACTCATGCATCAGTTCTCTTTAAGCTTCCATTACTTCATTAATTTCTTAAGAAGAAGCAGCCTTTTGAAAAGATGAACTGCACTCCACCTGGAGGTAAGGAAACTGCCTCATATAGGTAGTTCTGCCTGGAGATATTTCGCCAGCTTTCATTACATACAAAGGTGACATGTAACGGTAATGAGTACATCCCAAAGCACAGAAACACAGAAAGGCCTCCCAACATCTATACCTGCCCTGCTAGGGCTTTCCCTGGTTAGAAAAAGGCTTCCCAAGAGGCAATCAGGGCCTCTGAGAACTGCCTCGTTCTCTTCCCACGACTTTCTCTGAAGGTGTCTCCACCTTTCTAGATGGCTCCTTCAGCTCCAGCACAAACTTCCTAATCAGACTTGCAGCAGGACAAGTCCCTGAAAGGGCTCCATGTTTCTATGCCTTCTTTGTGTCCTTTGTGTACCCACTGTGTAAACCCTGTCCACCACGACTGCCAAGAGGGCACCCACACTCTATAAATATGTGAGCTGCAGCTGAGCAAAGGAACGTGTTTACTTTCCATCCTAAACTACAACTTGACTTGTAGCAAAAAAAAAAAATACTGCAATGTGTATTTTTTCACAGAAATGATAATTATAGTACTCCAAACATTTTTCAAACTTCAACTACCAAAATGGAAAAGTCATTTCAAAAAATAATTTATCAAACAGGCACTTATATTCTTGGTAGCCCTTACATGGAAATCATATTTTTTTCTCTTTGCAGCCATTAAAAACCTCGCTCCTGGTTCAAAGCTGTCCTCCAGGGTAAGGTGGGAGAAAGGAGTCCACCCTATTCACTATAGTATAGCACTTTTTCCACTCCAAAAATACCCACCATTTAAGAATCACAATTCCCACATGGAGTGTGAAGGAACTTATGCATATCTGGCTGATACAATATTCCTGAACCAGAAGATAAGGCTAGATATGCCCCTGGTATCAAACACAGAAGGAAACATTTCTAGACTCTTCTTAGGAGTACCACAAGAACCCCCACCTATTTAAACTCTTCTCTGAAGAGCATGCTTCCTCATTCATTCCTCACCTGGCCATTTTACCTCTAGCTGAAGTTTTTCTGCAGCCAGGACTTTCATCAAGATATTCTCCTTGTAAGTGCCACTATCAGGCTTTCCAACCCTCCTTGGATAATGGTTCCCAAACCGAGCCTCCTGGAGTGCTTTCTGAAGCAGACTGCTGAATCTCATGCCCAGAGTTACTGATGTGGTTGATCTGTGGTAAGGCCTGAGGAAAAGCATTTCTAACAAATTCACAGGTTCCTATGGTTGCTGTCCAGGTAGCACGTTTTGAAAGCAGCTGCTATAGACCTCAGCGGCTTGAAAACCTCAGTCTCTTATAAGCTGTGCCATTCTCTCTCCTTCTCCCAGGAAAAGGTGTTGTCCTCTGTCCTGCCTGCCTATCTTTTCTATAGCTACAGAGCAGAGGTGGCTTTAAGTATAAGTGGATAGACAGCCACATGCTTAATAGACCTGAACAGCAGAGGCCCCACCCAAGCTCATCCTCTTCTGCAGGGAATGGAAGCACACATGGAGGCTGCCATTTTATCCTGAGATAGAATCCAAGGAGGAAGGTGCATAACAAGAGAGAAGGCAAACTATCAAGGGCTTCCAGGAGTGAGGTGAAGTCACAGCTGCTGCCAAAGTGGACACCATGTTCAGCATTGGTACTGTTCCCATGTTCTAGGATGGTCTTCCATTTTCAAAAATGTCAAAGGGCATCAAATTAATTTTAAAATTTGTGTTAAGCTGAAGCAGCAGTGACACGAAATTTAACTTTATGTTAGTTACGGAAACTGGGATCCAGTTATGGACCTATGTTCTATCCATCCATATATCCATCCATCTACCCACCCACCCTCCTCAACCCTTAGTGTATTGCCTGGTCTGTACAGGATTCCAACCAGTGGGGAAAGTGGAGGGGAGGGCCTGACTCTACATGACAGGATGTGCACTGTTTATGCTGACTTCACAGAATGTTTTAGTCATGTGGTCATACCCACCTGGAAGGGAGTTTAGGAAGTGTGTTCTGGGTGGCCATCTCCATAGCTAAAATTGTATTTCTATGAAACAAGAGAAGAGTGGACACATAGGGGGAAAACTAGAAACCTTGGCAATAAGTTTCCTATGAACATGAACTGTCTGAACAATAGAAGTATTTTGCCCTTTGAAGAGTGAAATTAAATAAAACACTCTGAAGAAACCCTTGAGAAACACTCCTATAACCAATGTACATGTTTCTTTCCAAAGCCCTACATCTATTTGTTAAAAGTACCTGGAAGATTCTTATCTAGTCTTTAACTTCACAAATAGTTAATAATCAACTACTGTGCAAGAAACACCAAAATAAGTTGGATATTTTAAGAAAACCAATGACATACAGAAAACCTTTAGTCATCTCTGAACCTAGATTTTCCATACATTTGAACTTTCAGTGGAAATCTTAGACTTCTTTTGAAATGTTCTATAACTCAGAATTTTCAACAAATCAATCTAATCCTTTCCACAAGGGGGAATAAATATGGTTGTTCTTACATAAAAAATGTGGGAATGATTCTGCCTATAGGACTTACTTGTCAACAGACAAGTAAAATATTCTCAGGGATTCTTACATGTGTATGAAGAGTGGCTCAGAAATGCCAGATGACTGACTAATGGGTCACCCAGCTAATGGCCAAAAGCCAGGTCTCCCAGGGAACTTTGCAGTGATTCTATCATGATACACAGTCACCATCTCAGCCTCCTCCTTCAGTCTGCCATCAGCATCTTTTCCTGATAGTTATTCAAACCTGTTTCATAATATTTAAAACTGATTAGAATCTAGCTTAAAAATGACTTGCTCATGAAGCTCCTTCATCGCAAAACCAGCTAAAAATACAAATGAACCCAAACAAAAATAACCTTTATGTAAGTGTAGTAGTGGCTAAAGAGGTCAGAAGAGTAACTTCTGGTCAGGGATGGCTGTGGTGCTGTCCACGAGCCAGGTGCTGACAGGATGCCCACCCACACAGGCAAGAGCCTGGGGCTGAGAGACATGGTGAATAAACATGCTAGGGACAGGATAGATGGCAGGCCCACAGGGATGGAACACAAAGGTGATCTGTTTGCACACCATGGGCTTTGGGACTGGGGCCCCAGAGGAGACGGCTCCTATCAGGAACATCCTGTGTCTCCATACCTCAGGGACATCTCTGTAACAGCCTAATCCTCAGGAAATTAAAATCTCTGGCAGTTTCCTCAGCCTCTTCAGAACAAGAAGCCTAGGCAAGCTAAAATGGAAACACTAAGACCAGAGGCTCTGGTAAGACTAGATAGGATGCCTCAGCATTAATGATGGTATAATACCTTATTAAGGGAGGCAGGATCTCTGTCTCCAAAGCCTCAGCTTGGTGTAAATGCCACTCTGAAAGCCTGTCTGCAAAGCCCCATCAGTCTGCCATGGCTTCTCACAGCTTAAATGGTGCTGCTTTGTTCTTGTTCTGCTCCTGAAGTCTGTCAATATCTCCCGATGGCTGAGAGACTCTGTCCTGACACTGAATATGTGCTTTTACCTACTTGGTCTTGTAGAGACAGTGCAGATGTCTGGCCTAACAAATGAGGAAGACAGAGCCAGCCTTCCCTGTCTCCACTCCATTTCCCGCTTTTTCTTTTCTTATTGATTTTCTGTCTTCCAAGGCACAGCTCCTCTCACTCCTAAGAAAGCTACTCTTTAAAATTCAAGGTTGATGTCAAGGCTATCTTCTGTCCCTTTTATAACTAAGAATAGAAAAATTTTCCTTGAAAAGGAAAAGCTCCTAGGGCTTGGGTTGTGGCTCAGAGGTAGAGCATTTGCCTAGCATGCATGGGGAACTGGGTTCGATCCTCAGCACCACATAAAAATAAAACTAAAGATATTGTGTACACCTATAACCATGAAAAATAATAAATATTAAAAAAAAAGGAAAGGAAAAGCAGACATATAAAAAAGGAGCCTCATAAGGGGGCAGACATGCACATGTGGGAAGGAAATCCTACAGGGTTCTTCAGTGATACTCAAAGCTTAGTACACTGTGGATATGTGAATTTCCATTCTAAGTATCCTTCAACAACAGATTAAGAAGCCACCTTTTCTCCTTGACTTACTGCCCAGTGTCAGTTCCAGCATCTACACTGACTACTGACTACTGCTCCAATTCCTATGTAGAGATGGCCATTTTTTATTATCTTTCCTATTCAAGATGTTTCCTCCTAGGTGGCTAATAGAATCCCATCAGTCTGATACTCTTTTTTAAAAACATACACAATGTTTGTTACAAGCAACTACTGATACATACATAGTGGGAATTTTATCCCATCATAAAGCCCTAAACCAGAAATCTGAGACATCTCAACTGACCTTCAAGACAAATGGTTGAATGGTATTCAAATGGACTAATGGTGTAGAGTAATGTCTGTATTCAAAAAGGCTATTCAGTCAACATACCATTACTGAGCCAGGATCCTAGCAAAAAGCTATGATGATACAGCAGCTGGGGGAATCCCTCAAGACAGAAGTCCTGAGGTCTTTGCAAAGGCTCTAGTTGGTGCACCACAAAACAGGCTACCACTGACCCAGAAAGCACAATTTTACCCTGACCAGTGTATTCATTGAAGTATCTCCAGAATTGTTGTTCTTGGTTCCATATATGTATTTCAATGACTCAACCTACTGCCAAATCCAAGGATGATGGGTTTTTTTTCAATTTGTACCAGATTTCTGTTTTCTGGTTAAAAAATCACTTTCTAGCCCTTTGTTATTCCTCTTCACTCTCAGCACCAGCCTGAGAAGCTGGTGGTCATTTATGAAGTAATGATTTTTGACTAGTTTGGGATTCTTGCACATATGATAGTGAACTAAAGCATATGGGCAGTTGGCTTGTCATCAGGTAGGTGATTTGCTCCTGGGCAGGCACTTCAAAGCACATGTGATTCCAATTACAAATTACTACATGCCATGGATCTTCTGGGTCACTGTTCAATGAATAATTGCATTCTTGAATGTTGTTATAAATAATAAAAGTCTACTATGTTGGTATCTATAATAAATCATGTATAAGTCATGGTTATGGTTATTCACATTTAGCAGGAACCTAATACCTAACTCTTCTACCCAGTGCACACTTAAGAATGCAATCTGGAAGCTCCACCTTCTCTGAGCCTCTGAGGAGAGAGTAGTGAAAACAGTTTGTTACCAATAACCCTTCTTTTGAGTCAGAGAGGGACTTTCCAATTACCAATTACATGGGCACTGTGGAATCTAATTTCAATTCTTAATTATATCATTGTGGAAAAAGAAAACTATTGGGGAAATGATTTTTTAAAAAAAATTTTGAAGTTGTAGATGGATGGAATGTCTTTATTTTGTTTATTTTTATGTGGTGCTGAGGATTGAACCCAATGCCTCACACATGCTAGGCAAACATTCTGCCACTGAGCTACAGCCCCAGCCCAAGGAAATGATCTTTTTACATTGGAAAATAACACATTAAACTTATAATCATGACTTATATAATAAATCCAAGTTTAATGTACCAGAAATATTATTAAGCTGATTGAGGTGGTCAAGTGCCTTGTAAGTAATGCATTCAACTTCCACGTTTCCTAGTACTCCTAATGAAAAGGTTTTAATAAGAAAATCCTGCCCAGCAGTTGCTCTTCTTATATTTCTGAGCAAACACATCTAACAGTGTGGTCGTATTCTTTATATGCTTAGACGCTGTTTTCCAAGCTTGGGCACCACATCATCTGTATGTGACTCAAAGCCACAGAGGTCTTCATTCTTTCACTTACAGATTTCCAAGCGGCTCCATGGCCCACAGTGAGCATGATACACAGCTTCCCACTTCCATGCACTCACTAGAGTTCAGGAAAGGGAGAGGAACACTAGCTTACAGAAACCCACCAGGCCTGTCACATGATTTTGTACAATACTCATTACCATGGACCTCATCTCCTCCCTTATCAGGGTCAAGGTGAGCATATGAACTCTTAAGGTTCTCTGTACACCAAAAAGCAGAGTATGACATAAGAAAAGTTAAAATAATAACAGTGTGGTAATCAAAGGGGTTACCAGGGCAATATGTCATTAAGTGTCAAGAATGGCAGAGAAACAAAGAACTGTGACTAGAGAGAAAGAAGAGATGAGATAAGTATGCATGGCAGTTGCAGACAGGAATTACCTCAGGTATAGTGAGAATGTTGGGAGTGCAGGCGATTTCTAGTAGGGGATTTGGTCTAAGTAAAAGGAGTTATGTGTGATGTAGCCACTGGTCACATTCCCATATGCCCCTGACCAATGCTATACCAAGGAAGAGAACATCACACTCTAATCAGCCTCTGAGCTTTCAATCAAGTACATCTATCCCCTATGATGCTCTTCTTCCATGCTCATCTAGCTGGCCAGAGTGCCACTGTCACCACCACCCCCCACAAAATTAGTGAGGACTTGAGATATTCTGGGTATTTTGCTAGGGATGCAGACTCTTCCGAGAGTTTTCTGGTCATCTTCAAGCAAAAGCCATTTCCTCTGTGCAGTATTCCTTTATCTCTGTCTGCCCAATAAGTCTGATTCCTTCCTTTAATCTCTTCTCACAGACTTTGCACGTATACCTATTTTATGAAATGCATACATTGCATCATTAATTATTTATATGTCTATCATGGCAATCCATGACCAAAGTAATTTCCATGGAGGCCTGGACTTGAATCTTATACATCTTTGTTTCTCTGCTGCCTAACTTAATATCTAGACAACGGATGAGTCTCCATCAGTCTCTTTCTCTGTTCTGTCTAGTTTGTTGCACCACTTACAGTGAGTGATCCTAAGTAACCTTTCCTAGCCTCAGACTCCTCCCATGTAAGAGAATTAGAGAAACTTCCACTTCATGAGCTCCCTGACAAGTTTCACAGAGTAATACCTGGCATATGAGTGAGCCTCCATTGTTAACTATGATCATTGTTAGTTGCTGACTTGGAAGCAATAACAAAAAATTCTGGGATCATTCTATGTCATGGAACCAAATCAACAATATAAACTCTAAGAATCAAATGATACAAGGGCAAAGGTCTCAAATGATTATGTACAATAATCAGAAAGCACTAACTCAAAGTAGGCAAAAAATATACCAAGTTTACAAAAAGCCTTTGTCTCCTAGCCATACAATGATCACCAAAGGTGTGGGATCTTAACAACCATGCACTTATTTCTACTACCTTACTTCAATGTGTCTGCATGAAATGAACTGCACGTCACTATATACAGTACTTCAACCATGGTGATTTTGTTAACAAAGAAATATTGTAAAATTGACATAGGGCTTAAGCAGCAAAGGAGAAGGTATGTCTTAACGTGTAATTAACTTTATGGACTTTTCAAAGGTCTCCAGGTTCAGCGTGGTAATTATTTTAAATAGTTAAAAGCATGCTCTACGAAAGCCCTAAGTGGTCACGTGGTTCAAGGCGACCTGGCTGGCTCTGGCTTAAGGCCTCCAGTACAGAACTAATTCCCCAGGTGCAAAAAAAATCTTAAAATCAGTTCTGGAAACAAACTGCCTAAATTCATTTGTAACTTTTAAAGCATTATATAAAGCATGGAAATGAATCCTAAAGTACTAAGAATTTCTGATTTAGACATTGAGTAGATCCCACAAAGTTATAAAACACTCCAGAGTGGAAGCAATTTCTTTCTTCTCCAAGAGATCTACATATTGCTTCCATTTTTTTCTATTGCTTATATGCTTAAAAGCTAATTTGAAAGAAGTAAACAGGTCTAGGCTGAATGCAGTATTT